>NC_092752.1:60890492-61217992 GCF_047496795.1 Chiloscyllium punctatum
GAGAGAGAGACCGGGGACGGCGAGAGAGAGAGAGACCGGGGAGGGGGAGAGCGAGAGAGAGACCGGGGAAGGGGAGAGATAGAGAGAGACCGGGAAGGGAAGAGAGAGAGAGAGAGACCGGGGACGGGGGAGAGAGAGAGAGAGACCGGGGACGGCGAGAGAGAGAGAGAACGGGGACGGGGAGAGACAGAGACCGGGGACAGGGAGAGAGAGAGAGACCGGGGACGGGGAGAGAGAGAGAGACCGGGGACGGCGATAGAGAGAGGGAGACCGGGGACGGCGAGAGAGAGAGAGAGACCGGGGACGTCCAGAGAGAGAGACTGGGGACGGGAGGAGAGAGACAGAGACCGGGAACGGGCAGAGGAGAGAGAGACCGGGGACGGCGAGAGAGAGAGAGAGACCGGGGACGGCGAGAGAGAGAGACTGGGGACGGGGGGAGAGCGAGAGAGACCGGGGACGGGGAGAGAGAGAGAGAGACCGGGGACGGCGAGAGACAGAGAGAGACCGGGGACGGCGAGCGAGAGAGAGACCGGGGACGGGGAGAGAGAGAGAGAGAGACTGGGGAACGGGGAGAGAGAGACAGACTGGGGACGGCGAGAGAGAGAGAGAGACCGGGGACAGCGAGAGAGAGAGAGAGACCGGGGACGGCGAGAGAGAGAGAGAGAGCGGGGACGGCGAGAGAGAGAGAGAGAGACCGGGAACGGGGAGAGAGAGAGAGACCGGGGACGGCGAGAGAGAGAGAGAGAGACCGGGGACAGCGAGAGAGAGAGAGAGAGAGACCGGGGACGGGGAGAGAGAGAGAGTGACTGGGGACGGGGAGAGAGAAAGAGACCGGGGACGGGGAGAGAGAGAGAGAGTCCGGGGATGGCGTGAGAGAGAGAGACTGGGGCCGGGGGGAGAGTGAGAGAGAGACTGGGGCCGGGGGGAGAGAGAGAGACAGGGGACGGCGAGAGAGAGAGAGAGAGACCGGGGATGGCAAGAGAGAGAGACCGGGGACAGCGAGAGAGAGAGAGAGACCGGGGACGGGGAGAGAGAGAGAGAGACCGGGGATGGGAGAGAGAGAGAGAGAGACCGGGAACGGGGATAGAGAGAGAGACCGGGGACGGCGAGAGAGAGAGAGAGACTGGGGACAGCGAGAGAGAGAGAGAGAGACCGGGGACGGGGGAGAGAGAGAGAGAGACCGGGGGACGGCGAGAGAGAGAGAGAGAGACCGGGAACGGGGATAGAGAGAGAGACCAGGGACGGCGAGAGAGAGAGAGAGACTGGGGACAGCGAGAGAGAGAGAGAGAGACCGTGGACGGGGAGAGAGAGAGAGAGAGACTGGGGACGGGGAGAGAGAAAGAGACCGGGGACGGGGAGAGAGAGAGAGAGAGACCGTAGACGGCGAGAGAGAGAGAGAGACCGGGGGACGGCGAGAGAGAGAGAGAGAGACCGGGAACGGGGAGAGAGAGAGTGACCGGGGAAAGCGAGAGAGAGAGAGAGACTGGGGACGGGGAGAGAGAAAGAGACCGGGAACGTGGAGAGAGAGAGAGTTCGGGGACGGGGAGAGAGTGAGAGACCGGGGACGGGAAGAGAGAGAGAGATCAGGGACGGGAAGAGAGAGAGAGAGACCAGGGACGGCGAGAGAGAGAGAGTGAGACCGGGGGCGGCGATTGAGAGAGTGAGGCCGGGGACGGCGAGTGAGAGAGAGAGACCGGGGACGGCCAGAGAGAGAGACTGGGGACGGGAGGAGAGAGAGAGAGACCGGGAACGGGGAGAGAGAGAGAGACCGGGGACGGCGAGAGAGAGAGAGAGACCGGGGACGGCGAGAGAGAGAGACTGGGGACGGGGGGAGAGCGAGAGAGACCGGGGACGGGGAGAGAGAGACAGACTGGGGACGGGGAGAGAGAGAGAGACCGTGGACGGCGAGAGAGAGAGAGAGACCGGGGACGGCGAGAGAGAGAGACTGGGGACGGGGGGAGAGCGAGAGAGACCGGGGACGGGGAGAGAGAGACAGACTGGGGACGGGGAGAGAGAGAGAGACCGGGGACGGCGAGAGAGAGAGAGTCCAGGGACGGCGAGAGAGAGAGAGAGAGACATCGGGGACAGTGAGAGAGAGAGAGAGACCGGGGGCGGCGAGTGAGAGAGAGAGACCGGGGACGGCGAGTGGGAGAGAGACCGAGGACGGCGAGAGAGAGAGAGACCGTGGACGGGGAGAGAGAGAGAGACCGTGGACGGCGAGAGAGAGAGAGAGACCGCGGACGGCGAAAGAGAGAGAGAGAACGGGGAAGGCGAGAGAGAGAGTGAAACCGGGGACGGGTAGAGAGAGAGATCGGGGACGGGGAGAGAGAGAGAGACACCGGCGACGGGTAGAGAGAGAGACCGGGGACGGGGAGAGAGAGACCGGGGACGGGGAGAGAGAGAGAGAGAGAGACCGCGGACGGGGAGAGAGAGAGAGAGAGAGACCGGGGACGGGGAGAGAGAGATAGACCAGGGACGGCGAGAGAGAGAGAGAGACCGGGGACGGCGAGAGAGAGAGAGAGACCGGGGACGGGGAGAGAGAGATAGACCGGGGACGGCGAGAGAGACAGAGAGACCGGGAATGGCGACAGAGAGAGAGATACCGGGGACGGCGAGAGAGAGAGAGCCCGGGGACAGCGAGCGAGAGAGAGAGACCGGGGACGGCGAGAGAGAGAGAGACCCGGGACGGAGAGAGAGAGAGAGACCGGGGATGGCGAGAGAGAGAGAGAGACCGGGGACGGGGAGAGAGAGAGAGAGACCGGGGACGGCGAGAGAGAGAGAGAGAGACCGGGGACGTGGAGGAGAGAGATAGACCGGGGACGGCGAGAGAGACAGAGAGACCGGGAATGGCGACAGAGAGAGAGATACCGGGGACGGCGAGAGAGAGAGAGCCCGGGGACAGCGAGCGAGAGAGAGAGACCGGGGACGGCGAGAGAGAGAGAGACCCGGGACGGAGAGAGAGAGAGAGACCGGGGATGGCGAGAGAGAGAGAGAGACCGGGGACGGGGAGAGAGAGAGAGAGACCGGGGACGGGGAGAGAGAGAGAGAGAGAGACCGGGGACAGGGAGCGAGAGAGAGACCGGGGACGGCGAGAGAGAGAGAGAGACCGGGGACGGCGAGAGAGAGAGAGCCCGGGGACGGCGAGAAAGAGAGAGAGACCGGGGACGGCGAGAGAGAGAGAGACCGGGGAGGGGGAGAGCGAGAGAGAGACTGGGGAAGGGGAGAGATAGAGAGAGACCGGGGAAGGGAAGAGAGAGAGAGAGAGAGACCGGGGACGGGGAGAGAGAGAGAGAGACCGGGGACGGCGAGAGAGAGAGAGAACGGGGACGGGGAGAGAGAGAGACCGGGGACAGGGAGAGAGAGAGAGACCGGGGACGGGGAGAGAGAGAGAGACCGGGGACGGCGATAGAGAGAGGGAGACCGGGGACAGCGAGAGAGAGAGAGAGACCGGGGATGGCCAGAGAGAGAGACTGGGGGACGGGAGGAGAGAGAGAGAGAGACCGGGAACGGGGAGAGAGAGAGAGACCGGGGACGGCGAGAGAGAGAGAGAGAGACCGGGGACGGCGAGAGAGAGAGACTGGGGACGGGGGGAGAGCGAGAGAGACCGGGGCCGGGGAGAGAGAGAGAGAGACCGGGGACGGCGAGAGACAGAGAGAGAGCGGGGACGGCAAGAGAGAGAGAGAGAGACCGGGGACGGGGAGAGAGAGAGAGAGACCGGGGACGGCGAGAGAGAGAGAGAGAGACGGGGAACGGGGAGAGAGAGACAGACCGGGGACGGCGAGAGAGAGAGTGAGACCGGGGACAGCGAGAGAGAGAGAGAGACCGGGGACGGCGAGAGAGAGAGAGAGAGAGACCGGGGACGGGGAGAGAGAGAGAGAGACCGGGGACGGCGAGAGAGAGAGAGAGAGACCGGGAACGGGGAGAGAGAGAGAGACCGGGGACGGCGAGAGAGAGAGAGAGACCGGGGACGGGGAGAGAGAGATAGACCAGGCACGGCGAGAGAGAGAGAGAGAGACCGGGGACGGCGAGAGAGAGAGAGAGACCGGGGACGGGGAGAGAGAGAGAAAGACTGGGGATGCGGAGAGAGAGAGAGAGACCGTGAACGGCGAGAGAGAGAGAGAGAGAGAGACCGGGTACGGGGAGAGAGAGAGAGACCGGGGACGGGGAGAGAGAGATAGACCGGGGATGGCGAGAGAGATAGAGAGACCGGGGACGGCGAGAGAGAGAGAGAGACCGGGGACGGCGAGAGAGAGAGAGCCCGGGGACAGCGAGCGAGCGAGAGAGACTGGGGACGGCGAGAGAGAGAGAGACCCGGGACGGGGAGAGAGAGAGAGAGAGAGAGATAGAGACCGGGGACAGGGAGCGAGAGAGAGACCGGGGACGGCGAGAGAGAGAGAGAGAGATCGGGGACGGCGAGAGAGAGAGAGCCCGGGGACGGCGAGAAAGAGCGAGAGACCGGGGACGGCGAGAGAGAGAGAGACCGGGGAGGGGGAGAGCGAGAGAGAGACCGGGGAAGGGGAGAGATAGTGAGAGACCGGGGAAGGGAAGAGAGAGAGAGAGAGACCGGGGACGGGGAGAGAGAGAGAGAGAGACCGGGGACGGCGAGAGAGAGAGAGACCGGGGACGGGGAGAGAGAGATAGACCAGGGACGGCGAGAGAGAGAGAGAGACCGGGGACGGCGAGAGAGAGAGAGAGACCGGGGACGGGGAGAGAGAGAGAGAGACCAGGGTTGCGGAGAGAGAGAGAGAGACCGGGGACGGCGAGAGAGAGAGAGAGAGACCGGGGACGTGGAGAGAGAGATAGACCGGGGACGGCGAGAGAGATAGAGAGACCGGGGATGGCGACAGAGAGAGAGATACCGGGGACGGCGAGAGAGAGAGAGCCCGGGGACAGCGAGCGAGAGAGAGAGACCGGGGACGGCGAGAGAGAGAGAGACCCGGGACGGAGAGAGAGAGAGAGACCGGGGATGGCGAGAGAGAGAGAGAGACCGGGGACGGGGAGAGAGAGAGAGAGACCGGGGACGGGGAGAGAGAGAGAGAGAGAGAGAGACCGGGGACAGGGAGCGAGAGAGAGACCGGGGACGGCGAGAGAGAGAGAGAGACCGGGGACGGCGAGAGAGAGAGAGCCCGGGGACGGCGAGAAAGAGAGAGAGACCGGGGACGGCGAGAGAGAGAGAGACCGGGGAGGGGGAGGGCGAGAGAGAGACCGGGGAAGGGGAGAGATAGAGAGAGACCGGGGAAGGGAAGAGAGAGAGAGAGAGAGACCGGGGACGGGGAGAGAGAGAGAGAGACCGGGGACGGCGAGAGAGAGAGAGAACGGGGACGGGGAGAGAGAGAGACCGGGGACAGGGAGAGAGAGAGAGACCGGGGACGGGGAGAGAGAGAGAGACCGGGGACGTCGATAGAGAGAGGGAGACCGGGGACAGCGAGAGAGAGAGTGAGACCGGGGATGGCCAGAGAGAGAGACTGGGGACGGGAGGAGAGAGAGAGAGAGACCGGGAACGGGGAGAGAGAGAGAGACCGGGGACGGCGAGAGAGAGAGAGAGACCGGGGACGGCGAGAGAGAGAGACTGGGGACGGGGGGAGAGCGAGAGAGACCGGGGCCGGGGAGAGAGAGAGAGAGACCGGGAACGGCGAGAGACAGAGAGAGACCGGGGACGGCAAGAGAGAGAGAGAGAGACCGGGGACGGGGAGAGAGAGAGAGAGACCGGGGACGGCGAGAGAGAGAGAGAGAGACGGGGAACGGGGAGAGAGAGACAGACCGGGGACGGCGAGAGAGAGAGTGAGACCGGGGACAGCGAGAGAGAGAGAGAGACCGGGGACGGCGAGAGACAGAGAGAGACCGGGGACGGCGAGAGAGAGAGAGAGAGAGACCGGGGACGGGGAGAGTGAGAGAGAGACCGGGGACGGCGAGAGAGAGAGAGAGAGACCGGGAACGGGGAGAGAGAGAGAGACCGGGGACGGCGAGAGAGAGAGAGAGACCGGGGACGGGGAGAGAGAGATAGACCGGGGACGGGGAGGGAGAGAGAAAGACTGGGGATGCGGAGAGCGAGAGATTGACCGGGGACGGCGAGAGAGAGAGAGAGAGAGAGAGAGAGAGAGACCGGGTACGGGGAGAGAGAGAGAGACCGGGGACGGGGAGAGAGAGATAGACCGGGGATGGCGAGAGAGATAGAGAGACCGGGGACGGCGAGAGAGAGAGAGAGACCGGGGACGGCGAGAGAGAGAGAGCCCGGGGACAGCGAGCGAGGGAGAGAGACCGGGGACGGCGAGAGAGAGAGAGACCCGGGACGGGGAGAATGAGAGAGAGAGATAGAGACCGGGGACAGGGAGCGAGAGAGAGACCGGGGACGGCGAGAGAGAGAGAGAGAGAGATCGGGGACGGCGAGAGAGAGAGAGCCCGGGGACGGCGAGAAAGAGCGAGAGACCGGGGACGGCGAGAGAGAGAGAGACCGGGGAGGGGGAGAGCGAGAGAGAGACCGGGGAAGGGGAGAGATAGTGAGAGACCGGGGAAGGGAAGAGAGAGAGAGAGAGACCGGGGACGGGGAGAGAGAGAGAGAGAGACCGGGGACGGCGAGAGAGAGAGAGAACGGGGACGGGGAGAGAGAGAGACCGGGGACAGGGAGAGAGAGAGAGTCCGGTGACGGGGAGAGAGAGAGAGACCGGGACCGGGGACGGCGAGAGAGAGAGAGAGAGACTGGGGACGGCGAGAGAGAGAGACCGGGGACAGGGAGAGAGAGAGAGTCCGGGGACGGGGAGAGAGAGAGAGACCGGGACCGGCAAGAGAGAGAGAGAGACCGGGGACGGCGAGAGAGAGAGAGAGACCGGGGACGGCGAGAGAGAGAGACTGGGGACGGGGGTAGAGAGAGAGAAACCGGGGACGGGGAGAGAGAGAGAGACAGGGGACGGCGAGAGAGATAGAGCGACTGGGGACGGCGAGAGAGAGAGAGAGACCGAGGACGGCGAGAGAGAGAGACTGGGGACGGGGGTAGAGTGAGAGAGACCGGGGTCGGAGAGAGAGAGAGAGAGACTGGGGACGGCAAGAGACAGAGAGAGACCGGGGACGGCGAGATAGAGAGAGAGAGAGAGAGAGTGACCGGGGACGGGGAGAGAGAGAGAGAGACCGGGGACGGGGAGAGAGAGATAGACCAGGGACGGCGAGAGAGAGAGAGAGACCGGGGACGGCGAGAGAGAGAGAGAGACCGGGGACGGGGAGAGAGAGAGAGAGACCGGGGTTGCGGAGAGAGAGAGAGAGACCGGGGACGGCGAGAGAGAGATGGAGAGACCGGGGACGTGGAGAGAGACATAGACCGGGGACGGCGAGAGAGATAGAGAGACCGGGGATGGCGACAGAGAGAGAGATACCGGGGACGGCGAGAGAGAGAGAGCCCGGGGACAGCGAGCGAGAGAGAGAGACCGGGGACGGCGAGAGAGAGAGAGACCCGGGACGGAGAGAGAGAGAGAGACCGGGGATGGCGAGAGAGAGAGAGAGACCGGGGACGGCGAGAGAGAGAGAGAGACCGGGGACGGCCAGAGAGAGAGACTGGGGACGGGAGGAGAGAGAGAGAGACCGGGAACGGGGAGAGAGAGAGAGACCGGGGACGGGGAGAGAGAGAGAGAGATAGACCGGGGACAGGGAGCGAGAGAGAGACCGGGGACGGCGAGAGAGAGAGAGAGACCGGGGACGGCGAGAGAGAGAGAGCCCGGGGACGGCGAGAAAGAGAGAGAGACCGGGGACGGCGAGAGAGAGAGAGACCGGGGAGGGGGAGAGCGAGAGAGAGACCGGGGAAGGGGAGAGATAGAGAGAGACCGGGGAAGGGAAGAGAGAGAGAGAGAGACCGGGGACGGGGAGAGAGAGAGAGAGACCGGGGACGGCGAGAGAGAGAGAGAACGGGGACGGGGAGAGACAGAGACCGGGGACAGGGAGAGAGAGAGAGACCGGGGACGGGGAGAGAGAGAGAGACCGGGGACGGCGATAGAGAGAGGGAGACCGGGGACGGCGAGAGAGAGAGAGAGACCGGGGACGGCCAGAGAGAGAGACTGGGGACGGGAGGAGAGAGACAGAGACCGGGAACGGGCAGAGAGAGAGAGACCGGGGACGGCGAGAGAGAGAGAGAGACCGGGGACGGCGAGAGAGAGAGACTGGGGACGGGGGGAGAGCGAGAGAGACCGGGGACGGGGAGAGAGAGAGAGAGACCGGGGACGGCGAGAGACAGAGAGAGACCGGGGACGGCGAGCGAGAGAGAGACCGGGGACGGGGAGAGAGAGAGAGAGAGACTGGGGAACGGGGAGAGAGAGACAGACCGGGGACGGCGAGAGAGAGAGAGAGACCGGGGACAGCGAGAGAGAGAGAGAGACCGGGGACGGCGAGAGAGAGAGAGAGAGCGGGGACGGCGAGAGAGAGAGAGAGAGACCGGGAACGGGGAGAGAGAGAGAGACCGGGGACGGCGAGAGAGAGAGAGAGAGACCGGGGACAGCGAGAGAGAGAGAGAGAGAGACCGGGGACGGGGAGAGAGAGAGAGTGACTGGGGACGGGGAGAGAGAAAGAGACCGGGGACGGGGAGAGAGAGAGAGAGTCCGGGGATGGCGTGAGAGAGAGAGACTGGGGCCGGGGGGAGAGTGAGAGAGAGACTGGGGCCGGGGGGAGAGAGAGAGACAGGGGACGGCGAGAGAGAGAGAGAGAGACCGGGGATGGCAAGAGAGAGAGACCGGGGACAGCGAGAGAGAGAGAGAGACCGGGGACGGGGAGAGAGAGAGAGAGACCGGGGATGGGGAGAGAGAGAGAGAGAGACCGGGAACGGGGATAGAGAGAGAGACCGGGGACGGCGAGAGAGAGAGAGAGACTGGGGACAGCGAGAGAGAGAGAGAGAGACCGGGGACGGGGAGAGAGAGAGAGAGACCGGGGACGGCGAGAGAGAGAGAGAGAGACCGGGAACGGGGATAGAGAGAGAGAGACCAGGGACGGCGAGAGAGAGAGAGAGAGACCGGGAACGGGGATAGAGAGAGAGACCAGGGACGGCGAGAGAGAGAGAGAGACTGGGGACAGCGAGAGAGAGAGAGAGAGACCGTGGACGGGGAGAGAGAGAGAGAGAGACTGGGGACGGGGAGAGAGAAAGAGACCGGGGACGGGGAGAGAGAGAGAGAGAGACCGTAGACGGCGAGAGAGAGAGAGAGACCGGGGACGGCGAGAGAGAGAGAGAGAGACCGGGAACGGGGAGAGAGAGAGTGACCGGGGAAAGCGAGAGAGAGAGAGAGACTGGGGACGGGGAGAGAGAAAGAGACCGGGAACGTGGAGAGAGAGAGAGAGTTCGGGGACGGGGAGAGAGTGAGAGACCGGGGACGGGAAGAGAGAGAGAGATCAGGGACGGGAAGAGAGAGAGAGAGACCAGGGACGGCGAGAGAGAGAGAGTGAGACCGGGGGCGGCGATTGAGAGAGTGAGGCCGGGGACGGCGAGTGAGAGAGAGAGACCGGGGACGGCCAGAGAGAGACACTGGGGACGGGAGGAGAGAGAGAGAGACCGGGAACGGGGAGAGAGAGAGAGACCGGGGACGGCGAGAGAGAGAGAGAGACCGGGGACGGCGAGAGAGAGAGACTGGGGACGGGGGGAGAGCGAGAGAGACCGGGGACGGGGAGAGAGAGACAGACTGGGGACGGGGAGAGAGAGAGAGACCGTGGACGGCGAGAGAGAGAGAGAGACCGGGGACGGCGAGAGAGAGAGACTGGGGACGGGGGGAGAGCGAGAGAGACCGGGGACGGGGAGAGAGAGACAGACTGGGGACGGGGAGAGAGAGAGAGACCGGGGACGGCGAGAGAGAGAGAGTCCAGGGACGGCGAGAGAGAGAGAGAGAGACATCGGGGACAGTGAGAGAGAGAGAGAGACCGGGGGCGGCGAGTGAGAGAGAGAGACCGGGGACGGCGAGTGGGAGAGAGACCGAGGACGGCGAGAGAGAGAGAGACCGTGGACGGGGAGAGAGAGAGAGACAGTGGACGGCGAGAGAGAGAGAGAGACCGCGGACGGCGAAAGAGAGAGAGAGAACGGGGAAGGCGAGAGAGAGAGTGAAACCGGGAACGGGTAGAGAGAGAGATCGGGGACGGGGAGAGAGAGAGAGACACCGGCGACGGGTAGAGAGAGAGACCGGGGACGGGGAGAGAGAGACCGGGGACGGGGAGAGAGAGAGAGAGAGACCGCGGACGGGGAGAGAGAGAGAGAGAGACCGGGGACGGGAAGAGAGAGATAGACCAGGGACGGCGAGAGAGAGAGAGAGACCGGGGACGGCGAGAGAGAGAGAGAGACCGGGGACGGGGAGAGAGAGAGAGAGACCAGGGTTGCGGAGAGAGAGAGAGAGACCGGGGACGGCGAGAGAGAGAGAGAGAGACCGGGGACGTGGAGAGAGAGATAGACCGGGGACGGCGAGAGAGACAGAGAGACCGGGAATGGCGACAGAGAGAGAGATACCGGGGACGGCGAGAGAGAGAGAGCCCGGGGACAGCGAGCGAGAGAGAGAGACCGGGGACGGCGAGAGAGAGAGAGACCCGGGACGGAGAGAGAGAGAGAGACCGGGGATGGCGAGAGAGAGAGAGAGACCGGGGACGGGGAGAGAGAGAGAGAGACCGGGGACGGGGAGAGAGAGAGAGAGAGAGACCGGGAACAGGGAGCGAGAGAGAGACCGGGGACGGCGAGAGAGAGAGAGAGACCGGGGACGGCGAGAGAGAGAGAGCCCGGGGACGGCGAGAAAGAGAGAGAGACCGGGGACGGCGAGAGAGAGAGAGACCGGGGAGGGGGAGAGCGAGAGAGAGACCGGGGAAGGGGAGAGATAGAGAGAGACCGGGGAAGGGAAGAGAGAGAGAGAGAGACCGGGGACGGGGAGAGAGAGAGAGAGACCGGGGACGGCGAGAGAGAGAGAGAGAGACGGGGAACGGGGAGAGAGAGACAGACCGGGGACGGCGAGAGAGAGAGTGAGACCGGGGACAGCGAGAGAGAGAGAGAGACCGGGGACGGCGAGAGAGAGAGAGAGAGAGACCGGGGACGGGGAGAGAGAGAGAGAGACCGGGGACGGCGAGAGAGAGAGAGAGAGACCGGGAACGGGGAGAGAGAGAGAGACCGGGGACGGCGAGAGAGAGAGAGAGACCGGGGACGGGGAGAGAGAGATAGACCAGGCACGGCGAGAGAGAGAGAGAGAGACCGGGGACGGCGAGAGAGAGAGAGAGACCGGGGACGGGGAGAGAGAGAGAAAGACTGGGGATGCGGAGAGAGAGAGAGAGACCGTGAACGGCGAGAGAGAGAGAGAGAGAGAGACCGGGTACGGGGAGAGAGAGAGAGACCGGGGACGGGGAGAGAGAGATAGACCGGGGATGGCGAGAGAGATAGAGAGACCGGGGACGGCGAGAGAGAGAGAGAGACCGGGGACGGCGAGAGAGAGAGAGCCCGGGGACAGCGAGCGAGCGAGAGAGACTGGGGACGGCGAGAGAGAGAGAGACCCGGGACGGGGAGAGAGAGAGAGAGAGAGATAGAGACCGGGGACAGGGAGCGAGAGAGAGAACGGGGACGGCGAGAGAGAGAGAGAGAGATCGGGGACGGCGAGAGAGAGAGAGCCCGGGGACGGCGAGAAAGAGCGAGAGACCGGGGACGGCGAGAGAGAGAGAGACCGGGGAGGGGGAGAGCGAGAGAGAGACCGGGGAAGGGGAGAGATAGTGAGAGACCGGGGAAGGGAAGAGAGAGAGAGAGAGACCGGGGACGGGGAGAGAGAGAGAGAGAGACCGGGGACGGCGAGAGAGAGAGAGACCGGGGACGGGGAGAGAGAGATAGACCAGGGACGGCGAGAGAGAGAGAGAGACCGGGGACGGCGAGAGAGAGAGAGAGACCGGGGACGGGGAGAGAGAGAGAGAGACCAGGGTTGCGGAGAGAGAGAGAGAGACCGGGGACGGCGAGAGAGAGAGAGAGAGACCGGGGACGTGGAGAGAGAGATAGACCGGGGACGGCGAGAGAGATAGAGAGACCGGGGATGGCGACAGAGAGAGAGATACCGGGGACGGCGAGAGAGAGAGAGCCCGGGGACAGCGAGCGAGAGAGAGAGACCGGGGACGGCGAGAGAGAGAGAGACCCGGGACGGAGAGAGAGAGAGAGACCGGGGATGGCGAGAGAGAGAGAGAGACCGGGGACGGGGAGAGAGAGAGAGAGACCGGGGACGGGGAGAGAGAGAGAGAGAGAGAGAGACCGGGGACAGGGAGCGAGAGAGAGACCGGGGACGGCGAGAGAGAGAGAGAGACCGGGGATGGCGAGAGAGAGAGAGCCCGGGGACGGCGAGAAAGAGAGAGAGACCGGGGACGGCGAGAGAGAGAGAGACCGGGGAGGGGGAGGGCGAGAGAGAGACCGGGGAAGGGGAGAGATAGAGAGAGACCGGGGAAGGGAAGAGAGAGAGAGAGAGAGACCGGGGACGGGGAGAGAGAGAGAGAGACCGGGGACGGCGAGAGAGAGAGAGAACGGGGACGGGGAGAGAGAGAGACCGGGGACAGGGAGAGAGAGAGAGACCGGGGACGGGGAGAGAGAGAGAGACCGGGGACGTCGATAGAGAGAGGGAGACCGGGGACAGCGAGAGAGAGAGTGAGACCGGGGATGGCCAGAGAGAGAGACTGGGGACGGGAGGAGAGAGAGAGAGAGACCAGGAACGGGGAGAGAGAGAGAGACCGGGGACGGCGAGAGAGAGAGAGAGACCGGGGACGGCGAGAGAGAGAGACTGGGGACGGGGGGAGAGCGAGAGAGACCGGGGCCGGGGAGAGAGAGAGAGAGACCGGGAACGGCGAGAGACAGAGAGAGACCGGGGACGGCAAGAGAGAGAGAGAGAGACCGGGGACGGGGAGAGAGAGAGAGAGACCGGGGACGGCGAGAGAGAGAGAGAGAGACGGGGAACGGGGAGAGAGAGACAGACCGGGGACGGCGAGAGAGAGAGTGAGACCGGGGACAGCGAGAGAGAGAGAGAGACCGGGGACGGCGAGAGACAGAGAGAGACCGGGGACGGCGAGAGAGAGAGAGAGAGAGACCGGGGACGGGGAGAGTGAGAGAGAGACCGGGGACGGCGAGAGAGAGAGAGAGAGACCGGGAACGGGGAGAGAGAGAGAGACCGGGGACGGCGAGAGAGAGAGAGAGACCGGGGACGGGGAGAGAGAGATAGACCGGGGACGGGGAGGGAGAGAGAAAGACTGGGGATGCGGAGAGCGAGAGATTGACCGGGGACGGCGAGAGAGAGAGAGAGAGAGAGAGAGAGAGAGACCGGGTACGGGGAGAGAGAGAGAGACCGGGGACGGGAGAGAGAGATAGACCGGGGATGGCGAGAGAGATAGAGAGACCGGGGACGGCGAGAGAGAGAGAGAGACCGGGGACGGCGAGAGAGAGAGAGCCCGGGGACAGCGAGCGAGGGAGAGAGACCGGGGACGGCGAGAGAGAGAGAGACCCGGGACGGGGAGAATGAGAGAGAGAGATAGAGACCGGGGACAGGGAGCGAGAGAGAGACCGGGGACGGCGAGAGAGAGAGAGAGAGATCGGGGACGGCGAGAGAGAGAGAGCCCGGGGACGGCGAGAAAGAGCGAGAGACCGGGGACGGCGAGAGAGAGAGAGACCGGGGAGGGGGAGAGCGAGAGAGAGACCGGGGAAGGGGAGAGATAGTGAGAGACCGGGGAAGGGAAGAGAGAGAGAGAGAGACCGGGGACGGGGAGAGAGAGAGAGAGAGACCGGGGACGGCGAGAGAGAGAGAGAACGGGGACGGGGAGAGAGAGAGACCGGGGACAGGGAGAGAGAGAGAGTCCGGTGACGGGGAGAGAGAGAGAGACCGGGACCGGGGACGGCGAGAGAGAGAGAGAGAGACTGGGGACGGCGAGAGAGAGAGACCGGGGACAGGGAGAGAGAGAGAGTCCGGGGACGGGGAGAGAGAGAGAGACCGGGACCGGCAAGAGAGAGAGAGAGACCGGGGACGGCGAGAGAGAGAGAGAGACCGGGGACGGCGAGAGAGAGAGACTGGGGACGGGGGTAGAGAGAGAGAAACCGGGGACGGGGAGAGAGAGAGAGACAGGGGACGGCGAGAGAGATAGAGCGACTGGGGACGGCGAGAGAGAGAGAGAGACCGAGGACGGCGAGAGAGAGAGACTGGGGACGGGGGTAGAGTGAGAGAGACCGGGGTCGGAGAGAGAGAGAGAGAGACTGGGGACGGCAAGAGACAGAGAGAGACCGGGGACGGCGAGATAGAGAGAGAGAGAGAGAGAGTGACCGGGGACGGGGAGAGAGAGAGAGAGACCGGGGACGGGGAGAGAGAGATAGACCAGGGACGGCGAGAGAGAGAGAGAGGACCGGGGACGGCGAGAGAGAGAGAGAGACCGGGGACGGGGAGAGAGAGAGAGAGACCGGGGTTGCGGAGAGAGAGAGAGAGACCGGGGACGGCGAGAGAGAGATGGAGAGACCGGGGACGTGGAGAGAGACATAGACCGGGGACGGCGAGAGAGATAGAGAGACCGGGGATGGCGACAGAGAGAGAGATACCGGGGACGGCGAGAGAGAGAGAGCCCGGGGACAGCGAGCGAGAGAGAGAGACCGGGGACGGCGAGAGAGAGAGAGACCCGGGACGGAGAGAGAGAGAGAGACCGGGGATGGCGAGAGAGAGAGAGAGACCGGGGACGGCGAGAGAGAGAGAGAGACCGGGGACGGCCAGAGAGAGAGACTGGGGACGGGAGGAGAGAGAGAGAGACCGGGAACGGGGAGAGAGAGAGAGACCGGGGACGGGGAGAGAGAGAGAGAGATAGACCGGGGACAGGGAGCGAGAGAGAGACCGGGGACGGCGAGAGAGAGAGAGAGACCGGGGACGGCGAGAGAGAGAGAGCCCGGGGACGGCGAGAAAGAGAGAGAGACCGGGGACGGCGAGAGAGAGAGAGACCGGGGAGGGGGAGAGCGAGAGAGAGACCGGGGAAGGGGAGAGATAGAGAGAGACCGGGGAAGGGAAGAGAGAGAGAGAGAGACCGGGGACGGGGAGAGAGAGAGAGAGACCGGGGACGGCGAGAGAGAGAGAGAACGGGGACGGGGAGAGACAGAGACCGGGGACAGGGAGAGAGAGAGAGACCGGGGACGGGGAGAGAGAGAGAGACCGGGGACGGCGATAGAGAGAGGGAGACCGGGGACGGCGAGAGAGAGAGAGAGACCGGGGACGGCCAGAGAGAGAGACTGGGGACGGGAGGAGAGAGACAGAGACCGGGAACGGGCAGAGAGAGAGAGACCGGGGACGGCGAGAGAGAGAGAGAGACCGGGGACGGCGAGAGAGAGAGACTGGGGACGGGGGGAGAGCGAGAGAGACCGGGGACGGGGAGAGAGAGAGAGAGACCGGGGACGGCGAGAGACAGAGAGAGACCGGGGACGGCGAGCGAGAGAGAGACCGGGGACGGGGAGAGAGAGAGAGAGAGACTGGGGAACGGGGAGAGAGAGACAGACCGGGGACGGCGAGAGAGAGAGAGAGACCGGGGACAGCGAGAGAGAGAGAGAGACCGGGGACGGCGAGAGAGAGAGAGAGAGCGGGGACGGCGAGAGAGAGAGAGAGAGACCGGGAACGGGGAGAGAGAGAGAGACCGGGGACGGCGAGAGAGAGAGAGAGAGACCGGGGACAGCGAGAGAGAGAGAGAGAGAGACCGGGGACGGGGAGAGAGAGAGAGTGACTGGGGACGGGGAGAGAGAAAGAGACCGGGGACGGGGAGAGAGAGAGAGAGTCCGGGGATGGCGTGAGAGAGAGAGACTGGGGCCGGGGGGAGAGTGAGAGAGAGACTGGGGCCGGGGGGAGAGAGAGAGACAGGGGACGGCGAGAGAGAGAGAGAGAGACCGGGGATGGCAAGAGAGAGAGACCGGGGACAGCGAGAGAGAGAGAGAGACCGGGGACGGGGAGAGAGAGAGAGAGACCGGGGATGGGGAGAGAGAGAGAGAGAGACCGGGAACGGGGATAGAGAGAGAGACCGGGGACGGCGAGAGAGAGAGAGAGACTGGGGACAGCGAGAGAGAGAGAGAGAGACCGGGGACGGGGAGAGAGAGAGAGAGACCGGGGACGGCGAGAGAGAGAGAGAGAGACCGGGAACGGGGATAGAGAGAGAGACCAGGGACGGCGAGAGAGAGAGAGAGACTGGGGACAGCGAGAGAGAGAGAGAGAGACCGTGGACGGGGAGAGAGAGAGAGAGAGACTGGGGACGGGGAGAGAGAAAGAGACCGGGGACGGGGAGAGAGAGAGAGAGAGACCGTAGACGGCGAGAGAGAGAGAGAGACCGGGGACGGCGAGAGAGAGAGAGAGAGACCGGGAACGGGGAGAGAGAGAGTGACCGGGGAAAGCGAGAGAGAGAGAGAGACTGGGGACGGGGAGAGAGAAAGAGACCGGGAACGTGGAGAGAGAGAGAGAGTTCGGGGACGGGGAGAGAGTGAGAGACCGGGGACGGGAAGAGAGAGAGAGATCAGGGACGGGAAGAGAGAGAGAGAGACCAGGGACGGCGAGAGAGAGAGAGTGAGACCGGGGGCGGCGATTGAGAGAGTGAGGCCGGGGACGGCGAGTGAGAGAGAGAGACCGGGGACGGCCAGAGAGAGAGACTGGGGACGGGAGGAGAGAGAGAGAGACCGGGAACGGGGAGAGAGAGAGAGACCGGGGACGGCGAGAGAGAGAGAGAGACCGGGGACGGCGAGAGAGAGAGACTGGGGACGGGGGGAGAGCGAGAGAGACCGGGGACGGGGAGAGAGAGACAGACTGGGGACGGGGAGAGAGAGAGAGACCGTGGACGGCGAGAGAGAGAGAGAGACCGGGGACGGGGAGAGAGAGACAGACTGGGGACGGGGAGAGAGAGAGAGACCGCGGACGGGCACAGAGAGAGAGAGACCAGGGACGGCGAGAGAGAGAGAGGTAGACCAGGGACGGGGAGAGAGAAAGAGACCGGGGACGGGCAGAGATATTGAGAGAGACCGGGGGCGGCGAGTGAGAGAGAGACCGGGGACGGGGAGAGAGAGAGAGAGACCGGGGACAGCGAGAGAGAGAGAGAGACCGGGGACGGCGAGAGACAGAGAGAGACCGGGGTCAAGGAGAGAGAGAGAGTCCGGGGACGGGGAGAGAGAGAGAGACCGGGACCAGCGAGAGAGAGAGAGAGACCGGGGACGGCGAGAGAGAGAGAGAGACCGGGGACGGCGAGAGAGAGAGACTGGGGACGGGGGGAGAGCGAGAGAGACCGGGGACGGGGAGAGAGAGAGAGAGACCGGGGACGGCGAGAGACAGAGAGAGACCGGGGACGGCGAGAGAGAGAGAGACCGGGGACGGGGAGAGAGAGATAGAGAGACTGGGGAACGGGGAGAGAGAGACAGACCGGGGACGGCGAGAGAGAGAGAGAGACCGGGGTCAGCGAGAGAGAGAGAGAGACCGGGGACGGCGAGAGAGAGAGAGAGACCGGGGACGGCGAGAGAGAGAGAGAGAGACCGGGAACGGGGAGAGAGAGAGAGACCGGGGACGGCGAGAGAGAGAGAGAGAGACCGGGGACAGCGAGAGAGAGAGAGAGACTGGGGACGGGGGGAGAGCGAGAGAGACCGGTGACGGGGAGAGAGAGAGAGAGACCGGGGACGGCGAGAGACAGAGAGAGACCGGGGACGGCGAGAGAGAGAGAGAGAGACCGGGGACGGGGAGAGAGAGAGAGAGACCGGGGACGGCGAGAGAGAGAGAGAGAGACCGGGAACGGGGATAGAGAGAGAGACCGGGGACGGCGAGAGAGAGAGAGAGACTGGGGACAGCGAGAGAGAGAGAGAGAGACCGTGGACGGGGAGAGAGAGAGAGAGAGACTGGGGACGGGGAGAGAGAAAGAGCCCGGGGACGGGGAGAGAGAGAGAGAGACTGGGGACGGGGAGAGAGAAAGAGACCGGGAACGTGGAGAGAGAGAGAGAGTTCGGGGACGGGGAGAGAGTGAGAGACCGGGGACGGGAAGAGAGAGAGAGATCAGGGACGGGAAGAGAGAGAGAGAGACCAGGGATGGCGAGAGGGAGAGAGTGAGACCGGTGGCGGCGATTGAGAGAGTGAGGCCGGGGACGGCGAGTGAGAGAGAGACCGGGGACGGGAAGAGAGAGAGAGATCAGGGACGGGAAGAGAGAGAGAGAGACCAGGGACGGCGAGAGAGAGAGAGTGAGACCGGGGGCGGCGATTGAGAGAGTGAGGCCGGGGACGGCGAGTGAGAGAGAGACCGGGGACGGGGAGAGAGAGACAGACTGGGGACGGGGAGAGAGAGAGAGACCGTGGACGGACAGAGAGAGAGAGAGACCAGGGACGGCGAGAGAGAGAGAGGTAGACCAGGGACGGGGAGAGAGAAAGAGACCGGGGACGGGCAGAGATATTGAGAGAGACCGGGGGCGGCGAGTGAGAGAGAGAGATTGGGGACGGCGAGTGAGTGAGAGACCGGGGACGGGGAGAGAGAGAGAGAGACCGGGGACGGGGAGAGAGCGAGAGACCGTGGACGGCGAGAGAGAGAGAGAGACTGGGGACGGGGAGAGAGAGAGACAGACTGGGGACGGGGAGGAAGAGAGAGACCGGGGACGGGCAGAGAGAGAGAGAGACCAGGGACGGCGAGAGAGAGAGAGGTAGACCGGGGACGGGGAGAGAGAGAGAGACCGGGGACGGGCAGAGATAGTGAGAGAGACCGGGGACGGCGAGTGAGAGAGAGAGACCGGGGACGGCGAGTGAGAGAGAGAGAGAACGGGGACGGGGAGAGAGCGAGAGACCGGGGACGGCGAGAGAGAGAGAGAGACCGGGGACGGGGAGAGAGAGAGACCGGGGATGGCGAGAGAGAGAGAGACCGGGTACGGGGAGAGAGAGAGAGAGACCGGAAATGGGGAGAGAGAGAGAGAACGGGGACGGCGAGAGAGAGAGAGAAACCGGGGACGGGGAGAGAGAAAGAGAGACCGGGGACGGCGAGATAGAGAAAGACACCGGGGACGGGTAGAGAGAGAGACGGGGGACGGGGACAGAGATACCGGGGACGGGGATAGAGAGAGAGAGACCGCGGACGGGGAGAGAGAGAGAGAGACCGGGGACGGGGAGAGAGAGATAGACCAGGCACAGCGAGAGAGAGAGAGAGAGACCGGGGACGGCGAGAGAGAGAGAGAGACCGGGGACGGGGAGAGAGAGATAGACCGGGGATGGCGAGAGAGATAGAGAGACCGGGGACGGCGAGAGAGAGAGAGAGACCGGGGACGGAGAGAGAGAGAGAGCCCGGGGACAGCGAGCGAGCAAGAGAGACCGGGGACGGCGAGAGAGAGAGAGACCCGGGACGGGGAGAGAGAGATAGAGACCGGGGACAGGGAGCGAGAGAGAGACCGGGGACGGCGAGAGAGAGAGAGAGAGATCGGGGACGGCGAGAGAGAGAGAGCCCGGGGACGGCGAGAAAGAGCGAGTGACCGGGGACGGCGAGAGAGAGAGAGACAGGGGAGGGGGAGAGATAGTGAGAGACCGGGGAAGGGAAGAGAGAGAGGGAGAGACCGGGGACGGGGAGAGAGAGAGAGAGAGACCGGGGACGGCGAGAGAGAGAGAGTCCGGTGACGGGGAGAGAGAGAGAGACCGGGACCGGCGAGAGAGAGAGAGACCGGGGTCAAGGAGAGAGAGAGAGTCCGGGGACGGGGAGAGAGAGAGAGACCAGGACCAGCGAGAGAGAGAGAGAGACCGGGGACGGCGAGAGAGAGAGAGAGACCGGGGACGGCGAGAGAGAGAGAGAGACCGGGGACGGCGAGAGAGAGAGACTGGGGACGGGGGGATAGAGAGAGAGACCGGGAACGGGTAGAGAGAGAGAGACAGGGGACGGCGAGAGAGATAGAGCGACTGGGGACGGCGAGAGAGAGAGAGAGACCGAGGACGGCGAGAGAGAGAGACTGGGGACGGGGGGAGAGCGAGAGAGACCGGGGACGGAGAGAGAGAGAGAGAGACTGGGGACGGCAAGAGACAGAGAGAGACCGGGGACGGCGAGATAGAGAGAGAGAGAGAGAGACCGTGGACGGCGAGAGAGAGAGAGAGACCGCGGACGGCGAAAGAGAGAGAGAGAACGGGGAAGGCTAGAGAGAGAGAGAAACCGGGGACGGGTAGAGAGAGAGATCGGGGACGGGGAGAGAGAGAGAGACACCGGCGACGGGTAGAGAGAGAGACCGGGGAT
The DNA here is from genome assembly GCF_047496795.1 of Chiloscyllium punctatum. Classification (NCBI taxonomy): domain Eukaryota; kingdom Metazoa; phylum Chordata; class Chondrichthyes; order Orectolobiformes; family Hemiscylliidae; genus Chiloscyllium; species Chiloscyllium punctatum. Next base: position 60,910,668 of record NC_092752.1, read on the forward strand.
GGGGAGAGAGAGACCGGGGACGGGGAGAGAGAGAGAGAGAGAGACCGCGGACGGGGAGAGAGAGAGAGAGAGACCGGGGACGGGGAGAGAGAGATAGACCAGGGACGGCGAGAGAGAGAGAGAGACCGGGGACGGCGAGAGAGAGAGAGAGACCGGGGACGGGGAGAGAGAGAGAGAGACCAGGGTTGCGGAGAGAGAGAGAGAGACCGGGGACGGCGAGAGAGAGAGAGAGAGACCGGGGACGTGGAGAGAGAGATAGACCGGGGACGGCGAGAGAGATAGAGAGACCGGGGATGGCGACAGAGAGAGAGATACCGGGGACGGCGAGAGAGAGAGAGCCCGGGGACAGCGAGCGAGAGAGAGAGACCGGGGACGGCGAGAGAGAGAGAGACCCGGGACGGAGAGAGAGAGAGAGACCGGGGGATGGCGAGAGAGAGAGAGAGACCGGGGACGGGGAGAGAGAGAGAGAGACCGGGGACGGGGAGAGAGAGAGAGAGAGAGACCGGGGACAGGGAGCGAGAGAGAGACCGGGGACGGCGAGAGAGAGAGAGAGACCGGGGACGGCGAGAGAGAGAGAGCCCGGGGACGGCGAGAAAGAGAGAGAGCCCGGGGACGGCGAGAGAGAGAGAGACCGGGGAGGGGGAGAGCGAGAGAGAGACCGGGGAAGGGGAGAGATAGAGAGAGACCGGGGAAGGGAAGAGAGAGAGAGAGAGAGACCGGGGACGGGGAGAGAGAGAGAGAGACCGGGGACGGCGAGAGAGAGAGAGAACGGGGACGGGGAGAGAGAGAGACCGGGGACAGGGAGAGAGAGAGAGACCGGGGACGGTGAGAGAGAGAGAGACCGGGGACGGCGATAGAGAGAGGGAGACCGGGGACAGCGAGAGAGAGAGAGAGACCGGGGATGGCCAGAGAGAGAGACTGGGGACGGGAGGAGAGAGAGAGAGAGACCGGGAACGGGGAGAGAGAGAGAGACCGGGGACGGCGAGAGAGAGAGAGAGACCGGGGACGGCGAGAGAGAGAGACTGGGGACGGGGGGGAGAGCGAGAGAGACCGGGGCCGGGGAGAGAGAGAGAGAGACCGGGGACGGCGAGAGACAGAGAGAGACCGGGGACGGCAAGAGAGAGAGAGAGAGAGACCGGGGACGGGGAGAGAGAGAGAGAGACCGGGGACGGCGAGAGAGAGAGAGAGAGACGGGGAACGGGGGAGAGAGAGACAGACCGGGGACGGCGAGAGAGAGAGTGAGACCGGGGACAGCGAGAGAGAGAGAGAGACCGGGGACGGCGAGAGACAGAGAGAGACCGGGGACGGCGAGAGAGAGAGAGAGAGAGACCGGGGACGGGGAGAGAGAGAGAGAGACCGGGGACGGCGAGAGAGAGAGAGAGACCGGGAACGGGGAGAGAGAGAGAGACCGGGGACGGCGAGAGAGAGAGAGAGACCAGGGACGGGGAGAGAGAGATAGACCAGGCACGGCGAGAGAGAGAGAGAGAGACCGGGGACGGCGAGAGAGAGAGAGAGACCGGGGACGGGGAGAGAGAGAGAAAGACTGGGGATGCGGAGAGAGAGAGAGAGACCGGGGACGGCGAGAGAGAGAGAGAGAGAGACCGGGTACGGGGAGAGAGAGAGAGACCGGGGACGGGGAGAGAGAGATAGACCGGGGATGGCGAGAGAGATAGAGAGACCGGGGACGGCGAGAGAGAGAGAGAGACCGGGGACGGCGAGAGAGAGAGAGCCCGGGGACAGCGAGCGAGCGAGAGAGACCGGGGACGGCGAGAGAGAGAGAGACCCGGGACGGGGAGAGAGAGAGAGAGAGATAGAGACCGGGGACAGGGAGCGAGAGAGAGACCGGGGACGGCGAGAGAGAGAGAGAGAGATCGGGGACGGCGAGAGAGAGAGAGCCCGGGGACGGCGAGAAAGAGCGAGAGACCGGGGACGGCGAGAGAGAGAGAGAGACCGGGGAGGGGGAGAGCGAGAGAGAGACCGGGGAAGGGGAGATATAGTGAGAGACCGGGGAAGGGAAGAGAGAGAGAGAGAGACCGGGGACGGGGAGAGAGAGAGAGAGAGAGAGACCGGGGACGGCGAGAGAGAGAGAGACCGGGGACGTGGAGAGAGAGATAGACCAGGGACGGCGAGAGAGAGAGAGAGACCGGGGACGGCGAGAGAGAGAGAGAGACCGGGGACGGGGAGAGAGAGAGAGAGACCAGGGTTGCGGAGAGAGAGAGAGAGACCGGGGACGGCGAGAGAGAGAGAGAGAGACCGGGGACGTGGAGAGAGAGATAGACCGGGGACGGCGAGAGAGATAGAGAGACCGGGGATGGCGACAGAGAGAGAGATACCGGGGACGGCGAGAAAGAGAGAGCCCGGGGACAGCGAGCGAGAGAGAGAGACCGGCGACGGCGAGAGAGAGAGAGAGACCGGGGACGGGGAGAGAGAGAGAAAGACTGGAGATGCGGAGAGAGAGAGAGAGAGACCGGGGACGGCGAGAGAGAGAGAGAGAGAGACCGGGTACGGGGAGAGAGAGAGAGACCGGGGACGGGGAGAGAGAGATAGACCAGGGACGGCGAGAGAGAGAGAGAGACCGGGGAGGGCGAGAGAGAGAGAGAGACCGGGGACGGGGAGAGAGAGAGAGAGACCAGGGTTGCGGAGAGAGAGAGAGAGCCCGGGGACGGCGAGAGAGAGAGAGAGAGACCGGGGACGTGGAGAGAGAGATAGACCGGGGACGGCGAGAGAGATAGAGAGACCGGGGATGGCGACAGAGAGAGAGATACCGGGGACGGCGAGAGAGAGGGAGCCCGGGGACAGCGAGCGAGAGAGAGAGACCGGGGACGGCGAGAGAGAGAGAGACCCGGGACGGAGAGAGAGAGAGAGACCGGGGATGGCGAGAGAGAGAGAGAGACCGGGGACGGGGAGAGAGAGAGAGAGACCGGGGACGGGGAGAGAGAGAGAGAGAGAGACCGGGGACAGGGAGCGAGAGAGAGACCGGGGACGGCGAGAGAGAGAGAGAGACCGGGGACGGCGAGAGAGAGAGAGCCCGGGGACGGCGAGAAAGAGAGAGAGACCGGGGACGGCGAGAGAGAGAGAGACCGGGGAGGGGGAGAGCGAGAGAGAGACCGGGGAAGGGGAGTTATAGAGAGAGACCGGGGAAGGGAAGAGAGAGAGAGAGAGAGACCGGGGACGGGGAGAGAGAGAGAGAGAGACCGGGGACGGCGAGAGAGAGAGAGAACGGGGACGGGGAGAGAGAGAGACCGGGGACAGGGAGAGAGAGAGAGGGAGACCGGGGACAGCGAGAGAGAGAGAGAGACCGGGGATGGCCAGAGAGTGAGACTGGGGACGGGAGGAGAGAGAGATAGAGACCGAGAACGGGGAGAGAGAGAGAGACCGGGGACGGCGAGAGAGAGAGAGAGACCGGGGACGGCGAGAGAGAGAGACTGGGGACGGGGGGAGAGCGAGAGAGACCGGGGCCGGGGAGAGAGAGAGAGAGACCGGGGACGGGGAGAGAGAGAGAGAGACCGGGGACGGCGAAAGAGAGAGAGAGAGACGGGGAACGGGGAGAGAGAGACAGACCGGGGACGGCGAGAGAGAGAGTGAGACCGGGGACAGCGAGAGAGAGAGAGAGACCGGGGACGGCGAGAGACAGAGAGAGACCGGGGACGGCGAGAGAGAGAGAGAGAGAGACCGGGGACGGGGAGAGAGAGAGAGAGACCGGGGACGGCGAGAGAGAGAGAGAGAGACCGGGAACGGGGAGAGAGAGAGAGACCGGGGACGGCGAGAGAGAGAGAGAGACCGGGGACGGGGAGAGAGAGATAGACCAGGCACGGCGAGAGAGAGAGAGAGAGACCGGGGACGGCGAGAGAGAGAGAGAGACCGGGGACGGGGAGAGAGAGAGAAAGACTGGGGATGCGGAGAGAGAGAGAGAGACCGGGGACGGCGAGAGAGAGAGAGAGAGAGACCGGGTACGGGGAGAGAGAGAGAGACTGGGGACGGGGAGAGAGAGATAGACCGGGGATGGCGAGAGAGATAGAGAGACCGGGGACGGCGAGAGAGAGAGAGAGACCGGGGACGGCGAGAGAGAGAGAGCCCGGGGACAGCGAGCGAGCGAGAGAGACCGGGGACGGCGAGAGAGAGAGAGACCCGGGACGGGGAGAGAGAGAGAGAGAGATAGAGACCGGGGACAGGGAGCGAGAGAGAGACCGGGGACGGCGAGAGAGAGAGAGAGAGATCGGGGACGGCGAGAGAGAGAGAGCCCGGGGACGGCGAGAAAGAGCGAGAGACCGGGGACGGCGAGAGAGAGAGAGAGACCGGGGAGGGGGAGAGCGAGAGAGAGACCGGGGAAGGGGAGAGAGAGAGAGACACCGGCGACGGGTAGAGAGAGAGAGAGAGACCGGGGACGGGGAGAGAGAGAGAGAGAGACCGGGGACGGCGAGAGAGAGAGAGACCGGGGACGGGGAGAGAGAGATAGACCAGGGACGGCGAGAGAGAGAGAGAGACCGGGGACGGCGAGAGAGAGAGAGAGACCGGGGACGGGGAGAGAGAGAGAGAGACCAGGGTTGCGGAGAGAGAGAGAGAGACCGGGGACGGCGAGAGAGAGAGAGAGAGACCGGGGACGTGGAGAGAGAGATAGACCGGGGACGGCGAGAGAGATAGAGAGACCGGGGATGGCGACAGAGAGAGAGATACCGGGGACGGAGAGAGAGAGAGAGCCCGGGGACAGCGAGCGAGAGAGAGAGTCCGGGGACGGCGAGAGAGAGAGAGACCCGGGACGGAGAGAGAGAGAGAGACCGGGGATGGCGAGAGAGAGAGAGAGACCGGGGACGGGGAGAGAGAGAGAGAGACCGGGGACGGGGAGAGAGAGAGAGAGAGAGAGACCGGGGACAGGGAGCGAGAGAGAGACCGGGGACGGCGAGAGAGAGAGAGAGACCGGGGACGGCGAGAGAGAGAGAGCCCGGGGACGGCGAGAAAGAGAGAGAGACCGGGGACGGCGAGAGATAGAGAGACCGGGGAGGGGGATGGCGAGAGAGAGACCGGGGAAGGGGAGAGATAGAGAGAGACCGGGGAAGGGAAGAGAGAGAGAGAGAGAGACCGGGGACGGGGAGAGAGAGAGAGAGACCGGGGACGGCGAGAGAGAGAGAGAACGGGGACGGGGAGAGAGTGAGACCGGGGACAGGGAGAGAGAGAGAGACCGGGGACGGGGAGAGAGAGAGAGACCGGGGACGGCGATAGAGAGAGGGAGACCGGGGACAGCGAGAGAGAGAGAGAGACCGGGGATGGCCAGAGAGAGAGACTGGGGACGGGAGGAGAGAGAGAGAGAAACCGGGAACGGGGAGAGAGAGAGAGACCGGGGACGGCGAGAGAGAGAGAGAGACCGGGGACGGCGAGAGAGAGAGACTGGGGACGGGGGGAGAGGGAGAGAGACCGGGGCCGGGGCGAGAGAGAGAGAGACCGGGGACGGCGAGAGACAGAGAGAGACCGGGGACGGCAAGAGAGAGAGAGAGACCGGGGACGGGGAGAGAGAGAGAAAGACTGGGGATGCGGAGAGAGAGAGAGAGACCGGGGACGGCGAGAGAGAGAGAGAGAGAGACCGGGTACGGGGAGAGAGAGAGAGACTGGGGACGGGGAGAGAGAGATAGACCGGGGATGGCGAGAGAGATAGAGAGACCGGGGACGGCGAGAGAGAGAGAGAGACCGGGGACGGCGAGAGAGAGAGAGCCCGGGGACAGCGAGCGAGCGAGAGAGACCGGGGACGGCGAGAGAGAGAGAGACCCGGGACGGGGAGAGAGAGAGAGAGAGATAGAGACCGGGGACAGGGAGCGAGAGAGAGACCGGGGACGGCGAGAGAGAGAGAGAGAGATCGGGGACGGCGAGAGAGAGAGAGCCCGGGGACGGCGAGAAAGAGCGAGAGACCGGGGACGGCGAGAGAGAGAGAGAGACCGGGGAGGGGGAGAGCGAGAGAGAGACCGGGGAAGGGGAGAGAGAGAGAGACACCGGCGACGGGTAGAGAGAGAGAGAGAGACCGGGGACGGGGAGAGAGAGAGAGAGAGACCGGGGACGGCGAGAGAGAGAGAGACCGGGGACGGGGAGAGAGAGATAGACCAGGGACGGCGAGAGAGAGAGAGAGACCGGGGACGGCGAGAGAGAGAGAGAGACCGGGGACGGGGAGAGAGAGAGAGAGACCAGGGTTGCGGAGAGAGAGAGAGAGACCGGGGACGGCGAGAGAGAGAGAGAGAGACCGGGGACGTGGAGAGAGAGATAGACCGGGGACGGCGAGAGAGATAGAGAGACCGGGGATGGCGACAGAGAGAGAGATACCGGGGACGGAGAGAGAGAGAGAGCCCGGGGACAGCGAGCGAGAGAGAGAGTCCGGGGACGGCGAGAGAGAGAGAGACCCGGGACGGAGAGAGAGAGAGAGACCGGGGATGGCGAGAGAGAGAGAGAGACCGGGGACGGGGAGAGAGAGAGAGAGACCGGGGACGGGGAGAGAGAGAGAGAGAGAGAGACCGGGGACAGGGAGCGAGAGAGAGACCGGGGACGGCGAGAGAGAGAGAGAGACCGGGGACGGCGAGAGAGAGAGAGCCCGGGGACGGCGAGAAAGAGAGAGAGACCGGGGACGGCGAGAGATAGAGAGACCGGGGAGGGGGATGGCGAGAGAGAGACCGGGGAAGGGGAGAGATAGAGAGAGACCGGGGAAGGGAAGAGAGAGAGAGAGAGAGACCGGGGACGGGGAGAGAGAGAGAGAGACCGGGGACGGCGAGAGAGAGAGAGAACGGGGACGGGGAGAGAGAGAGACCGGGGACAGGGAGAGAGAGAGAGACCGGGGACGGGGAGAGAGAGAGAGACCGGGGACGGCGATAGAGAGAGGGAGACCGGGGACAGCGAGAGAGAGAGAGAGACCGGGGATGGCCAGAGAGAGAGACTGGGGACGGGAGGAGAGAGAGAGAGAGACCGGGAACGGGGAGAGAGAGAGAGACCGGGGACGGCGAGAGAGAGAGAGAGACCGGGGACGGCGAGAGAGAGAGACTGGGGACGGGGGGAGAGGGAGAGAGACCGGGGCCGGGGCGAGAGAGAGAGAGACCGGGGACGGCGAGAGACAGAGAGAGACCGGGGACGGCAAGAGAGAGAGAGAGAGACCGGGGACGGGGAGAGAGAGAGAGAGACCGGGGACGGCGAGAGAGAGAGAGAGAGACGGGGAACGGGGAGAGAGAGACAGACCGGGGACGGCGAGAGAGAGAGTGAGACCGGGGACAGCGAGAGAGAGAGAGAGACCGGGGACGGCGAGAGACAGAGAGAGACCGGGGACGGCGAGAGAGAGAGAGAGAGAGACCGGGGACGGGGAGAGAGAGAGAGAGACCGGGGACGGCGAGAGAGAGAGAGAGAGACCGGGAACGGGGAGAGAGAGAGAGACCGGGGACGGCGAGAGAGAGAGAGAGACCGGGGACGGGGAGAGAGAGATAGACCAGGCACGGCGAGAGAGAGAGAGAGAGACCGGGGACGGCGAGAGAGAGAGAGAGACCGGGGACGGGGAGAGAGAGAGAAAGACTGGGGATGCGGAGAGAGAGACAGAGACCGGGGACGGCGAGAGAGAGAGAGAGAGAGACCGGGTACGGGGAGAGAGAGAGAGACCGGGGACGGGGAGAGAGAGATAGACCGGGGATGGCGAGAGAGATAGAGAGACCGGGGACGGCGAGAGAGAGAGAGAGACCGGGGACGGCGAGAGAGAGAGAGCCCTGGGACAGCGAGCGAGGGAGAGAGACCGGGGACGGCGAGAGAGAGAGAGACCCGGGACGGGGAGAGAGAGAGAGAGAGATAGAGACCGGGGACAGGGAGCGAGAGAGAGACCGGGGACGGCGAGAGAGAGAGAGAGAGATCCGGGACGGCGAGAGAGAGAGAGCCCGGGGACGGCGAGAAAGAGCGAGAGACCGGGGACGGCGAGAGAGAGAGAGACCGGGGAGGGGGAGAGCGAGAGAGAGACCGGGGAAGGGGAGAGATAGTGAGAGACCGGGGAAGGGAAGAGAGAGAGAGAGAGACCGGGGACGGGGAGAGAGAGAGAGAGAGACCGGGGACGGCGAGAGAGAGAGAGAACGGGGACGGGGAGAGAGAGAGACCGGGGACAGGGAGAGAGAGAGAGTCCGGGGACGGGGAGAGAGAGAGAGACCGGGACCGGCAAGAGAGAGAGAGAGACCGGGGACGGCGAGAGAGAGAGAGAGAGACCGGGGACGGCGAGAGAGAGAGACTGGGGACGGGGGGAGAGAGAGAGAAACCGGGGACGGGGAGAGAGAGAGAGACAGGGGACGGCGAGAGAGATAGAGCGACTGGGGACGGCGAGAGAGAGAGAGAGACCGAGGACGGCGAGAGAGAGAGACTGGGGACGGGGGGAGAGTGAGAGAGACCGGGGTCGGAGAGAGAGAGAGAGAGACTGGGGACGGCAAGAGACAGAGAGAGACCGGGGACGGCGAGATAGAGAGAGAGAGAGAGAGAGTGACCGGGGACGGGGAGAGAGAGAGAGAGACCGGGGACGGGGAGAGAGAGATAGACCAGGGACGGCGAGAGAGAGAGAGAGACCGGGGACGGCGAGAGAGAGAGAGAGACCGGGGACGGGGAGAGAGAGAGAGAGACCGGGGTTGCGGAGAGAGAGAGAGAGACCGGGGACGGCGAGAGAGAGATGGAGAGACCGGGGACGTGGAGAGAGAGATAGACCGGGGACGGCGAGAGAGATAGAGAGACCGGGGATGGCGACAGAGAGAGAGATACCGGGGACGGCGAGAGAGAGAGAGCCCGGGGACAGCGAGCGAGAGAGAGAGACCGGGGACGGCGAGAGAGAGTGAGACCCGGGACGGAGAGAGAGAGAGAGACCGGGGATGGCGAGAGAGAGAGAGAGACCGGGGACGGCGAGAGAGAGAGAGAGACCGGGGACGGCCAGAGAGAGAGACTGGGGACGGGAGGAGAGAGAGAGAGACCGGGAACGGGGAGAGAGAGAGAGACCGGGGACGGGGAGAGAGAGAGAGAGAGAGACCGGGGACAGGGAGCGAGAGAGAGACCGGGGACGGCGAGAGAGAGAGAGAGACCGGGGACGGCGAGAGAGAGAGAGCCCGGGGACGGCGAGAGAGAGAGAGACCGGGGAGGGGGATAGCGAGAGAGAGACCGGGGAAGGGGAGAGATAGAGAGAGACCGGGGAAGGGAAGAGAGAGAGAGAGAGACCGGGGACGGGGAGAGAGAGAGAGAGACCGGGGACAGCGAGAGAGAGAGAGAGACCGGGGACGGGGAGAGAGAGACAGACCGGGGACGGCGAGAGAGAGAGAGAGACCGGGGACAGCGAGAGAGAGAGAGAGACCGGGGACGGCGAGAGAGAGAGAGAGAGCGGGGACGGCGAGAGAGAGAGAGAGAGACCGGGAACGGGGAGAGAGAGAGAGACCGGGGACGGCGAGAGAGAGAGAGAGAGACCGGGGACAGCGAGAGAGAGAGAGAGAGAGACCGGGGACGGGGAGAGAGAGAGAGTGACTGGGGACGGGGAGAGAGAAAGAGACCGGGGACGGGGAGAGAGAGAGAGAGTCCGGGGATGGCGAGAGAGAGAGAGACTGGGGCCGGGGGGAGAGAGAGAGAGAGAGACTGGGGCCGGGGGGAGAGAGAGAGACAGGGGACGGCGAGAGAGAGAGAGAGAGACCGGGAATGGAAAGAGAGAGAGACCGGGGACAGCGAGAGAGAGAGAGAGACCGGGGACGGGGAGAGAGAGAGAGAGACCGGGGATGGGGAGAGAGAGAGAGAGAGACCGGGAACGGGGATAGAGAGAGAGACCGGGGACGGCGAGAGAGAGAGAGAGACTGGGGACAGCGAGAGAGAGAGAGAGAGACCGGGGACGGGGAGAGAGAGAGAGAGACCGGGGACGGCGAGAGAGAGAGAGAGAGACCGGGAACGGGGATAGAGAGAGAGACCAGGGACGGCGAGAGAGAGAGAGAGAGACTGGGGACAGCGAGAGAGAGAGAGAGAGACCGTGGACGGGGAGAGAGAGAGAGAGAGAGACTGGGGACGGGGAGAGAGAAAGAGACCGGGGACGGGGAGAGAGAGAGAGAGAGACCGTAGACGGCGAGAGAGAGAGAGAGAGACCGGGGACGGCGAGAGAGAGAGAGAGAGACCGGGAACGGGGAGAGAGAGAGTGACCGGGGAAAGCGAGAGAGAGAGAGAGACTGGGGACGGGGAGAGAGAAAGAGACCGGGAACGTGGAGAGAGAGAGAGAGTTCGGGGACGGGGAGAGAGTGAGAGACCGGGGACGGGAAGAGAGAGAGAGATCAGGGACGGGAAGAGAGAGAGAGAGACCAGGGATGGCGAGAGAGAGAGAGTGAGACCGGGGGCGGCGATTGAGAGAGTGAGGCCGGGGACGGCGAGTGAGAGAGAGACACGGGACGGGAAGAGAGAGAGAGATCAGGGATGGGAAGAGAGAGAGAGAGACCAGGGACGGCGAGAGAGAGAGAGTGAGACCGGGGGCGGCGATTGAGAGAGTGAGGCCGGGGACGGCGAGTGAGAGAGAGAGACCGGGGACGGCCAGAGAGAGAGACTGGGGACGGGAGGAGAGAGAGAGAGACCGGGAACGGGGAGAGAGAGAGAGACCGGGGACGGCGAGAGAGAGAGAGAGACCGGGGACGGCGAGAGAGAGAGACTGGGGACGGGGGGAGAGCGAGAGAGACCGGGGACGGGGAGAGAGAGACAGACTGGGGACGGGGAGAGAGAGAGAGACCGTGGACGGCGAGAGAGAGAGAGAGAGACCGGGGACGGGGAGAGAGAGACAGACTGGGGACGGGGAGAGAGAGAGAGACCGGGGACGGGCAGAGAGAGAGAGAGACCAGGGACGGCGAGAGAGAGAGAGGTAGACCAGGGACGGGGAGAGAGAAAGAGACCGGGGACGGGCAGAGATATTGAGAGAGACCGGGGGCGGCGAGTGAGAGAGAGACCGGGGACGGGGAGAGAGAGAGAGAGACCGGGGACAGCGAGAGAGAGAGAGAGACCGGGGACGGGGAGAGAGAGAGAGAGACCGTGGACGGGGAGAGAGAGAGAGAGAGACCGGGAACGGGGATAGAGATAGAGACCGGGGACGGCGAGAGAGAGAGAGAGACTGGGGACAGCGAGAGAGAGAGAGAGAGACCGGGGACGGGGAGAGAGACAGAGAGACCGGGGACGGCGAGAGAGAGAGAGAGAGACCGGGAATGGGGATAGAGAGAGAGACCAGGGACGGCGAGAGAGAGAGAGAGACTGGGGACAGCGAGAGAGAGAGAGAGAGACCGTGGACGGGGAGAGAGAGAGAGACTGGGGACGGGGAGAGAGAAAGAGACCGGGGACGGGGAGAGAGAGAGAGAGAGACCGTAGACGGCGAGAGAGAGAGAGAGACCGGGGACGGCGAGAGAGAGAGATAGAGAGACCGGGAACGGGGAGAGAGAGAGTGACCGGGGAAAGCGAGAGAGAGAGAGAGACTGGGGACGGGGAGAGAGAAAGAGACCGGGAACGTGGAGAGAGAGAGAGAGTTCGGGGACGGGGAGAGAGTGAGAGACCGGGGACGGGAAGAGAGAGAGAGATCAGGGACGGGAAGAGAGAGAGAGAGACCAGGGATGGCGAGAGAGAGAGAGTGAGACCGGGGGCGGCGATTGAGAGAGTGAGGCCGGGGACGGCGAGTGAGAGAGAGACCGGGGACGGGAAGAGAGAGAGAGATCAGGGACGGGAAGAGAGAGAGAGAGACCAGGGACGGCGAGAGAGAGAGAGTGAGACCGGGGGCGGCGATTGAGAGAGTGAGGCCGGGGACGGCGAGTGAGAGAGAGACCGGGGACGGGGAGAGAGAGACAGACTGGGGACGGGGAGAGAGAGAGAGACCGTGGACGGCGAGAGAGAGAGAGAGACCGGGGACGGGGAGAGAGAGACAGACTGGGGACGGGGAGAGAGAGAGAGACCGGGGACGGGCAGAGAGAGAGAGAGACCAGGGACGGCGAGAGAGAGAGAGGTAGACCAGGGACGGGGAGAGAGAAAGAGACCGGGGACGGGCAGAGATATTGAGAGAGACCGGGGGCGGCGAGTGAGAGAGAGAGACCGGGGACGGCGAGTGAGAGAGAGACCGCGGACCGGGAGAGAGAGAGAGAGACCGGGGACGGGGAGAGAGCGAGAGACCGTGGACGGCGAGAGAGAGAGAGAGACTGGGGACGGGGAGAGAGAGAGACAGACTGGGGACGGGGAGGAAGAGAGAGACCGGGGACGGGCAGAGAGAGAGACCAGGGACGGCGAGAGAGAGAGAGGTAGACCGGGGACGGGGAGAGAGAGAGAGACCGGGGACGGGCAGAGATAGTGAGAGAGACCGGGGACGGCGAGTGAGAGAGAGAGAGAACGGGGACGGGGAGAGAGCGAGAGACCGGGGACGGCGAGAGAGAGAGAGAGACCGGGGACGGGGAGAGAGAGAGACCGGGGATGGCGAGAGAGAGAGAGACCGGGTACGGGGAGAGAGAGAGAGAGACCGGAAATGGGGAGAGAGAGAGAGAACGGGGACGGCGAGAGAGAGAGAGAAACCGGGGACGGGGAGAGAGAAAGAGAGACCGGGGACGGCGAGATAGAGAAAGACACCGGGGACGGGTAGAGAGAGAGACGGGGGACGGGGACAGAGAGACCGGGGACGGGGAGAGAGAGAGAGAGACCGCGGACGGGGAGAGAGAGAGAGAGAGACCGGGGACGGGGAGAGAGCGATCGACCAGGCACGGCGAGAGAGAGAGAGAGAGACCGGGGACGGCGAGAGAGAGAGAGAGACCGGGGACGGGGAGAGAGAGATAGACCGGGGATGGCGAGAGAGATAGAGAGACCCGGGACGGGGAGAGAGAGAGAGAGAGATAGAGACCGGGGACAGGGAGCGAGAGAGAGACCGGGGACGGCGAGAGAGAGAGAGAGAGATCGGGGACGGCGAGAGAGAGAGAGACCGGGGAGGGGGGAGAGCGAGAGAGAGACCGGGGAAGGGGAGAGATAGTGAGAGACCGGGGAAGGGAAGAGAGAGAGAGAGAGAGACCGGGGACGGGGAGTGAGAGAGAGAGAGACCGGGGACGGCGAGAGAGAGAGAGTCCGGTGACGGGGAGAGAGAGAGAGACCGGGACCGGCGAGAGAGAGAGAGACCGGGGTCAAGGAGAGAGAGAGAGTCCGGGGACGGGGAGAGAGAGAGAGACCGGGACCAGCGAGAGAGAGAGAGAGACCGGGGACGGCGAGAGAGAGAGACTGGGGACGGGGGGAGAGAGAGAGAGACCGGGGACGGGGAGAGAGAGAGAGACAGGGGACGGCGAGAGAGATAGAGCGACTGGGGACGGCGAGAGAGAGAGAGAGACCGAGGACGGCGAGAGAGAGAGACTGGGGACGGGGGGAGAGCGAGAGAGACCGGGGACGGAGAGAGAGAGAGAGAGACTGGGGACGGCAAGAGACAGAGAGAGACCGGGGACGGCGAGATAGAGAGAGAGAGAGAGAGAGTGACCGGGGACGGGGAGAGAGAGAGAGAGACCGGGGACGGCGAGAGAGAGAGACAGAGACCGTGAACGGGGAGAGAGAGAGAGACTGGGGACGGCGAGAGAGAGAGAGTCCAGGGACGGCGAGAGAGAGAGAGAGAGAGATCGGGCCAGTGAGAGAGAGAGAGAGACCGGGGGCGGCGAGTGAGAGAGAGAGACCGGGGACGGCGAGTGGGAGAGAGACCGGGGACGGGGAGAGAGAGAGAGACCGTGGACGGGGAGAGAGAGAGAGACCGTGGATGGCGAGAGAGAGAGAGAGACCGCGGACGGCGAAAGAGAGAGAGAGAACGGGGATGGCGAGAGAGAGAGAGAAACCGGGGACGGGTAGAGAGAGAGACCGGGGACGGGGAGAGAGAGAGAGACACCGGCGACGGGTAGAGAGAGAGACCGGGGACGGGGAGAGAGAGACCGGGGACGGGGAGAGAGAGAGAGAGAGACCGCGGACGGGGAGAGAGAGAGAGAGAGACCGGGGACGGGGAGAGAGAGATAGACCAGGGACGGCGAGAGAGAGAGAGAGACCGGGGACGGCGAGAGAGAGAGAGAGACCGGGGACGGGGAGAGAGAGAGAGAGACCAGGGTTGCGGAGAGAGAGAGAGAGACCGGGGACGGCGAGAGAGAGAGAGAGAGACCGGGGACGTGGAGAGAGAGATAGACCGGGGACGGCGAGAGAGATAGAGACCGGGGATGGCGACAGAGAGAGAGATACCGGGGACGGCGAGAGAGAGAGAGCCCGGGGACAGCGAGCGAGAGAGAGAGACCGGGGATGGCGAGAGAGAGAGAGACCCGGGACGGAGAGAGAGAGAGAGACCGGGGATGGCGAGAGAGAGAGAGAGACCGGGGACGGGGAGAGAGAGAGAGAGAGACCGGGGACGGGGAGAGAGAGAGAGAGAGAGACCGGGGACAGGGAGCGAGAGAGAGACCGGGGACGGCGAGAGAGAGAGAGAGACCGGGGACGGCGAGAGAGAGAGAGCCCGGGGACGGCGAGAAAGAGAGAGAGACCGGGGACGGCGAGAGAGAGAGAGACCGGGGAGGGGGAGAGCGAGAGAGAGACCGGGGAAGGGGAGAGATAGAGAGAGACCGGGGAAGGGAAGAGAGAGAGAGAGAGAAACCGGGGACGGGGAGAGAGAGAGAGAGAGACCGGGGACGGCGAGAGAGAGAGAGAACGGGGACGGGGAGAGAGAGAGACCGGGGACAGGGAGAGAGAGAGAGACCGGGGACGGGGAGAGAGAGAGAGACCGGGGACGGCGATAGAGAGAGGGAGACCGGGGACAGCGAGAGAGAGAGAGAGACCGGGGATGGCCAGAGAGAGAGACTGGGGACGGGAGGAGAGAGAGAGAGAGACCGGGAACGGGGAGAGAGAGAGAGACCGGGGACGGCGAGAGAGAGAGAGAGAGACCGGGGCCGGCGAGAGAGAGAGAGAGACCGGGGATGGCCAGAGAGAGAGACTGGGGACGGGAGGAGAGAGCGAGAGAGACCGGGGACGGGGAGAGAGAGAGAGAGACCGGGGACGGCGAGAGACAGAGAGAGACCGGGGACGGCAAGAGAGAGAGAGAGAGACCGGGGACGGGGAGAGAGAGAGAGAGACCGGGGACGGCGATAGAGAGAGAGAGAGACGGGGAACGGGGAGAGAGAGACAGACCGGGGACGGCGAGAGAGAGAGAGAGAGACCGGGGACGGGGAGAGAGAGATAGACCAGGCACGGCGAGAGAGAGAGAGAGAGACCGGGGACGGCGAGAGAGAGAGAGAGAGAGACCGGGGACGGGGAGAGAGAGAGAAAGACTGGGGATGCGGAGAGAGAGAGAGAGACCGGGGACGGCGAGAGAGAGAGAGAGAGAGACCGGGTACGGGGAGAGAGAGAGAGACCGGGGACGGGGAGAGAGAGATAGACCGGGGATGGCGAGAGAGATAGAGAGACCGGGAACGGCGAGAGAGAGAGAGAGACCGGGGACGGCGAGAGAGAGAGAGAGACCGGGGACGGCGAGAGAGAGAGACTGGGGACGGGGGGAGAGAGAGAGAGACCGGGGACGGGGAGAGAGAGAGAGACAGGGGACGGCGAGAGAGATAGAGCGACTGGGGACGGCGAGAGAGAGAGAGAGACCGAGGACGGCGAGAGAGAGAGACTGGGGACGGGGGGGAGAGCGAGAGAGACCGGGGACGGAGAGAGAGAGAGAGAGACTGGGGACGGCAAGAGACAGAGAGAGACCGGGGACGGCGAGATAGAGAGAGAGAGAGAGAGAGTGACCGGGGACGGGGAGAGAGAGAGAGAGACCGGGGACGGCGAGAGAGAGAGACAGAGACCGTGAACGGGGAGAGAGAGAGAGACTGGGGACGGCGAGAGAGAGAGAGTCCAGGGACGGCGAGAGAGAGAGAGAGAGAGATCGGGGACAGTGAGAGAGAGAGAGAGACCGGGGGCGGCGAGTGAGAGAGAGAGACCGGGGACGGCGAGTGGGAGAGAGACCGGGGACGGGGAGAGAGAGAGAGACCGTGGACGGGGAGAGAGAGAGAGACCGTGGATGGCGAGAGAGAGAGAGAGACCGCGGACGGCGAAAGAGAGAGAGAGAACGGGGATGGCGAGAGAGAGAGAGAAACCGGGGACGGGTAGAGAGAGAGACCGGGGACGGGGAGAGAGAGAGAGACACCGGCGACGGGTAGAGAGAGAGACCGGGGACGGGGAGAGAGAGACCGGGGACGGGGAGAGAGAGAGAGAGAGACCGCGGACGGGGAGAGAGAGAGAGAGAGACCGGGGACGGGGAGAGAGAGATAGACCAGGGACGGCGAGAGAGAGAGAGAGACCGGGGACGGCGAGAGAGAGAGAGAGACCGGGGACGGGGAGAGAGAGAGAGAGACCAGGGTTGCGGAGAGAGAGAGAGAGACCGGGGACGGCGAGAGAGAGAGAGAGAGACCGGGGACGTGGAGAGAGAGATAGACCGGGGACGGCGAGAGAGATAGAGAGACCGGGGATGGCGACAGAGAGAGAGATACCGGGGACGGCGAGAGAGAGAGAGCCCGGGGACAGCGAGCGAGAGAGAGAGACCGGGGATGGCGAGAGAGAGAGAGACCCGGGACGGAGAGAGAGAGAGAGACCGGGGATGGCGAGAGAGAGAGAGAGACCGGGGACGGGGAGAGAGAGAGAGAGAGACCGGGGACGGGGAGAGAGAGAGAGAGAGAGACCGGGGACAGGGAGCGAGAGAGAGACCGGGGACGGCGAGAGAGAGAGAGAGACCGGGGACGGCGAGAGAGAGAGAGCCCGGGGACGGCGAGAAAGAGAGAGAGACCGGGGACGGCGAGAGAGAGAGAGACCGGGGAGGGGGAGAGCGAGAGAGAGACCGGGGAAGGGGAGAGATAGAGAGAGACCGGGGAAGGGAAGAGAGAGAGAGAGAGAGACCGGGGACGGGGAGAGAGAGAGAGAGAGACCGGGGACGGCGAGAGAGAGAGAGAACGGGGACGGGGAGAGAGAGAGACCGGGGACAGGGAGAGAGAGAGAGACCGGGGACGGGGAGAGAGAGAGAGACCGGGGACGGCGATAGAGAGAGGGAGACCGGGGACAGCGAGAGAGAGAGAGAGACCGGGGATGGCCAGAGAGAGAGACTGGGGACGGGAGGAGAGAGAGAGAGAGACCGGGAACGGGGAGAGAGAGAGAGACCGGGGACGGCGAGAGAGAGAGAGAGAGACCGGGGCCGGCGAGAGAGAGAGAGAGACCGGGGATGGCCAGAGAGAGAGACTGGGGACGGGAGGAGAGAGCGAGAGAGACCGGGGACGGGGAGAGAGAGAGAGAGACCGGGGACGGCGAGAGACAGAGAGAGACCGGGGACGGCAAGAGAGAGAGAGAGAGACCGGGGACGGGGAGAGAGAGAGAGAGACCGGGGACGGCGATAGAGAGAGAGAGAGACGGGGAACGGGGAGAGAGAGACAGACCGGGGACGGCGAGAGAGAGAGAGAGAGAGACCGGGGACGGGGAGAGAGAGATAGACCAGGCACGGCGAGAGAGAGAGAGAGAGACCGGGGACGGCGAGAGAGAGAGAGAGACCGGGGACGGGGAGAGAGAGAGAAAGACTGGGGATGCGGAGAGAGAGAGAGAGACCGGGGACGGCGAGAGAGAGAGAGAGAGAGACCGGGTACGGGGAGAGAGAGAGAGACCGGGGACGGGGAGAGAGAGATAGACCGGGGATGGCGAGAGAGATAGAGAGACCGGGGACGGCGAGAGAGAGAGAGAGACCGGGGACGGCGAGAGAGAGAGAGCCCGGGGACAGCGAGCGAGCGAGAGAGACCGGGGACGGCGAGAGAGAGAGAGACCCGGGACGGGGAGAGAGAGAGAGAGAGATAGAGACCGGGGACAGGGAGCGAGAGAGAGACCGGGGACGGCGAGAGAGAGAGAGAGAGAGATCGGGGACGGCGAGAGAGAGAGAGCCCGGGGACGGCGAGAAAGAGCGAGAGACCGGGGACGGCGAGAGAGAGAGAGACCGGGGAGGGGGAGAGCGAGAGAGAGACCGGGGAAGGGGAGAGATAGTGAGAGACCGGGGAAGGGAAGAGAGAGAGAGAGAGACCGGGGACGGGGAGAGAGAGAGAGAGAGAGACCGGGGACGGCGAGAGAGAGAGAGAACGGGGACGGGGAGAGAGAGAGAACGGGGACAGGGAGAGAGAGAGAGACCGGTGACAGGGAGAGAGAGAGAGACCGGGACCGGGGACGGCGAGAGAGAGAGAGAGAGACTGGGGACGGCGAGAGAGAGAGACCGGGGACAGGGAGAGAGAGAGAGTCCGGGGACGGGGAGAGAGAGAGAGACCGGGACCGGCGAGAGAGAGAGAGAGACCGGGGACGGCGAGAGAGAGAGAGAGACCGGGAACGGCGAGAGAGAGAGACTGGGGACGGGGGGAGAGAGAGAGAGACCGGGGACGGGGAGAGAGAGAGAGACAGGGGACGGCGAGAGAGATAGAGCGACTGGGGACGGCGAGAGAGAGAGAGAGACCGAGCACGGCGAGAGAGAGAGACTGGGGACGGGGGGAGAGTGACAGAGACCGGGGACGGAGAGAGAGAGAGAGAGACTGGGGACGGCAAGAGACAGAGAGAGACCGGGGACGGCGAGATAGAGAGAGAGAGAGAGAGAGTGACCGGGGACGGGGAGAGAGAGAGAGAGACCGGGGACGGCGAGAGAGAGAGACAGAGACCGTGAACGAGGAGAGAGAGAGAGACCGGGGACGGCGAGTGAGAGAGAGTCCAGGGACGGCGAGAGAGAGAGAGAGAGAGAGATCGGGGACAGTGAGAGAGAGAGAGAGACCGGGGGCGGCGAGTGAGAGAGAGAGACCGGGGACGGCGAGTGGGAGAGAGACCGGGGACGGGGAGAGAGAGAGAGACCGTGGACGGGGAGAGAGAGAGAGACCGTGGATGGCGAGAGAGAGAGAGAGACAGGGGACGGCGAGAGAGATAGAGCGACTGGGGACGGCGAGAGAGAGAGAGAGACCGAGCACGGCGAGAGAGAGAGACTGGGGACGGGGGGAGAGTGACAGAGACCGGGGACGGAGAGAGAGAGAGAGAGACTGGGGACGGCAAGAGACAGAGAGAGACCGGGGACGGCGAGATAGAGAGAGAGAGAGAGAGAGTGACCGGGGACGGGGAGAGAGAGAGAGAGACCGGGGACGGCGAGAGAGAGAGACAGAGACCGTGAACGAGGAGAGAGAGAGAGACCGGGGACGGCGAGAGAGAGAGAGTCCAGGGACGGCGAGAGAGAGAGAGAGAGAGAGATCGGGGACAGTGAGAGAGAGAGAGAGACCGGGGGCGGCGAGTGAGAGAGAGAGACCGGGGACGGCGAGTGGGAGAGAGACCGGGGACGGGGAGAGAGAGAGAGACCGTGGACGGGGAGAGAGAGAGAGACCGTGGATGGCGAGAGAGAGAGAGAGACCGCGGACGGCGAAAGAGAGAGAGAGAACGGGGATGGCGAGAGAGAGAGAGAAACCGGGGACGGGTAGAGAGAGAGACCGGGGACGGGGAGAGATAGAGAGACACCGGCGACGGGTAGAGAGAGAGACCGGGGACGGGGAGAGAGAGACCGGGGACGGGGAGAGAGAGAGAGAGAGACCGCGGACGGGGAGAGAGAGAGAGAGAGAGACCGGGGACGGGGAGAGAGAGATGGACCAGGGACGGCGAGAGAGAGAGAGAGACCGGGGACGGCGAGAGAGAGAGAGAGACCGGGGACGGGGAGAGAGAGAGAGAGACCGGGGTTGCGGAGAGAGAGAGAGAGACCGGGGACGGCGAGAGAGAGAGAGAGAGACCGGGGATATTGGGAGAGAGATAGACCGGGGACGGCGAGAGAGATCGAGAGACCGGGGATGGCGACAGAGAGAGAGATACTGGGGACGGCGAGAGAGAGAGAGCCCGGGGACAGCGAGCGAGAGAGAGAGACCGGGGACGGTGAGATAGAGAGAGAGAGAGAGAGAGTGACCGGGGACGGGGAGAGAGAGAGAGAGACCGGGGACGGCGAGAGAGAGAGACAGAGACCGTGAACGAGGAGAGAGAGAGAGACCGGGGACGGCGAGAGAGAGAGAGTCCAGGGACGGCGAGAGAGAGAGAGAGAGAGAGATCGGGGACAGTGAGAGAGAGAGAGAGACCGGGGGCGGCGAGTGAGAGAGAGAGACCGGGGACGGCGAGTGGGAGAGAGACCGGGGACGGGGAGAGAGAGAGAGACCGTGGACGGGGAGAGAGAGAGAGACCGTGGATGGCGAGAGAGAGAGAGAGACCGCGGACGGCGAAAGAGAGAGAGAGAACGGGGATGGCGAGAGAGAGAGAGAATCCGGGGACGGGTAGAGAGAGAGACCGGGGACGGGTAGAGAGAGAGACCGGGGACGGGGAGAGAGAGACCGGGGACGGGGAGAGAGAGAGAGAGAGACCGCGGACGGGGAGAGAGAGAGAGAGAGAGACCGGGGACGGGGAGAGAGAGATGGACCAGGGACGGCGAGAGAGAGAGAGAGACCGGGGACGGCGAGAGAGAGAGAGAGACCGGGGACGGGGAGAGAGAGAGAGAGACCGGGGTTGCGGAGAGAGAGAGAGAGACCGGGGACGGCGAGAGAGAGAGAGAGAGACCGGGGATATTGGGAGAGAGATAGACCGGGGACGGCGAGAGAGATCGAGAGACCGGGGATGGCGACAGAGAGAGAGATACTGGGGACGGCGAGAGAGAGAGAGCCCGGGGACAGCGAGCGAGAGAGAGAGACCGGGGACGGCGAGAGAGAGAGAGACCCGGGACGGAGAGAGAGAGAGAGACCGGGGATGGCGAGAGAGAGAGAGACCGGGGACGGCGAGAGAGAGAGAGAGACCGGCGACGGCCAGAGAGAGAGACTGGGGACGGGAGGAGAGAGAGAGAGACCGGGAACGGGGAGAGAGAGAGAGACCGGGGATGGGGAGAGAGAGAGAGAGAGAGACCGGGGACAGGGAGCGAGAGAGAGACCGGGGACGGCGAGAGAGAGAGAGAGACCGGGGACGGCGAGAGAGAGAGAGCCCGGGGACGGCGAGAAAGAGAGAGAGACCGGGGACGGCGAGAGAGAGAGAGACCGGGGAGGGGGAGAGCGAGAGAGAGACCGGGGAAGGGGAGAGATAAAGAGAGACCGGGGAAGGGAAGAGAGAGAGAGAGAGACCGGGGACGGGGAGAGAGAGAGAGAGACCGGGGACGGCGAGAGAGAGAGAGAACGGGGACCGGGAGAGACAGAGACCGGGGACAGGGAGAGAGAGAGAGACCGGGGACGGGGAGAGAGAGAGAGACCGGGGACGGCGATAGAGAGAGGGAGACCGGGGACGGCGAGAGAGAGAGAGAGACCGGGGACGGCCAGAGAGAGAGACTGGGGACGGGAGGAGAGAGAGAGAGACCGGGAACGGGGAGAGAGAGAGAGACCGGGGACGGCGAGAGAGAGAGAGAGACCGGGGACGGCGAGAGAGAGAGACTGGGGACGGGGGGAGAGCGAGAGAGACCGGGGACGGGGAGAGAGAGAGAGAGACCGGGGACGGCGAGAGACAGAGAGAGACCGGGGACGGCGAGAGAGAGAGAGACCGGGGACGGGGAGAGAGAGAGAGAGAGACTGGGGAACGGGGAGAGAGAGACAGACCGGGGACGGCGAGAGACAGAGAGAGACCGGGGACGGCGAGAGAGAGAGAGACCGGGGACGGGGAGAGAGAGAGAGAGAGACTGGGGAACGGGGAGAGAGAGACAGACCGGGGACGGCGAGAGAGAGAGAGAGACCGGGGACAGCGAGAGAGAGAGAGAGACCGGGGACGGCGAGAGAGAGAGAGAGACCGGGGACGGCGAGAGAGAGAGAGAGAGACCGGGAACGGGGAGAGAGAGAGAGACCGGGGACGGCGAGAGAGAGAGAGAGAGACCGGGGACAGCGAGAGAGAGAGAGAGACCGGGGACGGGGAGAGAGAGAGAGTGACTGGGGACGGGGAGAGAGAAAGAGACCGGGGACGGGGAGAGAGAGAGAGAGAGACCGTAGACGGCGAGAGAGAGAGAGAGACCGGGGATGGCGAGAGAGAGAGAGACTGGGGCCTGGGGGAGAGAGAGAGAGAGACTGGGGCCGGGGGGAGAGAGAGAGAGACCAGGGACGGCGAGAGAGAGAGAGACAGGGGACGGCGAGAGAGAGAGAGAGAGACCGGGGATGGCAAGAGAGAGAGACCGGGGACAGCGAGAGAGAGAGAGAGACCGGGGACGGGGAGAGAGAGAGAGAGACCGGGGACGGCGATAGAGAGAGAGAGACCGGGGACGGGGAGAGAGAGATAGAGACGGGGGACGGGGAGAGACAGAGAGACCGGGGACGGCGAGAGAGAGAGACCGGGGACGGGGAGAGAGATAGAGAGACCGCGGACGGGGAGAGAGAGAGAGAGAGACCGGGGATGGGGACAGAGAGAGAAAGACCGCGGACGGGGGGAGAGAGAGAGAGAGACCGGGGACGGGGAGAGAGAGAGAGACCTGGGACGGGGAGAGAGAGAGAGAGAGAGACCGGGGATGGCGAGAGAGAGAGTTCAACCCTGCCAAGTGTGAAGTTGTCCATTTTGGAAGAACAAATAAGAATGCGGAATACAGGGTTAATGGTAGGGTTCTTGGTCAGGTGGAGGAACAGAGGGATCTTGGGGTCTATGTACATAGATCTTTGAAGGTTGCCACTCAGGTGGACAGAGTTTGTAAGAAGGCCTATGGAGTATTATCGTTCATTAGCAGAGGGATTGAATTCAAGAGTCGTGAGGTGATGTTGCAGCTGTACAGGACTTTGGTTAGGCCACATTTGGAGTACTGTGTGCAGTTCTGGTCGCCTCACTTTAGGAAAGATGTGGAAGCTTTGGAGAGGGTGCAGAGAAGATTTACCAGGATGTTGCCTGGAATGGAGAGTAGGTCATACGAGGATAGGTTGAGAGTTCTCGGCCTTTTCTCGTTGGAACGGCGAAGGATGAGGGGTGACTTGATAGAGGTTTATAAGATGATCAGAGGAATAGATAGAGTAGACAGTCAGAAACTTTTTCCCCGGGTACAACAGAGTGTTACAAGGGGACATAAATTTAAGGTGAAGGGTGGAAGGTATAGGGGAGATGTCAGGGGTGGGTTCTTCACCCAGAGAGTGGTGGGGGCATGGAATGCGCTGCCCGTGGGAGTGGTAGAGTCAGATTCATTGGCGACCTTTAAGCGGCATTTGGATAGGTACATGGATGGGTGCTTAATCTAGGATAGAAGTTCGGCACAACATCGTGGGCCGAAGGGCCTGTTCTGTGCTGTATTGTTTATGTTCTATGTTCTAGAGAGGGACCGGGGACGGGGAGAGAGAGAGAGACCGGGGACGACGAGAGAGAGAGAGAGAGACCGGGGACGGCGAGAGAGAGAGAGACCGGGGGCGGGGATAGAGAGAGAGAGAGACCGGGGACGGGGAGAGAGAGAGTGAGACCGGGGACGGGGAGAGAGAGAGAGACCAGGGACGGCGAGAGAGAGAGAGTCCGGGGACGGCGAGAGAGAGAGAGAGACAGGGGCCGGCGAGAGAGAGAGAGAGAGACCGGGGACGGCGAGAGAGAGAGAGACCGGGGTCGGGGATAGAGAGAGAGAGACCGGGGACGGGGAGAGGGAGAGACCGGGGACGGCGAGAGAGAGAGAGAGACCGGGGACGGCGAGAGAGAGAGAGAGAGAGACCGGCGACGTGGAGAGAGAGAAAGACCGGGGACGGGGAGAGAAAGAGAGAGAGAGAGACATGGGAACGGGGAGATGTAGGGGGTAGTTTAATTTTTAAACGGTTTGCTGCCTTTTAGTCTTTTCTACCTCATAGTAAACACAAGCAGACACTCGAAACTGTTGCCGGACCTCCCCCATGTTTATATGAATGAAACAATTGTAACAACTTTCCTCGATAGTTGAGAGACCGCCCTTAACCACAGTTGTACAATATCATCCATATAAGGAAAGAACGGGAAGCTCACACACTGATTGGCCAAGTGAATAACAAAATAACCGCAGGCAGCAGAACCCAAATAAGGAAAACAGTGGGGAATCCTAGCACTCGTTGGTCAAGACAGCAGGAGTAGACCCAGCCCACATATACATGTATATAATGCGTGGAGATTACTATGCGTGTGTGTGTACCTTTGGGAACAACACCCGACTTTGCAAAGTTGAATGAAAAAGTTTTGGACAGACTCCTACGTGTCTTTGTTCCTGGGAAGGGAAATAAAAAGTGCCGTAGATGGGGCTGGATAGCCACTTATCTCGCACAATTGGGGGCTCCTCCGGGATGAACAATTATTGCCGGGGGGGGGCAGTCTCTTCGGCTCACGGATCAAGCCTGATTACAACGAAGACGCGTCTAGTATATATTTATACTTCTCATTGATCAGCTTGGTCCGTCGGCCGTCGGCCAAGAGAGGATGTGACCCGGCTCATTTAAAAATAATTTTGAATCCTGGAAAAGGAACACACGGACGAGTGCTGGGACGACCAGTTAGTGACTATACACGGGGGTACACACATTTAAAAAGGCCAGACAACTCCGTGCACGGATCAAGGTAAGAGATTCTTTTGTTCTTCCTTGTTGGCCGCGTGGTTTTGACCGTCATCTGTGAAAACGCTTTGGGCGTTTAAGACCAGGACTGAAGATAAACCACGGGAAATTGTGGTTTTAACGGTCATCTGTGAAAACGCTTTGGGCGTTTAAGACCAGGACCGAAGATAGACCATGGGGAATCGGACTTCTAGATTTACTAAGGAAAAGTCAGGGAAGACTGCAAATGGGAAAGAAATACCCCCCGATAGTCCATTAGGTCGGAAGTTAAATCTATGGATAGACAGTAGTAGAACAAAGGACTTAAAGAAAGAGACCATGATAAAATATTGTTGTTTTATATGGACCAAAGAACCTATCCGCGCCCCCTCGGTAGTCTGGCCCGAGTATGGGTCTGATGAAGACTGAGTGTGTCAAATCCTAAAAGTATATGTTAACGGAAAACAACCGTTTGACCCAGAGGAGAGCAAATACGCCGCCGCCTGGTTGGCGGGCGACGGCGAGAGTCCCACGCGTCTCTATCCTCTGATTCCCCAAACAGACCCAAGGAAGCCCCAGAAGTCTTGGGACATCCTCACCGACGGTTTTCCACCGTCTGCCCCGCCCCAGTATATACCACCCGCGCACGACCAGGCGTCCAGCGCGGACCTCCCTCCTGCGACGGATAATTCCGAGTCCCAGCAGGCTACGACCAGTGAGGAAGGAACTGCTGGGGGGGGGGGCACAGGAGGGGGCGCAGAACTCACCCCAGGCACTAGGAAATCAGTCCGACTCGAGATGCGGAAAGGTCGAGAAGAGGGATTGAGAGCTGGGAGGAGTGACAATATTGAACAGCTGAACCCCTTACGAGAGGTGCCGTTTGGGAACGAACGGACCGGGTTCGTAGTACAACCTTTAAATTCTGGGGATATCCAGCAACTCTGTAATGAACTAACCCGTCTACTGGACGACCCCGTCAGTGTGGGAATACAACTGGACCAATTTCTGGGGCCCAGTATATTCACATGGACTGAACTGCAGGCCATGATGGGAATACTATTTAATTCCGATGAAATTGTTATGATCCAGAATAGTGCAATGGCCATTTGGGATAGGGAGCATCAGGACGGCCCTCAGCGTGGAGTGCAGAAGTACCCCTTAGAGGACCCCCGGTGGGATCATAACGACGCGGGGGGACGAGCCAATATGACAGACCTCAGAAGCCTTATATTCAGGGGGATCCAAACCTGTGTGCCCAAACAGCGGAATTTAGCGGAAGCATTCGAAGTTGGACAGAAAAAGGATGAATCCCCAAGTGAGTTTTTAGACCGTTTGCGGGAGTCCATGCGAAAGTATTCAGGTTTAGACCCCGATGGGGAAATAGGCAAGGGCATGCTTAAGGTGCACTTTGTGACTCAGTCATGGCCTGACATTCAGAAGAAATTACAGAAAGTGGAGGATTGGGCTGAAAAGGATGTTGCAGAATTATTACGGGAAGAACAGAAGGTGTACGTTCAGAGGGATGTAATAAGGGAGAAACATAAGACAATAATGATGGTGGCAGCCGTACGGGAAGCTTGTAAGTCCACCGGAATGGGGGAGGGAGGTTATGGGGTGGAAAGAGGAACGTCGAAGAAAAGTTGGAGAGGGAGAGAAGCGAGACGGGGCAGAAGTGAGAGAGGAGGATCTTATGGAATTGAGTGCCCTCAGAAGGCCGGATGTTACCATTGCGGGAAACTGGGACACTTCAAAAGGGATTGTCCCAAGTTTAAAAGGGAAAGAGAAGGGATGTATGAAATGGAGTGTGAACAAATGGATTAGGGAAGTCAGGGGAGGATCGAAACAGGGGCCTACCAAGAACCCCTGGTAAATTTACGGGTGGGCCCATTTAGACAAGATGTTACCTTCTTAGTTGACACAGGCGCCGGCAGGTCCTCAATTCCCCTCCATCCTAGGGGGGTTGGTTTCCAAGCTAAAGCATTAAACATTTCAGGAGTTAAGGGTGGGGTTTTTAATGCGAACATAATCGAACCACAACCCTTGCGGCTGGAGGAGGAGGAGCTCCAGGTGGAACTCCTTCACCTCCCCCATCTTCCCTATGGGTTGTTGGGACGGGATTTGATAGTCCGTTTCGGATTACGAATAGAAGTGGGAGAAGAGGAAGAATTAGCCGTTACCATGTCATTCCTGAGTGAGTCCCGATTGACAGAGATAGACCCTAGGGTTTGGGTCGCCAAAGGGAACCGCGGGGGAATCGCAATTCGACCTGTGGAGGTAAAATTAAAGCCCCAGAGACCCGACGTCAGAGTGCGCCAATACCCCATCTCTTGGGAAGGGAGGCAGGGCCTGAAGACAGTTATGGAAGACCTAATAAAAGATGGATTGGTAGAGCCCTGTATGTCACCATACAATTCCCCCATCCTGCCGGTCCGGAAGTCGGATGGGAGCTACCGAATGGTCCAAGACATAAGGGAAGTAAATATAATTGTCCAAGTACGGCACCCTGTGGTACCGAACCCATACACTATTCTGGGGCGAATCCCCCCGGACCACGGCTGGTTTAGTGTTATAGACTGAAAGGATGCCTTCTGGGCGTGTCCCCTGGACAAGGACAGTAGGGATCTTTTTGCTTTTGAATGGGAGGATCCTGATACTGGCAGAAAACAGCAGTACAGGTGGACCGTACTCCCCCAAGGATTCACTGAGTCCCCGACTCTGTTCGGGCAGATTCTGGAACAATTATTGGAGGGACTAACCTTGTCCCCGGCCCTGAAGCTTATACAATACGTGGACGATCTCCTTTTATCCGGACCCGCGGAGGAGGACGTCCTACTTGGGACTAATGCCCTGTTAAATTACCTAGCTGTGAAGGGGTTAAGAGTGAGTCAGAAGAAGCTCCAATATGTCGAGAAAGAGGTTAAGTACCTAGGACACTTGATAAGCCAGGGACAGAAACGAATAAGTCCGGAAAGAGTGCGGGCAATAATCGAACTCGGCCACCCAACGACCAAGAGGGAGTTGTGGAAGTTCTTGGGACTCTTAGGCTATTGTCGGTTATGGATAGACGACTATGCCCCCATAACTAAAGACTTGTACCTAAAACTCATTGAGGAGGCACCCAACAGAATAAAATGGGAGGAGGAGGAGAAAAGGTTAATTGGAATCCTAAAAGGAAAATTGATGGCCGCACCTGTTTTAAGCTTGCCGGATTTTAGTAAGACATTTCGCCTCTTTGTGAACTCCAGAAAGGGAATCGCTCTTGGAGTATAGACCCAGGATTGGGGGGGAAAAAGGAAGCCCGTGGCTTTCCTGTCAAAAATTCTGGATCCAGTCTCCCTAGGGTGGCCGGAGTGTGTCCAAGCAGTGGCAGCCACGGCAAAGCTGGTAGAGGAAAGCAGGAAGTTGACTTTCGGGGCCCCCTTGACAGTCACGACTCCCCACCAGGTTAGAACTATTCTGAATCGGAAGGCCGGGAGGTGGCTGACTGACTCGAGAATTCAGAAATATGAAGCCATATTGTTAGACGGAGAAGACCTCTGAATAGAAGTCAGGGGCTGCCAGAACCCGGCGGACTTTCTTTGGAAAGGGGAAGGGGAGGAGGAACTGGATCACTGCTGTTCAGACATGATAGAGTACCAGAGTAAAGTGAGGGAAGATCTGAGGGATAGATGCAGGAAGGCGGTGGTACATTGACGGGTCCTCTCGAGCGATAGATGAGAAGAGACACAACGGTTATGCAGTCATTAGTGAGACTGGTTGGGAATTAGTGGAAAGTGGACGGCTACCGAATGCCTGGTCAGCACAAACGTGCGAATTGTACGCCTTGCACCGGGCTCTGAGGAATTTAAAGGGAATAGCCGGGACAATCTACACTGACTCTAAGTATGCCTTTGGGGTAGTACACACCTTTGGGAAGATCTGGAAAGAAAGGGGAATGATAAATAGTAGAGGAAAGGAGTTGGTCCACGAGGAACTAGTAGCCATGATCTTGGAGGATTTGTTGCTGCCACAAGAGATTGCTGTAGTACATGTGAAAGGACACCAGAAAGACGATAAAATAGAGACCCTGGGGAATCAATTGGCAGATGAACAGGCAAAATTGGCTGGGATGGGGAAGGAAGTAATAAACTGCCTGGTAAGGATTCCCCAGATATCCGAAATTACCGAAGTGCCCACGTTTACTGACAAAGAAGAAACTCTTCTTGCGTCTCTGGGGGGTACAAAGGATAGGGAAGGCAAGTGGACCTTACCCGATGGCCGCCAGCTACTAAATCGACCGTTGACGCGTGACATTATTGCCCGTCTACACCAAGGGGGTCACTGGGGCGCACAGGCACTGTGTGATGCCTTCCTGCGCCGATATGCTCACCCTGGTCTGTACACGTTAGCCAAGCAGGTCACAGGAGATTGCATAACATGTCGAAAGATTAACAAAAGGGGGCTTCGGCAGCATGCAAGCCAAGGGGGTAGGAGTCCGGCCTATAGGCCGTTTGAGTCTGTCCAGGTAGATTACACTGAGCTCCCCCACATAGGTCGCCTGAAGTATCTATTAGTAGTGGTAGATCACCTGACAGGATGGGTGGAAGCTTTCCCCACTACCACGGCAACGGCAACTCAGGTTAGCAAGATTCTACTCGAGCAAATCATCCCACGATTTGGGCTACCCCGCGCTATTGACTCTAACCAGGGGAGCCTTTCACCTCGACTGTCCTCCAGAATGTCGTGCAAGCAATGGGGATTGACTGGGATTTGCACACTCCCTGGCATCCCCCCTCCTCGGGCAAGGTCGAAAGAATGAACCAGACAATCAAAAAGCAGCTAACCAAACTCACTAATGAAATCGGCCTGCCTTGGACCAAATGCCTACCCCTTGCCCTATTGCAAATTCGCACCCAGCCAAGGCGGGATTTGGGCGTCTCCCCTTTCGAAATGCTGTTTGGCCTCACCTTCCATGGGCCGAAGGGGGAACCTCCTGTATTCGAGTCTCGGGATATGTTTGTGCAAAAATATGTGGTGGCTCTGGGGTCTGCTCTATCTCGTTTACGCCAACAGGGACTTTTGGCACAGACGCCGCCCCTCGAGTTTGCGGTGCACACCGTCAAGCCGAGTCAGTGGGTCCTGATTAAAAGCTGGAACCAACGTACCCTCGAACCAACTTGGGACGGTCCCTTCCTGGTACTTTTGACGACCGAAACGGCTGTCCGTACGGCCGAAAAGGGCTGGACACATTACACTCGAGTCAAGGGACCAGTGCCACAACCGACGGAGGATGCACGAACCTCTCTGACAAAGGCATCTAAGGAACAGAGACCCTGAGAACGAACTAATCGGGCTTTGGCGAGTCCAAAGGAACTGTGCCCTCTGGCTACGGGTGTCGCGACAAAATGCGGTCAATCGTATTGTTAACTTGCTATGCCACTATCCTTGGGCTGGGTCATAGTGTGCGTGTTACCCAATTTGGCCTCTGGAAAAAACAAGCAGACGACCGTCAGTGGTTCTCCATCTCCGTGCTTGCCAACCAATCAACACAGACATTTAGCTTAGACCTATGTGGGTTGGTGCCCTGTAGGACTAAAAGGGAACGGAATCAAACTAAGTGGAATCTAGAGAGAGAAAGTGGATTCCAGGGTCAGGCGTTAGTATTACAATTGCATGGTAGGGAAGGCCTAAATAGGCCTCCAGCCCCCGGGGTCCAGGCTATGGTGTCAGTTGTCCGTGATCCCATCACCCCTGGACGGGATTGTGGGCAGAATCAGTGCAATCCGCACTATCTGACCATAAAGAACTTGGAAAAGATCGGGGCGAGCCTTAATAGAACAATACTGGGTATTAGAGTTGGGGGCCAGGCAGTATGGGGGGGGGGGGCATGCAGCTGTGCTGCACGTATATCACGGTCATTGAAGCTGAGTCTGGGGGCTCATCCACCACTGATAAGCAGGAAAAGATTAGAATAATTGAGGTGACGGATTTGGAAAAGAACTTTGAAATAGAAACGGGATACGGGGAGGCGAATGCCTGGATGGAATGGGTCAAATATACTGTGAGGAGCATGAACAAGAGTGATTGCTACGCATGCACGAGTGCCCGCCCTAACCCTCAGGTTGTCCCATTCCCGCTGGGATGGGAGAAACACCCACGAGCCATGGACTGCATGATAAGGCTGTACCAGGACCGAGATGCCTGGAACGACCCCACTTGTCGACCCTTGAGTTTAAAGTTTCCCCCCGTCACGTCTGAGGGGGCGCCCCGCCCGCCATCATTCTCAGGGGTAACGGGTACGCACCAGGCCTGCGTCTCTCGGACGGGACTACAGTGGGACGAAGATGTGGGGACATTTGACAAGTGCAGCGGATCAATTCGGCTGGTCAATGAAACTACCGGGGGCGGGAATTACTCCCACATTCATGTGCCTAGGGCAGACCTCTGGTGGTACTGTGGTGGGAGGGTTCTGCGACCGACCCTGCCCCAAAAATGGACGGGCACTTGTGCAATCGTTCAATTGGCCATCCCATTCACCCTGGTATTCGAAAAACAAGAGCGACCCCGTTCTAGTGGAAGAACTGAGAGAGCTTTGGAGACCTCTTTCGATGATAACATATATTTAGATGCCATAGGGGTCCCCAGGGGGTGTTCCTGACGAATACAAGGCTAGGACACAGATAGCGGCGGGTTTTGAGTCGTCACTGTTCTGGTGGGTGACCATCAATAAGAACGTGCATTGGATTAATTATATTTACTACAATCAGCAGAGGTTCATTAATTATTCCCGGGATGCAGTGAAAGGAATAGCAGAACAACTGGACGCCACGAGTAGGATGGCGTGAGAAAATAGGTTGGCCTTAGACATGATGTTGGCAGAGAAGGGGGGTGTTTGTGTCATGATAGGCACTCAATGCTGCACTTTCATCCCCAACAACACAGCCCCTGATGGGTCCATCACCCGCGCCCTGGATGGACTCAACACATTGGCGGACGAACTGGCCGAAAACTCGGGCATCGACTCTGGCCTCACGGACTGGTTGGAAGCTTGGTTCGGTAAATGGACGGGGGTGGTCGTTCCCTTTCTTATCTCATGTATAGTGGTGGCAGGGGTACTCACTGCCCTTGGGTGTTGCGTTATTCCCTGTGTCCGGGGATTAACTCAACGACTGATCGAAACCGCCCTTACTAAGAAAGATGTTCCCTATGGGCAGGTTGAACGAATAAATCTCGAGATGGAACAACGTGAATCCCTATTGGGCGGGGGTAGTATTAGAGACGGGCAGTTTGATGAACAAGCTCGGGAGTTATTAAATGCCCTGGAGAAGAAACTTACGGTTGAAAAATTACAGGCCGTAAGAAAAGACACGGGGGATTTGTAGGGGGTAGTGTAATTTTTAAACGGTTAGCTGCCTTTTAGTCTTTTCTACCTTATAGTAAACACAAGCAGACACTCGAAAATGTTGCCGGACCTCCCCCACGTTTACATGAATGAAACAATTGTAACAGCTTTCCTCGATATTTGAGAGACCGCCCTTAACCACAGTTGTACAACATCATCCATATAAGGAAAGAACGGGGAGCTCGAACACTGATTGGCCAAGTGAATAACAAAATAATCGCAGGCACCAGAACCCAAATAAGGAAAACAGTGGGGAATCCTAGCACTCGTTGTTCAAGACAGCAGTAGGAGACCCAGCCCACATATACGTGTATATAATGCGAGAGATTACTATGCTTGTGTGTGTGTACCTTTGGGAACAACACCCGACTTTGCAAAGTTGAATGAAAAGGTTTTGGACAGACTCCTCTGTGTCTTTGTACCTGGGAAGGGAAATAAAAAGTGCCGTAGATGGGGCTGGACAGCCACTTATCTCGCACAATGGTTTTGGCTGGTATAAAACTGGACCAATCTCCAGGTCGAGATTGAGTTACATCTGCTGTTGGAGACAAGGGATGAAAGGCGCTAATGCAAATTTTTAAATAGAATCTGGTCACAGGTAAGGTGCCTGAAGACTGGAAATCACCCTTTATACGAAGGGTTGTAGAGATAGAGCAGGGAACTATAGACTAGTG
This sequence comes from Chiloscyllium punctatum, assembly GCF_047496795.1. NCBI lineage: Eukaryota > Metazoa > Chordata > Chondrichthyes > Orectolobiformes > Hemiscylliidae > Chiloscyllium > Chiloscyllium punctatum. Next base: position 60,943,211 of record NC_092752.1, read on the forward strand.
TGTGTCAAATCGGTGTTAGAGAAAATTTTGCAAAAAATAGGTGGTGGTGGAAGGCTGTTTGTGTGACTGGAGACCAGTGTCCCCTAATGTACCACAATGATCAGCACTGTCTCCCTTATTATTTATGGTATTTATAAATGATGTAGGTGTGAATGTGGAGGGAGGGGTGGCAGCGTGATAAGTAAGTCTGTGTTTGACACAAATATTGGCTGGGTGTTTGGCAGTGAGGAGGAAGTTCTTATGTTACAGGAAGATACAGATGGAATGGTCAGATGGGTGGATCATTGGCAGATAGGACGTAACCCTGATAAATATGAGATGATGCACTTTGGAGAAAGGAACCAGAGAGGAGAGTACACAATGAATGGCAGCACACCAGGAAGCTCAGATGGTGCTTCTCCACACATCCGTGAATGTAACGGGGGAGTATCAAAGATTACGTAAGAAATCATTGTAAAAAGTAGGCATACCCTTTATCGAGTCATAGATTACAAGAGCTATGTAGCACTTTGGTAAGGTCAAGATGGAATACTATTTGAGGTTCTAGGAGCAACATTACAGGCAGGATGTGATTGTTCTGGAGGGGGCACAGAGATTCACCAGAATGTTCCCAAGACGGAGCATATCAGCTATGGAGAGAGGTTTCATAAGCTCCATTTGTTTACTTTGGAGCAGAAAAGGCTTTGGGGGACGTGATCCAGGAGAAGATTACGAGGGTCATGGACAGGGTGGTTAGACAGCAGCTGTTCCTTTTAGACAAAGAGCCAAGAACAGGCGAACACACTTTTAAAGGGAAGGATTTGACATTTAGAGAGGAGTCAGGGATTGTTTTTCACCAAAAGGGTTATGGGGTCCGGAATGCACCTCCTGAGGATGTGGTGGGGGTTGTTATCACAGATCGCGTCACAATCATTAAAAAGTATTTGGATGAGCACTTGACGTGTCAAACCATTCATGGCTATGGGACTGATGTAGTAAATTTGGAATAACATAGATCGTGCTGTAATTTTGATACTACACAGGCTCTGCTTCTGTGATTGTATGGCTGTGGAAGGTCAATCATTGAACAGCGTAAGACAGGAAGTAATAGGTTTCAGAGCAGTACATTAAACAAGCATGAAACGTAAAAGTTTCTCAAAGTACAATATACCAAGGTGAAATGTTGGCAAAGATAATTGAAGCTTCATTACAGTCCAAAACCAGCAAATGGTGAACAGGAAAATGGCAGACTATGAAGCAACTAATTCAGTTCTGCCTTCATGAATGAAGAAAAATAAAAACTTCCAAGCAATTCTAGGTCGACTGAGAAAAAGCAGGAAATACAATCGTATCCGTAAATAAACAGTTTTGAAGAAAATATTTGGTCTGAAATCTGATAAATCCCCATGGCCTGATAATCTTTATCTATGATTCCTGAAGGAGGTGCCATGTTAATAATAAATACTTTGCTTGCTGTCTTCCAAATTCCTAATGCCTGAATTGACAGATTTGAGAGCAGCAAATATAACCCCAGTATTTCTCAAGGAGGCAGGGAGAAAGCAAGGAATTACAGTCTGCCTAGTGCCAAAGAAGCAGTCAGGATAATACAAGAGTCTATTAGAAATAATGCTTTGTCAGGGAACGTTGAGAATTAAATTAATTTTAAAGCAATGAACATGGATCAAGTCAATGCCAAACTATTAAAGGTGAATCATATCTGAGAAACCGACTGCGAAATAAATTATGGCGAAGCAATGGCTGCAGTGAATTTGGATTTTCAGAAACTTTTTGATGAAGTCCCAAGTCTAGTGTTGTGAAAATGCTACTCCTCTAACAAGGTCATTGTTTTTTTTTCAAAGGTGTCTTTAAAGCCGTGAATCCGAAATATCTTGGTTTGACTGCTCTAAAATAAAAGCACGTACAATAAGGAGCAAGCTATGCTCTTGTGGTCCTGTGTAATGAGACAGGAATAATTAATAACCTCATAGTTAGAATCAACTTGGAAGGAATGATCACAGTATGGTTGAATTTAAAATACAGATGGAGAGTGTGAAGATAAAATCCAATACCAAGGTACTGTGCTTAAACAGGGAGACGACTTTAGAATGTGAGTGGACTTCGCTAAAGTCGACTGAAAAATAAGACTTTATAGAGAGAGTTGTCTAGCAGTGTAGGATTTTCGAAGACATTTTTTAAAAGTCCTTCGCAAAAGTATATTCACTGAAAAGGAAATACTCTAAGAAAAGGGGTAATCTCTATGGGGTGTCTAAGCAATAATCGAGGCTACCAAATTTAAAGTGAAGGCATGTAAAGTGGCCAAGAACAGCAGGAACTTAGAAGATTGGAAAAAACATTAAAGGTCAACAGAAAGGCATGAAAAGAGTTATAAAGAAAATTAGGATAGAACACAAGAAAATAACTAGCACAGAATATGAAAATAGATTGCAGATGATTCCCTAAATATATAAAATGGAAATGCGTGGCCAACGTAAAGGTTGGACCTTTAGAGGATGAGAAGGCGCATTTAGTGATAAGATGTGATGAAATGACCGAGGCATTTAAGCACGTATTTTGTGGAAGACACTAATAACATGCCAGTAATTGAAAGCATATGAGGGTAGATGAGGACATGTGCATAATCATTATTCCGGAGGAGGTAGTTTTGGGTAAACTAACGGATCTAAAGGCAGACAAGTCCCCGAATGAAATGCATCCAGGGTACTGAAAAAGATAGCGGGAGAAGTCTAAAGTGCAATTGTGGTATTTCTTATTTAAATTTAATGAACAATGAGGCAGTCCCAGCAGATTGGAAAACAGCAAATGAGACGCCACAGTTTAAAAAAAGGCTGGCAGATAAAAGATGGGGAATTATAAACCAGTTAACTTAATCTGTGTAATGGGAATGATGTTTGAGTGTATTGTCAAGGGAGAAATAGCACGGCATTTTGATAGAAATCGACCCATTGCGCAGACACAGCATAGTTTCCTGAAGGGCAGGTCTTGCTTATCAAGTCTGTTGGAAATTTACGAAGAAATTATGAGCAAGTTAGAAAACGAGGCCCCAGTGAATGTGGTGTATCTAGGTTTCCAAATGGTCTTCGACAAGGTGCCCAACAATAGACTGCTGCAGAATGTGGAAATAGACCCAGAGGAAGGTCCGTGGATATACAGGAGCAGCCATTCATGCAGATATCCCATAAAACACAGCAGTTATTGTTTCTGTTCAAAAAGAAGGACTCGGAGGAAGATGAACCGCCCATAGTTGAAAAAATCTGCCAAGGATACTAATCAATCGCAAATTAATGAGCATTAGTATGTGCCCAGATTTAGGGTGGATATTTCAGGGAACATGAGAAGAAGCTGGGCATGAATTTCAGCTGTGCTTCCTGAATTACCCGCAGAAACCCCAGCCATTACTGATCCATCCTCTTCCAGGTTGTCCCTCTCCAATTACGGAGTACATTCACTCACGTTATGGTTCCTATCTGAGGCTTTTGATCAGGTCTACCTTTCCTGCACTCGCAAAAAGCTGTGTTTTGTGCTGCCACTTTGCCTCTGGTGTCAGTGTGAATGGGCCTCTCCATTAATGTTGTTTTTACACCTCCCTCTCACATCTCATTCTGGAAAGTTTCCTTCTTGGAGTAAACCTTATTGAAATCACCACTCCCCTCCCTCCCCTTTGCACTGAATTCATACTGTGAGCCAAATTTCAACAGGTATACTCAGCCTTCATCTCACTCTGCTTAAGGCAACTGCATGCTTACCGTGTCGTATAAGAATTCCCTTTCTTACTTGGATTTGGCCAGAGATACGCTTTCAGTGTAGGGATCATCACGCTCTTTCGACAAAGGAATTCAAGAGTTTAACTTCCTAATGGCACTGGGAAGGGTTTCACACTTTCTTTGTATTGTTACATTGAGAAAAAACAAATCACAGTATGAAGTTTTGTCTATTTTGTTTACTTGTTATTTTTTAATATTGTTTCAAACTTGCAGTGCCTACGATTAAATGCTTGTTCTTGAAGTTGGTATTAGATGGAGTGGAGGAGGTTGAAAAGTGACGTTATAGAAGTTTATAAAATCATAAGAGGCATGGATTGAATAGAGAGCCAAGACATTTTCGCCCGGAGAGTGGGGTTGTTCACACATAGAGTACATCGCTTTAAGGTGAAAGGGAGATTTAAAAGGGCCAATGGTGAATCTTTTTCACATGCAGGGTGATGTGTGTATGGAATGAGCTGCAAGAGGAAGAGTGGTAGATGAAAGTACAGCTGCAACATTTAAAAGACATTTGGACAAACACATAAATGGGAAACGTTTAGAGGCATATGGGACACGTGAAAGCAGATGGGACGAGTTTAGTTAAGCATGGACAAATTGGGCCAAAGGGTCTGTTTGTGCGTGATGTGACTATATGAATCTCGAAAGCGAGGAAAAGGGGAACAAAAGATATGATGTAAGTAAATTGGCAAGAAATATAAAAACAAGCATCACAAAATTTTCACGAACAAGGTTTTTTGACAAACAGATAAGAGTAAGGATGGACCGGTCAGCAGTAATCATAGCTGTTTGTTTTTTAAAACGTGGTTAATGAATGGTTGATGGTAACGTGTGAAAGATTACATAACTCTCTGGATTGCAGGGGTATTCCAGCGAAACTGGAGAACCTCCAATGTGGCGACTGCCTTCAAGAAAGGAGCGAGAAAGAAAGCAGGAAACATTTAGCCTCACCATTATTGCTGGGAATCTGCGAGAGTCCATTATTATGGCAAGAATTGAAGGGCATTCAGAAAAGCTTCACGCAGAGTCAGCATGGTTTTGTGAATGGGAAACTATATTTTGCCTGCAAAGTTATCCCTGAAAATGTAACAAGCGGACTTGATAAAGGGGAACTGGTACACATGCGGCTTACCAGAAATCTTCCACAAGGTATCACAAAATAAAGGTCCTAACTCAAGACTGAAGCTCGTAGTGTTATGGTCAACACATTAGCATGGGATGACGGGTGGTTAACATGTAGAAATCAGAGAGTCAGGATTAAATGATCGTTATGATAACGACATATCTACTGGGGTATCACGCATACCAGTCCGATGGCATCAGTTATTTTCAGTCCATTCTGACAGCCTGACGGCGAGAGCTGAATGCAGTATATATCTGAGTTGGAGGATGACACTGCGAACCAAAAGGCATGTTGTTATTTAATGAAGAAGACTCCCAACAAAGGAGCAGTAAAAAGGGATTGGAGTGTTCCTGTGTATGAAACATAAAGTCAGCGTAGTGATGCAGCAAATAACTAGATTGATACAGTACGCAGGTTCCTGGGATGAAAGGGTTGAATTATTGAATACATCTAAAACGGTGAGGTGATTATTCATTGTGCTTGAATGAGCGTGATATTACTGAAACGTAAATGATACATAAGTTGATTGACAAGGTAGATGCTGAGAATGTGTTTCCAAACCTGGGCAGAATCTCGAACTCAGGGACAGAATAAGGGATATCGATTTCAAACCAAGATACGAAGAAATGTCTTCTTTCAGAAAGTCATTAAGTCTGAATTTCACTAACCCAGAGAGTTGTGGAGGCTGGGTCACTGTTTTTACAGATGGGCTGGATTGTTTTTTGTCACGTCAGCGAGTTGAGAGATATGAGGGGTTAGCAGGAAAGTAGAGTTGAGCCCTAGAGGTTGAGAGAACGTCACCTTCATGGTGACCTTTGTCAGTGTGGGGGAATTGAACTTGCGCTATTGGCCACCCTCTGCATCACAAACCAGCCGTTCAGCCAACTGAGTGGAAGCCTGTGTAACTGTTTCAGACAGAAACACTCACAGACAAAGGGCAAGATAAACTTTCATAACAAGGAAAAAGGTACAATTCAGGTAACGGTAAAGGTACTTGCTGAGGATAAAAATGTTCTCTGCTGGAAATGGTGGAAACAAGTGTTTAGACGCTATCCTGAGCTGAATGCAATAAGGTGGCACAAGCAAAATAACCAGAATAATAATTGCGTTTAGATATTGACAGCTATTAAATAACAGTATATTTCTGATTGGTCTGTGTGACGCATGCTTACTATAGCATGAAAATAGAAAGTTGATGGGAAATATTGGGAGGAGAGTCCATCCCCGTGGGAAATGACTCAGGAACACATGCTTGAAGAAACCCAGGATAAAAATGCCTGAGTGTCGTCTGGTCAGTGACAGGAAGCTTGGGGGCTGAATGACTGAAAGTTCCTGTAACATGGAGCTCAGGAGACAGTTAAATCATCCCCGATCTTATTAAATAGTAGAGCAAGTTTCAAGGACTGAATGCCCTCATGATGGATTTCAATTTCGTGTGCATGTAATTTTAATTTTAAAAACACACTATTCCTTCCCCTCATGTTTTCCACACTGTGGCACTGTCATTCTCCTGAAACTGGGACACTTGGTATGTTATCTGGAACATTCCATAACCAGCATTCTCCAGTGCATTCTATAAATGTGTGGGGTTATCACAAAGGCTAGAGAGAGAGAGAGAGAGAGAGAGAGAGAGGAGGGGGAGGTGTTGCCTGTAGCAATGAGAATGTTGGAGCATGAGCCTTGTTCGGGGGTAGGTGCTATAACAGATATACAGTGAGTGTGAGGGAGCAGAGAGAAAGGGGACCCTTATCATGACAGAGCGGGGAAGGTTATTGATACTTGTCCTGTATTGCTGGACATTTCTTCAGACCACAGATACTGCACTGAGCAGGGTGGTTGAGCTCAGACCATGCTTGGTGGGTCTGGTGGTGTGGGTCCCTTTGAGAAGAGAATGGTCCCCCTCTCTACTACCCCATCCACCAGTAGCTCAATGACACTGTCGACAAACCCGTAGTGTAATTGCCTCTTATGGATGGATAGAGCTCTTAAAGATGGTGGAATCCAGGGTTATGCGGATTAGGCAGGAACAAGATACTGATTGTGGATGATCAGCCATGTTCATAATGAATTTTGGTCCTGGCTCGAAGGGCCGAATGGCCTACTCCTGCACCTATTGTATACTGTCTATTATCAATCGTCTTATCTGCCTTGCTCGGGCTAAACTGGGCAGGGCAGCTCTGAACTGAGAAAGCTAAATTATTTGCCCACTGGCATTTAGTTTTGGCATCAGTGCCAGGGATCACGGAATACCCAGTGATTTCCGGCGATGCTGAGTACCTGCAGCCATGATGGGAGGGAGAATCTGGCCGGCATTGAATGACAAGGGCACCATGCGGTGGAGTGGGTAGTTAATGAGGTGAATTCGATGAGATAGCACCAGGAACCTAGCTGAGTCTCAGGCAGACAATCCCTCTGTTACTAAACGAAAATGATGCTGAGACAAATTAGTGTTAGATTCAGCCCAGAGTCGAAGACTCTGCAGACCACACTCCCAGGTACAAAGCTGCAGAACAAAACTCTCCATAATCTGACCCACACCAATATCCCATTCACCCATCATTCCTGGTAATGTTGGCGTATGTCGCCAGATGCTATCGACATGTCTACATTTAGAATTCTGAAACCTGTCAACATATCTTTCCTTGACATTGTTTCTCAAACTCCCCCTCTCTGTCTATATCTCAAACTACTTTCATTTGCAATCATACAATCCTACTGCACGGAGACAGGCCCTTCAGCCAGAACTGGTCCATTCTGACCATAATGTCAGTCCACATTCACTCCATGTTCCTGCACTTGACCCATATCCTTCTCAGCCTTTCTTATCCATGAGTTTTTCGAACAAAATGCAGCGATATTGAGTAATATCAAGAAAGGTCTCAAGAAATAATTCGCTAAATCTACCATTCATCTCACCAGGGTGCTCAGTTTGCACAGAAACAGTTTGACTGCAGCTTAGAACCAAGAAGGAGGAGGAAACACTGGTGGGAGATGTAGATGGAAGTCAATACTGCAGGGAAAACTTCGTTTATGTTATAAACAGGAAATTGGATACCCAAGAATTTGTAGGAAATACCCAACGGTCTGGTTGCATCTGCATTGATAAAGTAGAAAAGTGTGGCCCCCGAAGAGCACAAGCAGGTCAGGCAGAATCAGACGAGCAGGAAAGCCTATGTTTCGGTCATACACCCTTCATCAGGAATTCACTTCAGAATTCACTGCATTTGCAGTCGTCACTTTTTCTCAATCCTTTGTCGGAAGAGGGAAGAGTCATTTTTTACAAATCTGGAGAGTCTTCATCAGAACAGTACTGGTTACCGATCTCCAGTGTATGCAGTTCTTTGTTTTATTTTAGATCGCCAACTCTCTTGCATGCTGCAGTATTAATGGAACACATTATCTGGAAAGGACGGGAAGGGATGAGGGCAGATGTGCAGGCAATGTGTCAGTCACAACTTAAGGCCCTGTCCATTAGAATGTGAATCCTGGGATGAAGGTAAAGGAGGGCTTGTCAGAGGCACCACGCTGGAATTCAACATCATCTGAACAGATGTGACAGATGCAGAGAAAGTGGGAGAAATCAGCTACTCTCCCTGATGGTCATTAGGGAGCAAACTGGCTAGCAATGTTGCCTTGCAACACCAATGACCAGGGTTTGATTCCACCCTTTGGTGACTGTGCAGTGTTTGCCATTTCTCCCCGTGTTTGTGTGGGTTTCCTTTGGGAGCTTGGTTTTCCTCCCACAGTCTAAAAATGCACAGGATCGGTTCAGTGGTCTCATTAAACTGTCCCACAGTATCCAGGGATATGCAGGTTAGGTGAATTGTTTAAGGGAATTGTAGAGTTACTGGGGTACAACTGTAGAGTATGGGTGTGTTGGTCAGCATGTTATCTGGAGGGTCATTGGGGACTCGATGGGCCAAATGGCCTGTTTCCACACTGCAGGGTTCCCATAGTTTCTATTTAGCTGTCTGAGTTTGAAACACTTCCCAGGATCCTGCCTACAAGTGCTGACCCAATTTGGCTCACAAAAATGTTACACCATCCGTTTGTCTTACATGAACTCCATCAGCCACTCCTCGGCCCTTTGGCACATCTTATCAGGGTCCCATTTTACTCTGAGTTAACCATCTTTAGTGTCCACTACCTCACAATTTTGGTGTTATCTGTAAACTCACTAACCATTCTTTACTAATATTCACATCCAAATCATTTACATAAAAGACAAAATCCATTAGATCCTTGTGGTACATTGCTGGTCACAGGCCTCCAGTCCAAATAAAATATGCCGCACCAGCATTACCTTCATCTCTTACCTTTGAGTGAATTATCTACAACTCTCCCTGTATTCCATGTGATCTAACCATGTTTAACAGTTTACACGCGGAACGTTTTTGAATGCCTTAATAAAGTCCATATTCTATTCCATAGTTATATTTTTGTTCCTTTATCAAAATTATTCATCACTTCTTCAATAAACTAAATCAAATTAATGAGACAAGATTTCCCACATGCAAAGTCATGTTGACTATTCCAAATCGGAATTTACCTTTCCAAACACAAGTAAATCCTGTCCCTCAGAATCCCTTCCAACAACTTACCCACCAATGACATCATGCCCACCGGTCTATAGTTTCCTCACTTTTCCTGACCAACTGTTCTGATACAATGGCACAACCTTACCTGTGGCTGTCCATGATAAAAATATCTCTGCCAGATATGGCTTCCCTAGCTTCCCATCAGATTCTGGGGTACACCTGATCAGGTCATAGAACCCAGAACAGTGCAGCACAGTAGAGGCCCTTGAGTTGTTGATGTTGTGCCAGCAGTTTCTCCTACTCTAAGATCAGACTAACCTATGTGCCCTTTATTGTACTAACTTCCAAGTGCCTATCCAAGAGTCACATAAAAGGTCGGAGGGAGTTATGCACCTTAATGCTTTTTAAGACGGCCAGCTCCTCATCATATGTAACATAGACACTTTTCAAGATATCACCATTCATTTCCCAAGTTCTCTCCCGTCCATATCCTACTCCACAGTAGATACTGATGCTAAATATTTATGTAGTATCTCACCAATCTCCTGTAATTCCACACATAGGTCACTTTGCTGATCTTTAAAGGGCCCTGTACTCTCCCTAGTTCCTCTTTTGACCTCAATGTATTGGTAGATTCTCTTTGGATTGTCCCTTACCTTATTTTTGAAAGATGTCTTATGCCCCCATTTTACCTCCTGATTTCCCACTTGAGTATTAGCCTTCAGCCCTGGTACTTCATATGGATTCACTCGATCCCTACTGTCTGTACCTATCATATACTTCCGTCTTTTTCTTCAACAAAACCGCAATTCCACTCGCCATCCAGCATTCCCGACCAGCCTTGCATTGCTCATGAACCCGAACATACTCTATCTGGACTCTGTAATCTCATTTGTGAAGGCCTCCCACTTTTCTGCCATATGCTTCTCCCAAGCAGCTTTTGAAATTGCCAATATAAAACGTTCAAAGTTGGCCTGATTCAATTTAGAACTTTACCATTTATGTCAGGACTGTTCTTCTCCATAAGTATTTTAAAACTGGTAGTTTCTGAATAACAGGCTCAAGAAGATGAATGGTCTCCTGCTGTCTCTCTGGAACAGACTAAATAGGCTGAATGGCCTCCTCCTGACCCTCTGCAACAGACCCGAGAGGCTGAATGGTCTCCTCTCCCTCTGCAACAGACCCGAAAGGCTTTATGATCTCTGACTGTCCATCTGTAACAGGGTCAAGAGGCTGAATGGTCTCCTCCTGTCCCTCTGTGACAGACTCATAGGGACAGAACTACCTTCTCCTGTTTCTGAGCAGCAGTCTCAATGCTCTGAATGATGTCACAAGGAGCAGCACTGCACAACGCCAATGGGCAATAAATAGTGTACACTGTTTTATTGTCTATGGAAGTGTCCCCACTGGTCACCATATGCAGCTGGTCTGTTTATTTATCTCTGTCGCCCTTTATAAACAGTATGTAATATAAACAATCCTGCAGTGTTCTTGCACTACTCCCATATACACGGAAGAAAGAATAAGAAGACTGAAAGATTTATGGTCCATCCCTAAGCAACGCCCATCTATTCCAAAGGTTACGTAAGTTAGGCGTTAACTGAGCCTGTTTGTTTAGTGACTGTGATTAATGCCAGTCTCCACGGATTGTAATTATCACAGTGGAGGGGTTCCACCTTTTAATGACAAATGGGATCCCTTGAATTTGCTATTCCACAGTATGAGTGGGGGAGCACCACCGACAGCATTTACAGGGATCGGCAGCTCAAGAGATGCAGTGGGGAGAGATCAGAATCTGAGCACAAGTGTCTGGAATGTTCTAACAATGAATCAGATTCTGAGAACATTAGACTGGAATGTCTCAAGAATGGACAGGGGTTTAATTTGGGATGTTTGGATTCTTTCTCTATATTATGATCGAAGTCAATTATCGTGGCGGATCAAATTTGCAATTTACATTATTCAATATTTTTATTATCCAATCCTGGCTTTCGTTGGTGTCCCTGGTAAGTCTCAATGTTCAGTCATTAATTTTATAAATCATGATTGAGTGTAATACTGTCCTTTCATTGACTCTATTATCATTGTCGCTGTTAGTGTTCCTGCTGAGACGAAATCGAGATGTTCACTTTACAAACTACTATTAACTGCAGAACTTGTTAATTCACTCTCTCGCTCCTTGCTTCTGGCAGTGTTTCTCATGGGTCTCTACGTTGACCTGTCCAGTTTCAATTGTGAAACATGATTCATTGTTTCACTGCCCTTGCTGTTTAAATATTTAAAGCATTGAGGTCACTGCGTTCTGTTCTGGTTACAGATTGAATTTCGTTCCTCTGACTACATCCCATCCCCGGCTAATACTGAGGCGGAAATAGACTGGAATAGTCTACACAACTCCCCATGCTGGGCAGACAGTCCAGCTTACTGAGCAATACATTGGCACGGTCTGCACAGCTCCCTATGCTGGGCAGATAGTTCAGCTTACTGAGCAATACACTGGTACAGTCTGCACAGCTCTGCATGCTGGGCAGATAGTTCATTTTACGAAGCAATACATTGGCATAGTCTGCACAGCTCCCCAGTGTGTCCCACTGCCCTGTTCTTTTCCACATATTTCACCAGTATGCCCTATTACTGTCTTAATTATCTGGTTCTATCTTTAATGTGCATTTTTATGTCCCTCAGTATCTTTCCATGGCTTTGAGTTTTGGCTCCCTAATGTCTGACATTGTGAAACTCAGAAACAATGAAATGAGGTGTGGGGGCTGTTGTTCACTTCCCCGTGTGTCCCATGTTCCTTGTTATATATGCAATCCTGGAGTGCTCTTGCACTACTCCCACACGCATGGAAGAAAGAAAAATGGTTGACAGTTTAATAATCATGTTGGACAGGAGGGATTCAGCAGTTTTGACTCACGTCTTTGAAACTTAGTCTGTGTCTGTCCACTGAACGCCTGTGTTTGCCCCTCTCAGCTGATCGTGTGGCCAGTAACACGAGGAAGGCCTCGAGTAATCTTGTAAAGGGGCAGGCATCGAACTTGCGTCGGAGGCTGAGAACTGACCTTATAGAGGTTTGCAAAATTATAGTGGCATTGATAGAGTAAATAGACAAGTATTTTCCCTAGGGTCGGGAAGTCCAGAATTGGAGGGCATAGGTTTAGGGTGAGAGGGGAAAGAGACATAAGGGGCAACCTTTTCACACAGTGTAGTACGAGTATGGAATGAGCAGCCGGGGAAAGTGGTGGAGGCTGGTAAAATTGCAACATTTAAGAGGCATTTGGATGGGTATATGAATAGAAAGGGTTTGGAGCGATAATCGGCTGGGTGCTGGCAGGTAGGACTTGATTGGGTTGGGATCTCTGGTCCGCCAGGATGGGTTGGACCAAAAGGTCTGTTTCCATGCTGTACATCTCTGTGACTCTATGAAAATTAAATTAGATTACTTGCAGTGTGGAAACAGGCCCTTCAGCCTAACCCACCCAAACCCTAACCTAACACTACGGGCAATTTAAGCATGACCAATTCACCCGACATTCACATCTTTGGACCGTGGGAGGAAACCGGATCACCCGGAGGAAACACGGGGAGAACGTGCAAACTCCACATAGTCAGTCGCCTGAGGTGGGAATTGAACCCGGGTCTGTGAGGAAACAGTGCTAACCACTGTGCCACCCATTCTGGATAAAACCTGTGATTCAAAATTGAGTGGAACTGTTGGGGATTGTTTGTTGGAAGTTGTGCTGTGAGCTGCCCCAGACATTCAGGGAGTCCTCAGGATTTTGTGATCCAACTCTGGATGGAGCATAGGGACTGTAGTTACAGTATCTGAGTCTGTAACATGATCAAAAAATGGAGCAGAGGCTGCAGAGTGTAGAAGCTCTGAATCCAGGGCGTTAGTCTGTTTGGGGAAAGGCATTTGCCAAATCTGTCTGTGACTTAACGAGGACACACACACCTGCCACCCTTGCACGCACATGTAAACACACACACACGCAGTCGCTATTTCTCTCGCGCACACACACATACACACGCGCTCTCTCTCACACACTTCCCCCACCCCCGTGCACACACACTCCGCATTTCTCAGATGCACACACACATAAATCTGTGGGGTGAATTTGAATTTGTAACCTTGTATTTGCAAATGCATTCAATTTTGTTTTTTTGAAAAAAGCATGCACTTTGTAGGCAGTTAGTCAATGTGGCATTTTATAAAGTTCTGCCTTGGAAATAAAACCTGTCTGATTCCAGAGTACAACACAGACAGACTTTTGTTCCAGGGAGGTCACATCTTCGCAAAAATAATAGATTTCTTTGTGGAAGTGAAAATTGATAGTGAGGAAAAGGCTGTAGATGTTATACAACGGACTTTGTTAAGGTATTTGTTGAGGTAAGCTGATGGAGAAGGTTAAGTTGCAAGGGGTCCAGGGTCTATACTAGCTAAATGAATGGAGAACAGGCTGGGCAGCAGCAGATAGTGAGCAGCAGTGGAAGGGACTTTCTCAAAATGAAGAACTGTTCTGGGTGGTGCTTCACAGGGTTTAGACTGGGATCGCTATTGTTTATGATGCACATAAATGAACAAAAGGAAGCTAAAGGCGGTCTGATTAATAAGTTTGCAGATGGCACTCCGATTGGTAGAGTAGCAGAAAGTGAAGGGGACTGTCAGAGAATGCAACAGAAAATAGATCGATTGGAGAGTTGTGCAGAGAAATGGCAAATAGAGTTCAATTTGGACAAATGTGAGATGATGCATTTTGGAAGATCCAATTCAAGAGTGAACTATAGGGTAAATGGAAAAAACCCTGGGCAAAATTGATGTACAGAGAGATCTGGGTGTTCAGATCCATTGTTCCTTAGAGGGGCAGGTCGATAGAGAGGTCAAGAATGCATACAACATACTTTGCTTCCACCATTTTAAGAAGGGCAGAAAAGAGAAAATGGCGAAGTACAGACCAGTTAACTTGTGATCCATAGGAGGGAATCTGTTGGAATCTATTGTGTACAAGAGATGACAGGTCATGTTACAGTTGCGTACAGATTTGGTTCGACAACATTTCGAATAGTTCGTACAGTTCTGATCGCCACCTTACCAAAAGGTTGTGGATGCTTTGGAGAGGGTTCAGAGGAGTTTCATCAGGAAGTTTCCTGGTATTGGACAGAACTGGCTATAAAGAGAGGTTTGGTAGTTTAGGATTATTTTCATTAGACTGGCGGAAGTTCGGGGTCCTGATTGAGTTCGACAAAATCATAAGAGGTATAGAAAAGATGGATAGCAAGATGCTTATTCCCAGAGTGGGGTACTCAATTTCTAGTGGTCAGGAATTCAAGATGAGAGGGAAAATGTTTTTGGGAGATATGTTCAGAAAGTTCATTACACAGTGTCTGGCAGATGCTTGAAACGCAATGCCAACGGAGGTGTTAGACGTGGTCATGATAGCGACATTTAATATGTATCTAGACAGATACATTAATGGGAAGGGAGCAGGAGGATTCAGATTCTTCGAAAATAGGTGACATGTTTAGAAAGAGGATCTGGATCGGTGCAGGCTTGGAAGGCCCTAACGGCTGTTCCTGTGCTGTTTTTTTTTGTTCTTGGTAAATACTGGTGCAAAGTGTCTGTCCATATTTGAAAGGAAAATGAAAACAAGGCCAAATGTGGCCCAGTGAATGTGTGGACAGGATATTTTTTTTAGAGAACAGTAAATTGACTGAGAGACGAAAATGTTACATTATGTCTGCCTTCACGAAAGAAGATCCAGAACATATCCCAGAAATACCATAGAACTTTTGTAACTGAACACTAAAATCCTTCATACTAGTGCCATGGTAGTATATGACAACATACCTGGATTGAGGATTGATAAGTCTGACAGACCAGATGTACTTCATACTCAATTTCAGAGAAAGTCGCAATACACAGATGGATTGTATTGTGAATGACTGTATTTATCCGTATTCAATTTAAAAGGATATAAATGCATTCCAACGATTTAGGAATGGAAGAAGAGGGAGAGTGGAAAACTACAGACCAGTTTACTTGTCATCCGCAGGAAGTAATCTTTTGCAATCTATCGTAACGAATGTGATATTGGATACTGAGAAAGTAATAGCAAATTTCAAGAGAATGATTCTGCATTTATGAAAGGGAAGTTACAATTTACAAACGTTTTGTTTGAAGAGATATCTTGTAGCCCTAATCACAGAGAAGCAATGGACGTGATACAGTCAGATATTCAGGAGGATTTTTAATCAGCACATACAGTATGTTAGCAGAAACATTAAAGCAAAGGGTATTGGAAGAAACATATATATACAGGGAAGGTAAAAGTTAAGTTTGCCTTCATTTAAATACAGACGATGAAGGGTCACCTAGACTCAAAGCATTAACTTACTCTCTCTTTACGGATGCTGTCTGACTCACTGTGATGTCTAGCATGTGTTAGTTTCAGTACAGATTCCAGCTTTTCCAGTAATTTGTTCACACGAGCAAGAAAAACATTCTGCACTAGTTACACAGAGTGCTGGTGAGACTGTACCTGGAGCATTGTATACAATTTTGATGTCTTGATCTAAATAAAATATACTGATCCCATATACTGAATGGATATTCTCAGATCAATCCCTCAGATAGCAAGGTATTCTGCTGGCGAAAATTGGCCTGAGATCAAGGTGGAATTCTGTTTGTGAAGCTGGTGAACGTTGATAGATTGATGTATGAGAGCTTCATGTCTGTTTTACATAGAATAAGGAGAATGTAGGGACAAAATTCGAGAAGATGGACTGAGAAGGTCTTGAACAGATTGATGTAAGATGTGTACAGGGATTGATAGTTTTGGTTGGTATAAAATTGGAAACGTCCCTCGGTCCAGTTCAGTTACATCTCAGGCTGCTGCTGGAGACAAGGGATGAAAGGCGCTGATGAAAATGTTTAAATACAATCTGGTCACAGGTAATGTACCGAGGGCTGGAGAACACCCTTTATGGGAAGGGCTGTAGAGATTGACCAAGGAACTACAGACCAGTGAGAATCAAATCAGTGTTCGAGAAACTGTTGCAGAAAATAGGTGGTTGTCGAAGACTGTTTGTATGTCAGTGCTGTGTCACTTATTATTTGTGGTATTCATAAATGATATAGATGTGAATGTGAAGAGGCATGGGGTGAGTGTAATAATTAAGTTTGTGTCCGACACATAGATTGCTCGGTTGGTTGGCAGTGAGGAGGAAGGTCTTACGTTACAGGAAGATGCAGATAGAATGGTGAGATGGGTAGATCAATGGCAGATGGAATGTAACCACGATAAATATGAGGTGATGCACTTTGGAAGAAGGAACCAGACAGGGGAGGACTCAATAAATGGCAGCAGACTCGTAAGTTCAGAAGGTGTTTCTCCACACATCCCTGAATGTGACGGGACTGGGTAATAGATTAGTTAAGAAGTAATTGAAGATAGTAGGCATAACCTTTACTAATCGAGACATAGATTACAAGAGCTATATAGCACTTTGGTTAGGCCAAGATGGAATACTGTCTGCAGTTCAGGGATCCACATTACAGAAAAGATGCGATTGCACTGAAAGTGGCGCAGAAGAGATTCACCAGGATGTTCCCTGGAATTGAGAATATCAGCTATGGAGAGAGGCTGGATGCGCTCGTGTTGTTTACTTTGGAGCAGAGAAGACTGAGGGGAACGTGATTCAGAAGGGTAAGATTACAAAGGACATGGACAGGGTGGATAGTCAGCTGCGGTTCCTTTAAGTCAGAAGGTCAAGAAAAAAGGAGCACGGTTTTAAAGTGAAGGGTTTGAGGTTTAGAGAGGATTTCAGGATGGTTTTTCACCCAGAGGATGTTGGTGTCTGGAATGCACTTCTTGAGAGGGAAGTTGTTGTGAGTCATCGCACAGCCGTTAAAAGGTACTTGGACAAGCCTATGAGCCTGATGTATGAAAGTGGAACAAATGTAGATTGTACTATATCTCTGACTGTACAGAGATTGCTTCTGTGATTGTATGGCTGTGGAAGGTCAATCACTGAGCAGCTTAAGACAGGAAATGATGGGTGTATGAAGCGTAAATTAACAAGAGTGAAATGTAAAAGCTTCTCAACATACAGTATACCAAGGTGAATGGTTACAGAAGATCATTGTACCTTCCTTACAGGCTGAAACCAGAGAACAGGAAAATGGCAGGCCTATGGAGCAATCACTTCTGTTCTGTCTTCACAAAAGAAAACATTTCAAAAATTAAACTCCAAGCACTTCTCAGTCGACTGAGAAAAAGTAAATAGAATCAAATCTTTACATCACCAGTTTTGGAGAAATTATTTTAACTGAAATCTGGTAAATCCCCATGACCTGTTAATCTTCTCGTTGATTACAAAGGGAGGTGGTCAAGGTAATAATGAATACTCTGTTTGGCCTCTTCCACATGCTTGATGATTCTGAAACTGAATTAACGGATTTGACGAGCAGCAAATGTAGCCCCAGTATTTCTGATGGAGGCAGGGAATCACAGTCTGCTTCGCACCAAAAAAGCAATCAGGACAATACAAGTATGTATTAGAAAGGACGCATTTTCAGGGAGCTTTGAAAATTACATAAATGATAAAGTAATGAACATAGATAAATTTATTAATTTATTAATTTTGTCAATTTATTAAAGGCCAATTATATTTGAGAAACTGATTGGGAAATAAATTATGGTGCAGCAATGGATGCAGTAAATTTGGATGATCAGAAACATTTTTGATGAAGTCCCAAGTCTAGTGTTGTGACAATACTACTCCTTTAACAAGTTTATTCTGGCCTTGTTTTACTTTTCATGGATGTCTTAAAAGCAGCGAATCCAAAAAGTCTGGGTTGGATACTAGGGAATGCTTACAAAGTCTAAAATAAAAGCACGCATAATGAGGAGCAAGGTATCATTGGTCTGGTCATGTACAATGAGACAAGAATAATTATTCACATCATAGTGAAGGAGTGATCACAGTATGGTTGAATTTAGAATCCAGATGGAGAGTGTGAAGGTAAAATCCAATAACAGGTTGCTGTGCTTCAGCAAGGGGGACTACAATAGAATGAGGGAGGAGTTGGCGAAAGTCGCCTCGAAACAAATACTGCATGATGGGAGAGTTGACAAGCAGTGGAGAATTTTCAAAGGAGATTTTTAATTTCCGTGGCAAAAGTACATTCTAGTGAAAAGGAAAGACTCTAAGAAAATGGGTAATCTGTCAATTGTGTCTATGAAAATAAGGGATGCCACCAAATTGAAAGAGAAGGAATGTGAAGTGGCAAAGAACAACAGAAAGCTAAAAGATTGGGGAAAACATTAAAGGTCAACAGAAAGCCACAAAACGAACTATAAAGAAAAGTATGATAGAACACGAGAGAAAAAAGAAAACAGAATATAAAGATAGATAGATGATGGTATATACCATAAATGTATAAAATGAAAAATCAGGACTCACGTACATGTTGGTCCTTCAGAGGATGGGAATGGTCATTTAGTCAAAGTATATGATGAAATGGCCGAGGCATTGAACAGGGGTGTTTCGTATCTGTCATCATAGTGAAGGACACTAATGGCATGCTAGTAATTACCAAAGAGACGGAGGTAGGTGAGGACCTTGGAACAATCATTATTATGGAAGAGATAGTGTTGGGCAAGCTAATGGAGTTGAGGGTTGGAAAGTCTCCTGTCCGTGATGGAATGCATCTTAGGATTCTAGAAGAGTTAGCAGGAAAAATAGTAAATGCAATTGTGGCAATTTGATAATACCTGCTGAACTCCAGGGCAGCCCCAGCAGATTGGAAAACAGCAAATGTGACGCCAATGTTTAAAAAGGGAGGTAAACAAAATATGGGGAATTATAGACCAGTTAGCTTTTCCTGTGTCGTTGGCAAACTGCTTGATTGTATTATCAAGGAAGAAATAGCAAGGCATTTCGATAGACGCAGCATGGATTCATGAAGAACAGGTCATGTTTAACAAGTCGTTTGGAAATCTATGGAGACAATACGAGCAAGATGGACAATGAGGCCCCAGTGGCTATGGTGTACCTAGATTTGCAAAAGGTCTTCAACAATTTGCCGCACAAGAAACTGCTGCATAAGAAAAAGGTGCACCGCGCTACGGGTAAAGTATCAGCGTAGAGGATTGCTTGACTAACAGGGAGCAAATTGTGAGTGTAAGTGAGTGATATTCTGGCTGGCAATCAATACCTAGTGGTGTGCTTCAGAGATTGGTGTTGCGGCCACAATTATTCACAATTTATGTAGATGATTTGGAGTTGGGGAGAACGTGTCAAGGTTTGCGGATGACACGAAGATGCATTTAATAGCAAAGCATGCAGAGGACTGTGAGACTTCGTGGATGAATATAGGTACTTTGAGTGAGTGGGTGAAGGTCTGGCAGATGGAATACAATGTTGATAACTGTGATGTCATCCATTTTGTTGGGAGTGCGAGTAAAAAGGATTATTACTTGAATGGTAAAACGTTGAAGCATGCTGTTATACAGAGGGACCTGCGTGTCCATGTGCATGAATCACAGAAGGTTGGTCTGCAGCTACAGCAAGTACTGAGGAAAGCAAATGGAATGTTGCCCTTCATTGCTAAAGGGATTGAAGTTATAAGCAGGGAGGTTATGTTGCAGCTGTCCAGGGTACTGGTGAGGCCACACCTGGAGTAGTACATGCAGTTTTGGTCTCGTTACTTCAGGAAGGGTATACTGGCACTGGAGGGGGTGCAGAGGTGGTTTATTCGGATGATTCCAGTGGTGAGGGGGTTGGCTTATGAGGTGTGACATAGCAGACTGGAACTATATTTATTGGTATTTCGAAGAATGAGGGGATGATCTCATAGAAACATATAAAGTTATGCAGGGAGTAGATAAGATAGAAGTAGAGAGGATGTTTCCACTGGCAGGTGAAGCTAGGACAAGAAGGAATGGCATCAATATTAGCGGGAGTAAATTGAGGATTGAATTAAGAAGGAACCTCTTCACCCAGAGGTTTTTAATCTCTGGAATTCTCCGCCCAGTTAAGTAATTGGTACTACTTCAGTAAACGTATTTAAAACTAAGGTAGATACCTTTTGAACAATGAAGTAAATAGGGGATACGGTGAGAGCGTGGGAAAGTAGATCAGAGTCCACAAGTAGATCAGTCATAATCTTATTGAATGGCAGGGGACCAGACCGCCTACTCCTGCTCCTAGTTCTTCTGTTCTTCTGTTCTTATGAAAGGGGAGTGGCCAGTTATCTCAGTTCAGCTCCTCTGCTTTGGTTTGTTTGGTCTGATTTTCCACAGTCTGGCTGTTTACCTAAAGCAGGCAGCCAGTTGTGAAGCTACTGGACACAGAAAAGCAGGTCCATGTTGTTCCTCCCTTTTTCTGACGTATCTCCTTTTAGAAACTAGGTTTGATTTTTTTTTTCCTTTCAGTTTTGCCATGGGGTTTTTATGGGGATTATATCAAGTACTTGGAACACCATCATTAAGTTGGTATAATCTGTTCGGTTTTCGGATAGGTTAAGTTATTGTGTATTGTATCCTCTTTTGTTTGTGTCTCACTCAGTAATCTTGCAAAGACATTCTATTTTATTTAAAACGAAGTGATTTGACCAGCTGCGTCACTCCTGGAATATCCGCCTTACACTTGCTTAAGACAATGAACAAAAGATTGGTCTGCACTACTTTCTTGAAATGATTTGAGGGGGTCTATCCTGGCATTTAACGGTGTGTAACAGCCAGACCTAATATAATGGCATGGGTTGAGAATAGGAGAGCTGACAGGAAAAAGGGAATCCGCACAAAACTTTCCATATATTTTGCAGTAGAAAGCAATGACTAGCGGGATAATCCAGGAATTGATGTTTGGGCCTCATCTATTTAGAAAACAGATAAAACATTTGTTCATGGGTATTAAATGTAATCTTTCCAAATCTGCTGATGGTACCAAACTGAGATTGTGAGTGGGTAGGGAGGATATAAAAAGGTTTCAAGGTCGTTGAGGCAAGTGGACTAATTGATAAAATATGTGTCAACTGCAGAACAATGTGGATAGATGTTACATTGAGCAATTCGGTTGGAAAAATAGACGAACAGGGTAGCATTTTAAATTAATGTAAAAAGGTTGCTGCATGAAGATACTTATGTGTGTACTTTTGTTGACTTCTACACCAAACTCCAAGGTCCATGCAGGGCAGTGAGTTCTGAAGCCAGAAGTCAATACTGGGATTGATAATGGCACCCTTACCAGTATACATAAACCCACCAAGTGCTGAGCTGTGTCATTGAAAAAGATCTCGATCTCCTTGTACACCATTCACAGAAAGCAACACTGCTGCAAAAGAAAGCAGGCAGGAAGATAAATGATGTGTTGACCTTCATTTCCGGGGGATTTGAGTCCAATTGTGTCTTATTGCAGCTACACAGGGCCTTGGTGAGCTCCCATCTCGAACATTGTTCTTTATTCTGTGTGGTTTTGGTCTCCTTACCAAACAAGGGACAAACCTGATATTCAGGGAGAGCAGCAAAGGATGACCAGACTGATCTCGGGGATGACAGGCTTGTTGTTGGAGCAGAGTTTGATGTGACTGGGCCTATATTCCGTGGAGTTTAGGAAACTGGGTGGAGATCTCAGTGAAATATATAAAACTCTGACAGGGTGCTATTGATTGTCAGCAGGGATGATAATTCCACTGGCTGGGACGTCTAAAACAAGGATCACAGTATTAGGTACAGACAAGCCACTCTGAAATGAGATGAGAATAAGTGTCTACACTCGCAGACTGGTGAACCGAGGGAATTCTGTCCCACATAACACTGCGTACTCAAAGGCACTGAATATAAATAAAGATTTCTAGACACTAAAGGGGTGAAGTTGCAGCAGGCTTTTTTGTGTGGAGGTACAGGATCAACCATTGTTATATTGAATGGGCGAGCAAAATTGACGAAAGTTCCTACTTCATATTTTTCTGATATATGATCACTTCAAAGGATATACTGCACCTAGTGTTAGGGAAAAGTTAATTGAAAAGTTGTTTGGCCAAAACCTAGAGTGGGGAAGGCCCAGTGTGTTGAAAGGCCGAATCATTTCGCGATGTTTCTGTGCAGTTTGTGGGAAAGCTCTGTTAATGTTGCCATAAGGT
The DNA here is from genome assembly GCF_047496795.1 of Chiloscyllium punctatum. Classification (NCBI taxonomy): domain Eukaryota; kingdom Metazoa; phylum Chordata; class Chondrichthyes; order Orectolobiformes; family Hemiscylliidae; genus Chiloscyllium; species Chiloscyllium punctatum. The sequence goes on from NC_092752.1 coordinate 60,965,777, forward strand.
CTCAGATGTAAGGAAGGAGGTCACTGTAGTGTCGACAGGACTGTGCTTCCTATTGCCTTTTCCGAGACAGAGGCTGGTGCTGGGTGTTATCTCATTTTTATCCTGTAAGACCTCGGAGAAGTTTGATATAACGGCCTTGCATGGCCACTTCAGAGACCATTGAAGAGTTTACCTCAAGTCTGTACGTCTGGAGTCACTTTTTGGCTCGACTAGGAAAGCACTGGAGATTCTCTTCCTGAATGTACATTGAGGAAGGAAATTTACGTTGACAATGGACATATGCTTCAAGGTCAATATTACTGACACCAGATTTTATATCTCGATATTTTATTAATTATATCTAACTTCCACCAAGTGCCAAAGCATTATTCTGGTCTGGATTAGTAATCCAGTGACATTTCCACAGCAACACCGTCTCCACATGGGGGCCTGTGCACATTATCTCTGTGCTGGTCGACAGCTCTGTCAAAGGAATTACCACCAATTTGATTATCGTGAAGGGACTGAGGAGGTGGCAATTGATCAGATTGTAATTATTCTCCTCTTAGGGGACGGAACACTTTTGTGTAATTATCCACATTGCCAGGGAAATGTCAGAGTTGGAACTGGAATGAAACGGCTTCCACAGAGACATGGCTTGTTGTGCAGCACAAGTCTTTTGTTCTATTGCAGGAATGGTGTCAGGGCCCATTCCCTTTGTCGTATCTACTGTGTTCAGCTGTTTCTTCATGTTACGTGCAGCGAATCGAATTGTTTGAAGTCTGGCATCTGTGATTCTGTGGGGATGACCCGACCAACACTTCTGGGCTGAGGATGGGGTATATACTGCATCATTGTCTTTTACACTGATGATCAGGAAGGTTCAATTTTTTTTCGCGGAATGGTAAAGCAATAGCCGAGTGTTGTTGCTGCTGATGTGTTAGTCTCACAACCACAGTAATATTCTGGTGACCTGAGTTCGAATCCTGTTACAGTACACAATGGAATTCAAATCCAATAAATGTTTGGGATTAAGAGTCGAATGATGATATGTAATCAATTGCTGATTGTGGGAACAATCGATTTGGTTTATTCATGCCCTTTAGGGAAGGAAACTGCCATCCATACCTGCTCCGGCCCACATGTAACTCCAGACACACAGCAATGTAATTGACTCTTAACAATCCTCTGGGCAATAAATGCTGAACTAGTCAGCAACGCCCTAATCCCAATGAACATTATTTTCAAATAATATTCGTGGAGTCCTTTTCTCTCGTTAGTTGTTCCATGGATCGACCATATTTCTGACTGGATGTGGCAGGACTGCAGAGCTTCGATCGGATATGTTGGCTTTGTAATCATGCTGCCTTCTCTATCAGATATTAGTCCCGCTGTTTGGAATGTAAGTACAGTAGTCAGTGTGATAGCTTTAACGTGTCATCAGTTTTAGGTAACCATATTTCTGACATTGGTATAGTCTATTCAATGAAACATTGATGCAATAATTGGAAAGATTAGACTGGACAAAACGTTACTGAATACAATTCTCCTTCTATCCAACTGTGATCTACAATACCAAATGAATTTCCAGGTTTGAGCTGCCCTGCAGTGCAATTCTACTGTCTATTCCGCAGTTCACACCAAGACCCATTCACCCATCACTCCGTGATCTACCCTGTTTACTAATGTGGTAACAATTCCATTTTAATATTCTCATTCCTTTAATTTTTCTCCATGGTGTCACATTTCTTACTTGTCATGTTTTAGAAAAGCCCGTGTATTTTCCGTGGGGGAACACCGTGGCTAAGTGATTCGTGTTGCTGCCTCACAGCGCTGGGACCCAGGTCCGATTCCATCCTCTGGCAACTATCTTGCACATTCTCGCTGTGTCTGTGTGAGTTTTTTTTTCCACAAGCTCCAGTTCCCACCCACAATCCAAAAATGTGCAGGTTACTGGCCTTGCTGAACTGCCTATAGTGTTCAGGAATGTGCAAGTAAGGTCCATTAGGATAGGGGAATAGGTCTGGTTGGTTTAGTCTTCAGAGGATCAGTGTGGACTTGTTGGGCTGAAGGGCCTGTTTCCACACGGTAACGATTCCAATCCCATCCCGTCGTGCCACTTTCGGTTTTAACATTGTAACTCTTTATCTTTGTTTCTCTCCATGGCCTTGATTAAGAACTTTGTAGTGTCAATCTTATGTAATTTCAGAACAAATGAATTTGTCTATCTTGCGTTATTGTTCACTTCCCAGAGTATGGTGCTCCATGTTGGACAGGGTGTTTGAGCAACTTTGACACACGTCTTTCAAGCTGTTCAAAACCAGAAATTGCTGGAGAAACTCAGCAGATGTGGCATCATCTGTGGCAACAGAAAAACGATGCAGAGGTAGTATTTCAAGTCCAGTTTGACCCTTGTTCAGAACTGAAAATGACGTTTTAATCCCTTGACAAAAGTGGACGAGGGATGATGGGAAACAGAGCATGTGGAGATGCAATGACACAGAGGTGGGGCTTTTGATTGTGGTGAAAGAGAAGCAGATGTAGATTGAGTGAACATTAAAGTGTGAATGGGAAAAATTGTTTCTCTCTACTGAGTGCAACATAAACAAGACATAGACAAGATCATAGGGAAACCAGGAAGCAGAATACATGTAAAATGGAGAGCAGCCATAATGTGTTCAGACTGTGAAGTTATGGAAATGAATGTTAACTCCTACGGGCTGTAACATACAATCCGTACAGTGAGGTGTGACTCGAGCTTGGGTTGTGCTTCATTGGAACATTGCAGCAGCTCAGGACCGAAATGTCAGCATGAGAGCAAGGAAGATTAGTGAAATGGGAAGCAGTGAGAAGGTCAACGTTATTCTTCCAGACAGAGTGGTAATGTTCCTCGGTGCAGTCTCTGTTTGCTCACACCAGTGTAAAGGAGACTGCATTGTGAGCAGCAATGACAGGAGACTGGATTGAAAGAGTACAAGTGAAATGTTGCTTCACCTGGGAGGTGTGATTGAGTCAGTCTCCGCTGATCATATGTTCAGCCACATGCAGAAGTTCTGCCAAATGATTGAATTGAACCAGACATCTAAATTAAGGATTTCTGTCTTACATCTGGTCTGAGTCATGATGTGGAATTACACCCAGAGGAAGGTCAGTGGGTACACATGGGCAGACATTCAAACAGATATCCCATACTATTCAGAAATTATTATTTGTGTTCGAAAAGAAGGACTCGAAAGAAGATGCTTCACAAAGTCTTTCAAGGATACTATTCAATCACAAATTAACGAGCATTCGTGTGTTCCCAGATTTAAGACATTTATTTCAAGGAACAGAAGCGTATGTGAGGCATGAATTTCAATTGCGCTTCCTAAATTACACCTGGAAACCCCTGCCATTACTGCTCCATCCTCTTCCCTTCTTGTCTCCCCTATCTGATTCCTGGTTCTCCCTCTCCAATTGCAGAGCACAGCCTCAGGCGACTGACTGTATGGAATTTGCACGTTCTCCCCGTGTCTGCGTGGGTTTCCTCCGGGTGCTCCGGTTTCCTCCCACAGTCCAAAGATGTGCAGGCCAGGTGAATTGGCCATGTTAAATTGCCCATAGTGTGAGGTAAGGGGTAAATGTCTATGTAGGGGTATGGGTGGGTTACGCTTCGGCGGGGCGGTGTGGACTTGTTGGGCCGAAGGGCCTGTTTCCACACTGTAATTAATCTAATCTAATCTAATCTAATTCGCTCACATTACGGTCCATACCCACTACAACTGAAGTTCTTTGAACATGTCTACCTTCCCTGCAGTAGCATCAAGCTCCGTTTGTGCTGACACATTGCCTCTGGTCTCAGTGTGGTTCGGCCTCTCTATTCATGCTGTTTTGCACCTCCCACTCACATCTCACTCCGGAAAGTTTCCTTCTTGGAGTAAACTTTATTGTAATCACCTCTTCCCCTTTGCACTGAATAATCCAAAATTCAAAAAGTATTCTCAGCCTCCATCTCATGGTGCTAAAGGCAACTGTACGCTGACCGTGTGGTATAATAATTCCCTTTCTTACATAGCTCTGGCCAGAGAAACATTTTCACTGTAGAGATCATCGCCCCCTTTAGACAAAGGAATTTATTTTCTTGACGTCATATTGACACCAGTAAGAGTTTCACGCTGCCTTAGTACTGTAACATGGAGAAAAAACAAATCACAGTATGAAGTTTGGGCTGAGTTTTCTTTACCTGTCATTTTAAAAAAAATATTATTTCAAATTTGCAATGCTATTAGTGAATGCTTGTTCTTGAAGTTAGTATCAAATGAATGCAAGATGTTGAGAGGTGACGTTCTGGAAGTTAATAAAATCATGGGAAGCTTGGATAGGGTGAATTGCCAAGGTCTTTTCCACACGATAGGAGAGACCAACCATATAGCTTTAATGCGAAAAGGGGAAGATTTAACAGGGACAAAACGGCAACTTTTTCATGCAGAGGAGGTGTGTGTATGAAATGAGCTGCCAGATGAGCTGTTAGATGCAAGTACAGTGACAATATTTAAATGACAGTTGGACAAACATATGAATGGGAAGCATTTAGAGGAATGTGGACTAAATGCAATCAGATGAGACGAGTTTAGTTTGGAAAACCTGGTCAGCATGGACAGGTTGATTAAAATGTTTGTGCTCAATATGACTGTATGAATCTAGAAAGCGAGGGACAAAGCAAGAAATAGACGGGAAAAGGATGAAAACCTATGATGTAAATAAATTGGCCAGGTATATAAAAACAAGCAACACAAGTTTTTTTCTCTGTGTATATAAAATGTTGAAGATGTGTGTGTGACTTTTGGTCGAAAGAAAGTCAGGAAAGTAAATTGAGGACATTCGGAGGGTGTGATGGGGCAAGTGGCTACAGGGAACTGGGAGATAATTTACACCAGTATTTGACATCAATCCTCACAGGAGAAAGCGTTGTAAGTATTTAAAAATCATCAAGAAAATGGTAATAGGAGGGTTCTTGAACTGTCTCTAACAAAAGGTACAAGGATTTTAACAACAGATAAGACTAAGAATAGGCAGGTTAGCAGTAATTCATAATTGGCTTTAAAAGTAGTGGGTACAGAGTGACTGGTGCCACTGTGTGAAATATTCCATAACTCTCTGGATTACAGTGAAACTCGTGAAGCTCCATTATGGCGCCTGTTTTCAAGGATGGAGCAAGACACAAAGCAGGAACCATTTAGCCTAGCCATTATTGCTAGAAATCAACGACAGTCTGTTATTAAGGAAGGAATTACAGGGCATTTATAAAAGCGTCAGGCGGAGTCAGCATGGTTTTGTTCAAGGGAAACTATATTTTGCCTTGTAAAATCATGCAAAGTTTTTCTGGAGATCCCTGACAATGTAACAAGCAGACTTGATAATGGGGAACTGGTAGACATGAGAGTTTCCAGAGATTTTCCACAAGGTATCACAAAGTAAATGTTCTTCCACCAGACAGAAACTCATAGTATGATGGATACTATATTAGCATGGGATGAAGGATGGTTAGCACATAGAAATTGGAGAGTCAGGATACATCGATCTTTATGTTAAAGCCATATCTACTGTAGTAGCACCAATATCAGTGCAATGGCTTCAGTTATTTGCATCTATGCTGCGAGGCTGAAGGAGAGAACTGAGTGCAATACACATCCGAGTTTGAGGATGACACTGACAACCAAAAGGCAGGCTGTTATTTAATGAAGAGGAGTCCCAACAAAGGAGCAGTACAAAGGGATTGGAGTGTTCCTGAGCATGAAACATAACGTCAGCATGCTGATGCAGAAAGTAACTAGATTGGTACATTAAGCCGGTTTCTGGGATGAAAGGGTTGATTTTTTTAGTATATCTAAAATGATGAGGCAATTATTCATTGTGCCTGAAATGAATGACTGTGACATTACTGAAATGGACAAGATAGAGAGGGGGATTGACAAGGTATTTGTTGAGAATGTGGTTCCACATCTGGGCAGAGTGTCTCACTCCGGGACACTGATACAGAATAAGGGATATCGATTTCAAACTGAGATGTAAAGAAATGTCATCTTTCAGAAGGTAGTGAATGTCTGGAATTCCCGAACCCAGAGAGTTGTGGAAGGTGGGTCACTGAATGTATTTACAGAGGGGGTGGATTGGTTTCGGACATATATGCGAATTGAGAGTTACGAGGGGGTAGCAGGAAAGTAGAGTTGAGCCAGCCTGGAATCTACAAGTACATTTTCGAAAAAAGGCCTGACCATCGGAGTGGCCTCGATCTGCCCCTGTGTAGCAGGTCCGAAGGACTGAATGGAACATCAGAACATAGGGCTGAGGGACACGAGGGGGCCATTCGGCCCTTTGACACTACTCCACCAGTAAAGTAGGTTATGGTTCATCTCACTGCGCTCTCAGCAGCACTTTTCTTTCCATGCACCATTATCCCTGATACACATGTCTATGGAAAATCAGATGAAGCAAGCCTCAATATAATACAAAGATTCAGCCATCACAAACGTCTGGGAAAGACAATTCCCACTTGAATAAATGCCCACTTTGTGAATTCTCCTTACTCCGGTTTTGACTGTCTTTAGAGGATGCCACTGTTTCCTTTTCTAGTTCCACTCCTCCACTGTTCGCAACGAATTTAAATGTAACCATGTTGGAGATATGGCCAATGATAAAGGTCTCAGACTGGGTCAGGTTCAGCGATAGGAACAAGTCAGGCAGAATTCTTCAGTCAGCCACATATAACTAATAGAAATAATAGATGAGCATGGTGGATCTGCGGTTAGCACTGCTGCCTCATATCACCAAGGAGCTGGGTTCAATTGCAACCTTCAATTCTCCCCATGTCTATGTGTGTTTCCTCCATTTTATCCAGTTTCCTCCCACAATCCAAAGATGTGCAGGTTAGAGTTAATTGGCCATGCTCAATTGCCCATAGTGGTCAGGGATGTGTAGGTTAGGTGGTTTAGTCATGGAAAAATGCAGGATTACATGGTTAGCGTAGGCGGATAGGTCTGGGTGGGATGCAGTTCAGTTGGCCAGTGTGGACTCAATGGACAGAATGTCCTGCTTCTACACTGTAGAGGTTATATGACAAAGACAAGTTTGGACTAGACGAACACCCAGTGGTTATCTACCTGATCCATGCTCCTCAAGGTCTTGCATATTTCAATAAGATCGCCTCTCATTCCAAGAATAATCTGTTAAAGCCTCTATAATATAAAATTAAAAATCACACAACACCAGGTTATAGTCCAACAGGTTTAATTGGAAGCAATCTAGCTTTCGGAGCGACGCTCCTTCATCAAGTAATAGTGGAGGGCTCGAACGTAACACAGAATTTATAGCAGAAATTTACAGTGTGATATAACTGAAATTATACATTGAAACATTGATTGTCTGTTCAGCCTTTCATCTATTAGAATACAGTGATAGTTTCACTTCTTTCATGTGTAAATCACAAAACCGTTTTTTTTAAGTTGCAGTCTCGGGTTAGCTGTTAACAATGGTGATAGCTAGACATCACCTTCAACATATTGTCTAGTTTTCACCATTGTTAACAGCTAACCCGAGACTGCAACTTTAAAAAAAACGGTTTTGCGATTTACACATGAAAGAAGTGAAACTATCACTGTATTCTAATAGATGAAAGGCTGAACAGACAATCAATGTTTCAATGTATCATTTCAGTTACATCCCACTGGAAATTTCTGCTATAAATTCTGTGTTACGATCGAGCCCTCCAATGTCACCTGATGAGGGAGTGTCGCTCCGAAAGCTAGATTGCTTCCAATTAATCCTGTTGGACTATAACCTGGTGTTGTGTGATTTTTAACTTTGTACACCCCAGCCCAACACCGGCATCTCCAAATCATGTCTATAATATAAGCCCTTCATCCCTGGAATACGTGAAGTGAAACATCTCTGAACTGCTTCCAATGTAATTATATCTTTACTAAGGTAAGGAGACAAAATAACAACCTCACACCCCAGATGAGGTCATTTATTATTTTCTCAGTGTTGTGAGACTTTGGAAATCTATTCCTGCAGAGGATTGGAGGCAGAGATATTGAATATTTTTGAGGCACAGACGGAAGGTTCTTAGATAATAATGGAGTCAAGGATTATGGGGCAGGAATGTGCAATGTGGGGGAAATCATGGCAGTAGTACAAAATGATACTGATCCAAAACACCCAGGAACATAATGCAAAACAAATGTTAACGTATATTTTAAAAATGCAAAAGTGATAGAATATAGTTCCAAAGGACCATGGGGCTGCTCTGTCATGAGAGAGAGACCACTCGTGGTGGTTCAACATGAGGGTCAGCACACCTAAGGTGTCGGGGTGTGGTTGAGAGAGCGTCCTCTTCATATTAGCCTCTGTCAGTGTGGGAAATTGAACCTGCACTGGTGTCCTCCCTCTGCATCACAAATCAGCCATCCAGCCAAATGAGTGGGAGACTGTGTAACTGTTACAGACAGAAACAGCCACAGACAAAGGACAATAGAAACTTTCATAACAAGGGAAAAAGGTAAAATTCAGATAACGATCAAGATAACGGCGGAGGACAAAAATATTCTCGGCTCGAAATTGTATTTTATAATGAGACAAGTGTTTAGAAGCTGTCTTTGACTGAACAAAATAAGGTGAGACAAGTGAAAAAACCAGGATACTAATTGTTATTGCTTACCGATAATCGTAAGATAAGTGTAGATATTGGTCAGTCTGTGTAAAATGAGGTTATCATTACATAAAAGTATACAACTGATGGAATATATTGTTTGGAATGTCCGTCCCCATGGGAAATGCCCTCGAAATGGCGCTTGAAGAAAACGGGGTAAAAATGCCTGAATGTCGTCTCGTCAGTGACAGGAACCCAGGGGGTTGAATAACTGAAAGTTCCTACGACATGGAGCTGAGAAAACCATCAAATAAGCCGCAATCTTATTATATGCTAGAGCACATTTGAATGGGTGATTGTCCTCAAGATGGATTTTAATTGGATGTGATTTGAATAACATACATCTCTACTTTTTCCTATTATATGTTACATACTGGTGCATTGACATTTTCCAGAAAACGGAAATTACTTGGAACATTTTCTGGAACATCCCATAATCGACATTCTCCACAATGTTCTATCACCGTGTGAGGGTATTGGAAAGGCGAGAGAGAAAGAGAGAAAAAGAAAAGGCGCTGCGTGCAGCAGTGAGAGTGATGGAGCATGAGCCTTGTTCGAGGGTAGATGCTATAACACATTTCAATAGTGTGCGGGAACAGAGAGAAGACGGTGACCCTTATCCTGGCAGAATGGGGAAAGTTATCGATGCCTGTCCTGTACTGTTGGACATTTCTTCAGACCGCAGATCCTGCACTGAGCTGGGTGGTGAGCTGCCACCACTGTGCAGGGCAGCTCCAAACTGAGAAAGCTCAACCGTTTGCCAATTAGCCTTTTAAAGATGGTACCAGTGCCAGGGATCACATACTATCCATGGGGCATCCAAGCGATGGTGGTTACCTCTAGCCATAAAGGGTGGGAGAATTATAGGGACACCGTAGGGTGGGGTGGGTAGTGAATGAGGTGAGTTCGATAATGTAGCTCTAGGAAACTAACTCGGCCTTGTACAGGTGATTCTTCAGTCACACTCAATGAAAATGGCACTGAGATAAATTATTATTAGTTTCTGCCCAATGAGTTGAAGAATCTGCTGACTCCACTCCGTTACAAAGCTGAACAACAAATGATCACCCAAAACTTTCCATAATCCGAACTCACACCAATATCCCATTCACCCATCATTCCTGGGAATACTGGCTCACGTTGCATAATGCTGTCAAAATATCTTCATTTCAGCATTCTGAAACCTATGATCTTCCATGAAACTGTCTCTCAATCTCCCTTTCCCTTTTTTTTCCCCAAAATTATTTTGTTCGTTGATATTTAAATTGATTCCCCCGCCATCTCTCTCTGGCAGTGATGTTCACACCCACAGCACCCTCTTGTCATGGCACAATGGACATATGGGGCTGTAAATGCATGTACGCTGCACATCCTGTCAATTCCAGCATGGGCTGCAAGATTCCTGACTCTGGGCAGTGATGCACCACAGTGTTACTGAGCAATGTACTGGGGTGGTGAAAACAGCTGCTTTGACGGTAACTGTTCCAGGTTTACAGATCCATTCACTGCAAATTTCTCCATACCGTACAGATGCCTTGTCCACGTCTATAAAGCAAGACACTGGTGTGGGCTGCATATCACCCCATACTGGACAGTGTTTCTGAATCAGTGCATCGGTATGTACTGTACTGCTCCACGTGTTGAACAGAGAGCTAGTAGACTGGAGAGAACTGTGCTATATTCCATCCTGGACTGATTGCTGGGTTGTACTCAACCTGGTCTGCACAGTGCTCCATGTTGAGTAGATATCTCATCTGGGCTTATACGGTCTGGGCTGGATCTGTGAGGTGGATTAACTATGCGATATAATTCTTGATAGAGTTATCACTCCTCCAGCATGGCGAATTCCGCTGTCCAATCCTGTGTTTCTGCAACATGTTGTTCATTAAGTAATTAGCCAATTAAAATGTGAATATCTGTCTTTTTTGTTATGCAACTGAACACACACATCTCAAAATATATGCTGAAGGTAGTCTTGACCAGAACATTTTCTTATTTTAAATAAAAATGTGAGGTGCTGTGTTTTAGATGAAATTCACTTGGTTAAAATATTCGACATGAAGCAAAACACAATTCATTCAACCACTGTCAACAAAACACAAAAAATCGGAGTAGTAGATTGTTTACCTACTAAACAATAACTGTTCCTACATGGTAAAATCCTATAAGCACACACTTGTCAAAGAACAAATTCAGGAAACAGATTGTTTCACGTGTAGTTCTCCAATCCAGGAGGAAAGAATATCAAAAGACAATTCTGAGAGAAATCTCAGAGAGAGTGTAGCAGCTGGGAGAGATTTCCAGCCTTCCACTCCTGCTGAGACCCCAGCAATAACTGGGGGAAGGTAAAATGAAGAATCCTGGTTCTGTGACAGCTTGACCGTCACTCCAAAGGACTAGGCCGCAGATGCAACGACCGCAAGGAATGGACAGTATCTACGCTGTTTATGGAACTGTAGGAGCCTCTCAGAAATGTCTAACCCCACCTAAGCCGTTAAATGATGGTAAGATAAATGACAAAGTTAAATATAAATAACTAAAATGAAAGGATACAGCAGGCCTGGTTATCAAACACAGCCGGCCCTGGGAGCCCAACAATTCCGACCCTGCCAAAACATAGTAGGATCATCGAGCTAGTGGATAGAAAGCGTCAGCTCTCTGCCTCACCTATAACCTTACAAGTGGAGATGATGCTATTAGCCCAATAGTCAGCGATGTCAACATCCCAACCAGACCAAGTATTATTGTGACCTATAAGGATTGTAGTGAAAGAGTTAACTGGAGCAGTTTGTACAGTGACTGTGATTGATGTCAGTCACCGTGGATACTAACTGTGTCATTGAAGGCTTTCCCTCTTCTATTAGTAAGGGGCTTCCGTCAACCTGTTATTCCATAGTATCAGCGGCAGCGTCATCCTCAAGATGATTGGGCTCAGCAGCTACAGGGAGAGGGAGACGAAAAAAATATTAGAACAACAGACTGGAATGATCCAACAATGGATCAGAATCTGAGAGCATTAGACTGGAATGTTCCAACAATGGATCAGAATCTGAGAGCATTAGACTGGAATGCTCCAACAATGTATCAGAATCTGACAGCATTAAACTGGAATGTTCCAACAATGGATCAGAATCTGAGAGCATTAGACTGGGATGTTCCAACAATGGATCAGAATCTGAGAGCATTAGACTGGAATGTTCCAACAATGGATAGTCGTTTATCCTTGGGTCTATACTTGGTTTCTCAGGATTGGGCATGGTTAGAATTGAGGATACCAGCTGTACTGATGATTATTCAGGCAGGTTGCCATCCTATCCTCGCTATTGTTGGTGTTCCTGGTCAGCGTATCTCTGTCAATTCTATCAGCGATGGTGAAGGTTATTGCTATTTCTGTTATTTATATTTAACAAATACATAGCCTGTTATCTTCAGTCACAAATTCCACTTCATTTCTATCGATTTCCGAATCATCACTCATAAACATCTAAGAAGGAACAAGTCTGTTGAGACCCTTGAGTTTTCCTTTTGCCCTGAACTGCTTTATGTCCCTATATTGTCTCTGTTATCAATCCTGCCTACACCCACCACTATAATATCCCCAGTCTCCAGGTGTGCCTCAGTGCTGTTGCAAAATAAGCTATCATCTGCCCTCTTGTTAACTTCAGATTTCATGGCTTTTCTGACCACTCTGCCAGTTACAAATATTTTTACTACAATCTTGTACTTGTCTCTCCAGTTATTTCATAATAGGGACCTCATATCTGAATAATAATGTCACTTGCCGTGTTATGTCTCTAAACGCATTGTTTCAAATTCTACCAGAACCAATAATAGGACTTAAATTCAAATAGCAACAATTGGAAAGAAACCTCATTTTACAAACAGCAATGATAAACTATCAGGATTTCTTTTATTATTTCACTGATAGCATTTGGTAAAGAAACAAAGTGTGACAAAAAAAGGTTGAGTCCATATTGTCTTGACAAATGGTCTCGTGGTCAACCACAATTAGTGATGGATAACAAATGCTGCCCTTGCCAGTGATGCGGACATCTCGTGAAACAACAGAATTAAAGTTGAATTAAACCAAGGAACTGTGGATGATGGAGATCTGAAATAAAATTCCCCAGCGTCAGAAAATATTGGAGAATCTCAGCAAGTATGGCAGCCTCTGTCAGGAGAAAAACAGATAAATTTCCAAATCTAGTGACCCTATATCACAACTGAAAGCAACTGGGAAGTAATGTTATTTATATCAGGGACGGTCGGATGTATGAGGGGGAAGTTAGTTGAATGGATGTAGAAATGCCCGGCGAGAAAGAGAGAGAGAGAGAGAAATGAAAAGCAAACATAGGAACTGCTGATGATGAACCAGAAGGAAAATAACATGGGAGCTTATTCAAACATTTCCCCTTTTCCCATATTCCTGAATATCATGTGAATTTAGATGTGTCCCTGTTTACATTGAGTTATATTCCCTCTGTCTTTCTTCTCTGAGTGTGATGATCAACTCCATCGGCAATACTGGTGCCGTCCTTATAGTTGCTGAGATACAAAGGAACGGAATGTCACATTGTCAACTGATTTTTTTGGAGAAGGGAACTGTAACTGTAGGGTTGTGCAGAGATGGAACTGTTTTTTCCTGCTAAGAACAGAAACATTTTCAACACTGAATGGGTGCACCGTGTGTGTGGGGATTTGGCTTGCTCCAGTAATTACAGAGTAAAGAGACGTTCTGTGGACACTTTTCACTGCTTTGTGTTATCAGCTGCTGCGTCCACTCAGAGAGACCCAAGGGTATTGTGACCCCACTCGGGACGAGATATGAGCACTGCATTTACAGAGTGTTCTGGGTTCATGATAAACACATGGAATCGTGGCTACACAGAAGGGAAGCTCCGTACATCGAGAGGACCAGGGCACTGCATGATCCTCCCAGGAATTTCCAGAACCATTTGGCTAAACTGGACCCATTCCAAGTGTAAAATGTGAAACCAGCGTCTTTCAAACAATGAGGTGGTCACTGAGCTGTGTCCCCTCCTTCAAACTGACAGCAGGGACAGGACTGTGCTGACATTTACCATGAAGTGAACTGGAATGATTCTGGAACTTTACAGGTAGAGTGGGTGACATATCCATCACGATGAAGTGTATTTGATTGAGTCTGGTACTTTCCAGGCAGGAGTGAGTAACATATCCAGAGCGCAGTCCTCTGATATATCACAAGCTGATAGAAGCCCATCTGCCTGCTGAGAGGATTACATTGGTTCTGTCTCCACAGAAGAAGGTGCAGAAACTAACTTTCAGAAATAGTAGGGATCAGGGGCCCTGGTGAAAATGAGGGGCGGCACGAAATTAGAATTAATGAAGAGTATGTCTTTGAAAATCTCATCGAATAGAAGACTGGCATGTTTCTGGAACTGATGAGCTACATCCCCTAGTATGGAGGAGGTGGCAACAGAGCTAGTGAAAGAATTGCTGACTATTCGTCAAAGCTGGTTAGATTCTGCAAAGGATCCTGCAGACTGTAAAACAGCAATTGTAAACCGAAACATTTTAAACAGGACGGAGAGGGCAAACAGAAAACGAAATAGCTTGATGTCAGCTGTGAGAAAAACATTGTAACCTTTTATAAGGAATGTGACAACTAGACATTTGGAAAGTAATGATATGATTTGGCAGAGTCAGCCTAGATTCAGGAAAGGGAAATGATCTTTGATAAACCTGCTGTAGATTGTGGAGATTGTCCATTGTGACATCGAAAAGTGACAACTAGTGGGAGTAGAGCATTTGAATTTTCAGAAAACATTTGACACAGTTGAATACTGGTGAGTGGGGAATGTTAGAGTCCATGGCTCGGTAGGGGTGGAACACACAGAATGGATCCAAAATTGGATAATGTGCAAAACGAAGAGAGTAGTGTTTTTCTGTGGGTGGAAGGCTTGTGGGGTATCAGAAGGATCTGTGCTTGGGCAATAGCTATTCGCAAGGTATAACATGATTCAGGTGGGAACAACAAATGTAATGATTCTCATTTAAGTTTATTAAATGGTGAGAGGTTGGGAAGTTCTGTTGTTGAAATGGACCTGGATATCCTTGGTTATAAGTCACTTACAGAATTCAAATGGGACAGTAAATAATTATAACCGGAAATGATATCTGGTCTTGCATGCAAAGTACTTGAAGCACTACAGCAAATATACCTTACTCAATGGTCGTGTTTTGTTGAAAGAGCATTTGGGGTATTATGTACAGACTGAGTCTACTTCATAAATAATGATCCTGGCGTGATGGAATCATCAGGAGAGAGAGCGGTAAGTATGTAGTTAACCTGTAGCATTTTGAGAGAATACAGCGGTGAAACTTGACGGTTATGGACAGACACTCATTTTGTCCCAAGCAGCCAATGATAAGGTGAGAAAATTCGTACTTTTCGTAGACCACATTTCGATTAACAGAGAGGTACAGGCTCCGAAAGAACTTTGAACACTGTGCAGTTAACGTGTGACCCTCCACTCAACGTTACATTGTCCATAATCCTGTCAGCAGCCACAATACCTTCATTCTGAAACAGTTAGCCATTCCCCAACAGCTTCTGATTTCCAGAGAGAACATAGGTCTGCTCTCGCAGCGACGAAGATGCTTTTGAGACTTTATTTTTAAAAAGGCTTCATTCCCACTGCCAGAAAGGCATGTGAACATAACCCTGATGGACTCCGAGTAATGAAGCCACCAGGAATACCATGGAACAGTCCATCTGTGCAGTTCCTGCTCCTTTTGTTTGTTATGCTGAAGAATCTCTGACACTTTCCTGTTCCTGCGTTAGTTTCTTGAGAAGGTGAATGGCCTCTTCCTGTTCCTTTGTAAGCGACTCTAGGTGTTAAATGTTCACTTTCTGATCCCGTGTAAGTCATGTGTGGCAGTGAGCAGATTCCTTGTCTTCCTGTGTAAAGGCAGGAGGGATTGAATGGGCTATCCCTCTTCTTGTCAAGTCGTTTTGATGGGCCGAATGATTTTCCCATATTCCTGTGAAGCCAGATTGAGGTACTGAGTGAACGCCTCCTTTTACTGTGGAAATGAGCAGCGCTATTTCATGAATGTTACCGACAGTTTAATATCACAAGCTTGTACGTTGTATAAGTCTTGTTACACACGGACACAGACTGCATCAGGAGGTCAAGGATGACGAAACTTTCTGAGTATTGTGTAACGTACAGTAAATATCCCCACTTCTGATCGATGTAGGCTCAATGGGATGAATGGCCTCCTTCCTCACAGCAGGGATTCCCTGCTGACAACTGGGGATGCCTGGGCTGAGGTAGCTACCCTGAGGATCTCCTGCAGAGATGTCCCACGGCTGAGATGATTGATGCCCACCGATGATAAACATGTTCCATTGTGCTGTGGATGATTCCAAACACTGGCGAGTTTGCGATGGATTCTGATGAAGTGTAATTTTGTTCAGGCTCCTTGATGTTAAAAACTGCCTTGATATCAGGGCCAGTCGCTCTATTGCTCATATCAATAGGGCATCGTGTAGGAACAGGCAGTGATTTCTTCAAACAGGGGTTAGTGAATGTCAGGAATTCTCTATTCCAGAGAGTGAAGGGAGCTATAGCAGTAAGTGGCCTCCAACTGCATCTGTCTAGCAGGTTGGTGGGTCTGAAAGAACATCAGAACAGGAGCAGGGTTATATCGTTAGACACTATGAACATTCTCCAGGCACTACGATTGTGGCTGATCAGGTTGTGGTCTCAGGCCCACTTTCCTGTCTGTATCCCATCATCTGTGACTCACTTCTCTGTCAAATATTTAACTAACTCAGCTTTGGATAAATGTGAACAAAGAGGCACCACATACCTCTGGAAAAGAGAATTCCCTCTCAAATGGTCCTTTTAGAATTTCTCCTCATCTCCCTTATCGTGTCATGCAGCACGGAGACCTGTCTACATAACTCAGACATCCCAATCTGATCTAGTGCTACTTGCCAGGATTAGGCCCATATTCTTCTAAATCCTTCCTATTAATATGCATACCCAGATGCCTTTTAAATGTTGTAACTGTACCAGCCTCCATCACTTTCACTGAGAGCTCATTCCATACAAACTACACAACCTGAAAACATTGACCCTTTACTATCTTTCTTCTCTCACCTAAAGCCTTTTTCCTATAGCTTTGGAGTCCCCTGACGTGGGAAAAATACCTTGGCTGTTCAGATTATCCACGTGCCTCATGATTTTATAAACCTCTATAATGTCACGTCTCAGCCTCCGATGCTCCAGAGTAAACAAGCCCCAGTCTGTCCAGCCTCTCCCTGTAGCCTAATCCCTCCATGCCCGGCAATATCCTTGTACATCTTTTCTGTGCCCTATCAAGTTTAACAACATCCTTCCTGTCGGAGAGCGAACTGAATTAAACACAGTATTCTAAATCTGGCCTCAGCAACATCCTGCCCAGTCGCAACATGATCTCCAAACTCGCATACTCAATGTACTGATCAATGAAAGCAAGCATATGAAACCCCACCTTCACCACCCTGTCTACCTGCGACTTCACTTTCAAGGATCTATGATTGTGGGCTCTTTTGTTCAATTACGCTCCCCATGACCTCACCATTAATTTTATATGTCTTGCCCTATTTTACCTTACCAAATGCAATACTTCACATTTATCTAAGTTTAACTCCATCTATCACTCCTTGGCCCATGGCCCATCTGACCAAGGTCTCATTGTACTCTGAGGTAAAACTTGCTGGCCAATGCACCTCCAATTTTAATGTCATGTGTAAACATAATAAACGGGCAAATATTCATATTCAAATTATTTATATAAATAATGAAAAGCAGTGGATTCACTACGGCTCTTTGTGGCACATCTCTGGTCATAGACCTCCAGTCTGAAAAAACAGTTCTTTGCCACCTCTGTCTCCTACCTTCACTCTAATTTTATCGTCAATTCGCTAGCTTATCTTGGATCTATTTATGACCTAACGGTACTAACTTGTCTGCCATGTGGGATCCTGTCGACTGCCTTGCTAAATCTCTATGGACAGCGTCGACCACACTGTCATCTTCAATCTTCTTTGTCACCTCTTCACAAAATGCAATCAACTTTGTTAGAAATGATTCCCCATGCACAAAGCCATGTTGGCTATCCTTCATCAGTTGCATTTGCAAATACATGGAAATCCTGCCCCTCTCAATGCTCTCCAACAATATGACCACCAATGACGTTATACTCACTGAACTATAGTTCAGGTCACTATTCCATTTCCTTGTCCCACGCTTCTGCTGCTCAGTGCAAATGTTAATGTAACCGGGTTGGTGATATGATCAAGAATATAGGTCTCACACTGTGTGAGGATTAGGAACGAATCAGGCAGGATTCTTTAATCTGCTAAAATTAACAAGTTTATGACCGAAACAAAGTTACTCAATCTAAGATGGAAAGATGAATGACAAATAGTTTGACTACAGCAAATCTGTGCGTCGATCTTTCCCTCTCTAAAAATACTGACACATGCACACGTTTGATGACAAATGGAAAAATATAATCTCTGCAGAACGTTAACTTGAAAGAACTGTGCCCAAGTATTAATTGAACTCATGACGAAAGGAAACATTAGTGATAGTTCCAAACATCATTCAGCTTATGAAGCTACTCTGCTCTTACAAGCTACTGGTAATGGATAACTTCCTGGAACAGGTGGATTTAGTTGGATTGCCTTTACTTCAGGCAGTGGGGCGATTCCAATCAATCCTCGACAGGAATCCTCCATGAGTGGTAAAGATGACTGAGGAGTATTCAGCTCACACACATTGCTGGGAAGAGGAACAGCGAGAGAGAGGGAGCAACAGGCTATTACTTCTCAGGAAGGATGCATTTCCTCCCTCTCTGAGTTGAATCACACAATAACGTTATCCGGCCCCAAACTGAACCAAATGAAGTCTGTTTGAACAGTGTCTGAACTGTACGACTCCATCACATTCCCTGCTCCATGTAGGTACCTAACTGCTGCTGTTGGAGGCCTAGCCATTTCTTTTGAAACAAATAACGCCACTAGGCCTCAAAGGCCTCCGCTTCTTCCTTTCCCGCCGGACCAACCAGTACCCTTCCACTGACACCCTCGTTCGACTGACTGAACTGGTCCTCATTCCGAACAACTTGTCTTTCCAATCCTCCCACTTTTTCAAAATCAAAGGAGTACCCACGGGCACCCGCATGGGCCCCAGCTATGCCTGCCTCTTCAACGGATATGTGGAAGAGTCCAGCTACACTGGCATCACCCCGCCCACCTTTTCCTCTGCTATATCGACGACTGTATCGGCGCTACCTCGTGCTCCCACGAGGATGTTGAACAGTTCGTCCACTCTTCTAACACCTTCCACCCCAACCTCAAATTTACCTGGACCGTCGCAGACTCCTCCCTCTCCTTCCGAGACCTCTCCATTTCTATCTCGGACGACCGACTCAACACGGATGTTTACTATAAACCGACCGCATCCCACAGCTACCTAGATTACAACTCCTCCCACCCTGCCCCTGTAAAAACACCATCCCATATTCCCAATTCTTCGCCTTCGCCGCATCTGCTCACAGGAGGACCAATTCCAATATCAAACAACCCAGATGGCCTCCTTCTTCAAAGACCGCAATTTCCCCTCAGACGTGATTGACGATGCTCTCCACCACATTTCCCACACTTCCCGCTCCTCCGCCCTTGAACGCCGCCCCTCCAATCGCCATCAGGACAGAGCCCCACTGGTCCTCACCTACCACCCCAACAACCTCAAGATACATTGTATCATCCTTCGTCATTTCCGCAAACTCCAAACAGACCCCACCACCAGGGATATATTTCCCTCCCCTCCCCTACCAGTGTTCCAGAAAGATCACTCCCTCCGCGACTTCCTCGTCAGTTCCACACCCCCCACCAACCCAACCTGCACTCCATGCACCTTCCGCTGCCACCGCAAGAAATGCAAACTTGCGCCCACATCTCTCCCCTCACTTCCCTCCAAGGCCCCAAGGGATCCTCTCATATCCATCACAAATACACCTGCACCTGCACACACCTCATTTACTGCATCCGCTGCACCCGATGTGGCCTCCTCTACATTGGGGAGACAGGTTGCCTACTTGCAGAACATTTTAGAGAACATCTCGTCGATGCCCGCACCAACCAACCCAACCGCCCCGTCGCTGAACACTTTAACTCCCCCTCCCACTCCGCCAAGGACATTCAGGTCCTTGGCCTCCTCCATCGCAAGCCAGACCATAGCAACACGGCGCCTGGAGGAAAAGCGCCTCATCTTTCGCCTAGGAACCCTCCAACTACAAGGGATGAATGTTGATTTCTCCTTTTTTCTCATTTCCCCTCTCCCATCTTTTCTCAGTCCCAACCGTCGGACTCAGCACCGACTTCTTGACCTGCAATCTTCTTCCCGATCTGTCCGCCCCCACCCCGTCTCCGGCCTATTACCCTCACCTGAACCTCCTTCCACCTATCCCATTCACAAGGCCCCTCCCCCAAGTCCCTCCTCCCTACCTTTATCTTAGCCTGCTTGACACACCCTCCTCATGCCTGAAACGTTGATTCTCCTGCTCATTGGATACTGCCTGACCTGCTTCGCTTTTCCAGCAAAACGTATTTTTCCTGTCATAAGGGAGTCCACAACTAGACAGCATAGGTTTTGGGTGAGAAGAGAAGTATATAAAAGAGACCTCACAGGCAACCTTTTCATGCAGAGGGTGGGACGTGTATGGAATGGTTCATGAGAGCAAGTGGTGGAAGCTAGTACAACTGCAACATTTGAAAGCCATCTGCATGGGTATATCAGTAGGAGGGCTTTGGAGCGATATGGAATGTGGGACTAGTTTGGGTTGGGATATGTGGTCAGTGTGGAGTTAGACCGAGATGTCTGTTTCCATGCTGTACATCACTAGGACTCTAGGATTCTATGGCCCAGTCTTCACTGTTCACTGGGGATGAGAATACCACAGACAGTACAACTCTAAGGAGATAGGAACATCCTTATCTCAATCTTAAATGGGGAAACATTTAATTGTAAAAGTGTATGAACCTCACAGCAAGTCGGCTTCCATTTTTTTAAAAATGAGGGCACAACCAATCGGAAAGACATAGACCACTCAGCCCCTCAAGCCTATCCCACATTCCCATTGGCTACATTTAGTAAAGTATTTATCAAACGCAGCCTCCACTGCTCCCTTGGTTAGCCATTTCAGATAGCGTAAACCATGGAGCGTATGAAATTGGTGAAGAACTAGACTGTTTCAGTCAACAAGTCTGATCTGCTGTTCAATAAGGGCTGACATGTTTCTCAACAAATTTATCCCGCTTTCTCACTGTTATCTTGATCCATGTATAAATCAGAATATATCTGTCTGTGTCTGTGCTCTATGTCTGTATGCATGTGTGTGTTTCAGCTTATTGGCAGGAGGCAGAGGGTAGTGGAGGAAAGGTGTCTTTTGGACTGGAGGCCTGTGACCAGTGGCATTCCAAAGTGATTGCTGCTGGATCCACTTTTGCTTGTCATTTACATCAATTATTTAGATGAGAAATATACAAAGTATGGTGAGCAAATTTACAGACGACAAAAAGATTAGTTATATAGTGAAAGGTGAAGAAGATTACATAAGATTACAACGAGATTATGTTTAATTGCTCAATGTATCATAGAAATGTACAGCACAGAAACGGAGCTCTGGTCAAACTCAGATGTTGCAAGTTAACTTAGTTTCATTTTTCAGCATTTGTACCATATCGCTCTTAACCCTTCCAATTCATGTCCCCATCCAGATGCGTTTTAAATGATGCAATTGTACCATCCTCCACCATTTCGTCTGGCAGCTCGTTGCATACATATACCAACTTCTGTATGAAAATGGTCCCTTTAGGTCCCTTTTATATCTTGTACATCTCATCTTAAATCTATTTCCCCTCGTTTTGGACTTCCCTACACTGGGGGAAAGACCCTGAATATTCACGTTATCCATCATCTTCACGATTTTACGAAACTCTAGAATGTGCAAAATTGACTCCAATCAACACGAATGGCTGTGTTTTCAGTAAACCTGGCCGAAATTTTGAAATTCAATACTGACTCCTCTTCCTTCTTCATCACATCAGAATTCTAAATTCATTTTAACAACTTGTTCAGCCACATTATGAAACACCTCTGTGGGATTTGAATAAAAACTTATGGGCTCAGAGGTAGACATACTACCACCATTTGGCAACAATTCCTGAAGCTGCAACATTACTCTTCTGTGTGTTTATTCATCAGACACTTTTGAAATACTGTGGCATACTTCTGTGACAGTCAGGTCTTGAATCCAGACATTCTGGTCCAGAGTGAGAGACACTACCACGCAAGTTCATGTATTGGAATCTAACCCAGAGCTCTGGCTCAGAGGCATGGGCGTTACTCACTATACAAGTCTTAAACCATGCCCAGATTTTGGGTCACATTTTAAATGTCAGCTTTCAGCTCGGTGTGGATTCGTTAAAATTTGGTTCACTTTACTGACTCACACAGTTAAATGAATTACATTGTTAAACAGGTGAAATGTACTCACTTCAACTCTAGATTGTTGAGTTTATGTGTGCTGCCTTCGAGATAAACTATGAAGATCTTTAATTGCTTGGCTATGGTTTCCACCTTAAGTGGCTATTATCTGACACCTGCAATATGAGGGAAAGACATCCTGCAGACATACTCTGCACTATAAAGGATCTGGAATAGATATTTATTACTGAACACCAGAGACGAAGAAAGAGCATACTTTCTGGATCAAAAACACCAATCACTCTTTCCTGCTTCTAATGTGCGGCTGCTCTCTTCTTAAAACCACGAAGGAATCCAAGGCAGCTGATTACTGTCCAGCCTTTCTTCCCAGTACTATCAGTCACTGGACTGAGGAGTGGCAGATGGAGTTTAATTTCAATAATTACAATGTATCACAATTTGAGAAAACAAACAAGGAGAGGACATCTACAATTAAATGCCGGGCCATTGGTAGTATTGTAGAACAGAGATATCTAGGGTTCTGGTTTCTTTTTTTGAAGGTTGCACCATGTGTAGGCACGGTGGTTATGAAGGCGTTTGGTTTGCTAGCCTTCATTGCTCAGACCTTTGAGTACAGGAGCTGGAACATTATCTTCAGGTTGCACTGGACATTCGTGAGGTATCTCCTGAAGTACTTTGTAGTTATGGTCACCCAGTTACATTCAGAATATTATTAAACTTGAGAGGGTTCAGAAAGGATTTGTCAGTCTGTTGTTGGGAATGGAGTTTTTAAGCACAGGTTCGATGGACCTTTGCCACTGCAGCGTCGAAGGTCGAAACTTGAAGAGGTTTATTAAACATTTAGGGGTATCGATAATGTTGAATGGAAGGTGCCCTTTCCTTACAGTGGTGGATATCAAGACTAGGGGTTAATTTTAAGATGGCAGGAGAAAGGTTTACAGAAGACAAAGTGTCATAAAGCTACCCAGCTCTACCCAACCTGTCCCTGCCAAACAGATGACCTACATTAGTGTAGTTCCATTTGCCAGCATTTGGCCTATATCCCCCGAAACACTTCCTATTCATGTGCCCGTCCAGATGCCTTTTAAATGTTGTAATTGTCCCAGCCTGCACAACTTCCTCTGGCAGCTCGTTATATATAAAGCACCCTCTCTTTGAAAGCATTGCCCCTTACATCCCTTTTAAATCTTGCCCCTCTGAACTTCAACCTACGTCCTCTAGCTTTGGAGCATGCTACCCTGGAGAAATGACCTTGGCTATTGACACTGCCCATTCTCCTTGTGAGTATATAAACCTCTATGATCACAATTCAACCGCTGATGCTTCAGGGAAAATAATCCCGGCATATTAAGCCTCTCCATAAATCTCAAAACATTCAACCCTGGCAATATCTTTGTAAATCTTATCTGAATTCTTTCACGATTCACACATCTTTCCTTGAATAACGGGGCCATAATTGCACGAAATATTAAATAGTGGCCTAACCAATGTCCTGTACAGCTGCAAAATGACCTTCCAACTCCTTCATTCAATGCACTGTCCAACAACCACAAGCATATCAAACACCTCAAAGTTCGTGAGAAGTTTTGTTGCTCGGATGCTCGTTGTTGTGGTTCTGTTCGCCGAGCTGGGAATTTGTGTTGCAGATGTTTCATCCCCTGTCTAGGTGACATCCTCAGTACTTGGGAGTCTCCTGTGAAGCGCTTCTGTGATCTTCCCTCCGAGATTTATAGTGGTTTGAATCTGCCGCTTCCACTTGTCATATCCAGCTGTCCGTTGCAGTGGCCGGCATATTGGGTCCAGGTCGATGTGCTTGTTGACTGAGTCTGTGGACGAGTGCCATGCATCTAGGAATTCCCTGGCCGTTCTCTGTTCGGCTTGTCCTATAATAGTAGTGTTGTCCCAGTCGAACTGATGTGTGTGTGTGGCTACTAAGGATAGCTGGTCGTGTCGTTTCGTGGCTAGTTTGTGTTCATGGATGAAGATCGTTAGCTGTCTTCCTGTTTGTCCTATGTAGTGTTTTGTGCAGTGCTTGCATGGGATTTTGTACACTACATAATTGAGTCAGAGTTCTGTGTGGAGTACAATTTGTACGAAGCACCAAGGGGAGTTGTCTTGAGCAATATGTCAATAGTCCGACGAGAGAAGTGGCCATATTGGACCTGGTACTGGGAACGAGCCAGGACAAGTGGTAGAAGTTGCGTTGGGGGATTTCTTTTGGAACAGTGACCACAATTCCATAAGTTTCAGAATACTTGTAAATAAAAAAGAGAGTGGTCCTCAGGGAAGTGTACTAAACTGGGCCAAAGCCAATTATTTCAAAATTAGTCAGGAGCTGGGAAATGTGGATTGGGGACAACTATTTGAAGGGAAGTCCACATTTTGAGATGTGGGAGGCTTTCAAAGATAGGCTAAAGATAGTATAGGATAGGCATGTCCAGTTGATGGCAAAGGATAGGAAGGGCAAGATTCGTGAACCGTGGATGACATCAGAAATTGTACGACTAGCCAAGAGGAAAAGGGAGCGTACATAAGATCTAGGCATCTGAGAACAGAACGGGTCCTGGAGGAATATCGGAAGCGTAGGACAAGTTTTAAACAAGGAATCAAGCGGGCGAAAAGGGGTAATGAAATAGCTTTAGCAAGCAGAATTAAAGTAAATCCCAAAGCATTTTGTTCTTATATAAGAAGCAAGTGGGTAACTAGTGAAAGGATTAGTCCAGTAAAAGACAATGAAGGAAGGCTGTGTGCCGAACCTGAGAGTGTTCACTGAGGAGAGGAACATGATGAATATTGAGAATAGAGATTGACGTTTGATTAGTCTCGATCACGTTGGCATAAGTAGGGAAGATGTGTTGGGTATGCTAGAGGCTATTAAGGTGGACAAATCCCCAGAGCCAGATGGGATCTGTCCCAGGTTGTTGAGGGAGGCGAGAGAGGAAATAACTGAGGCCCAGAGAGATATCTTTGTGGCATCCTTTAATGCAAGCGTGGTGCCAGAGGACGAGAGAGTAGATTAAGTTGTACCCCTGTGTAAGAAGGGTAATAGGGATATTCTGGTAACTACAGACCAGCGAACCTGACGTCAGTGGTGGGGAATGTGCTGGAGAGAGTACTAAGAGATAGGATCTATTTATATTTCGTAAAGAATGAGCTTATCAGTGTTAGGCAACATGGTTTTGTGCAGGCGAGATTGTGCCTTACCAACTAAATAGATTTCTTCGAGTAAGTAACCAAGTTGTTAGATGAAGGAAGAGCTGTTGATGTCATATACATGGAGTTTAGTCAGGCGTTTGGTAAAGTTCCCCATTGTAGACTAATGGAGAAAGTGAAGTCAAATGGTGTGTAGCTAGGTGGAAAAAGAACTGGTTGAGCAACAGGAGACAGAGAGTAGTAGTTGAAGGGAATTTCTCGAAATGGAGAAAGGTGACCAGCGGTGATCCACATGAGGTCAGTGCTGGAAACATGTTGTTTGTAATATTCATAAATGATCCAGAAGAGGGCATGATCATCAGGTTTGCAGATGACACAAAGATTAGCAGAAAACATAAGAGACTGTCAGAGAATACAGGAGGATATAGATAGACTGGAGAGTTGGGCAGAAAAGTGGCAGATAAAGTTCATTCCAGGTAAATGTGAGGTGATGCATTTTGGCAAGTCTAATTCTAGAGCGAATTATACAATGAATGGAAGAGCCTTGGGAAAGGTTGATGGGGAGAGAGATCTGGGAAAGCAGGTCCATTGTACCCTGAAGGTTGCTGCACAGGTGGAGAGAGTGGTCAAGAAGGCATATAGTACACTTGCCTTCATTGGACCGGATATTGAGTATAAGAGCTGGAAAGTCATGTTAAAATTTTACAAGATATTGGTTCGGCCGCATTTAGAATATTGTGTACATTTCTGGCCGCCACAATACCAAAAGGATGTGGACGCTTAGGACAGGGTGTAGAGAAGGTTTACGAGGATGTTGCCTGGTATGAGAGGTGCTAGCTATGAAGAGAGGTTTAGTCGGTTAGGTTTTTGTTCACTAGAAAAAAAAGAGAGTGAGGGGGGACCTGATTGAGGTTTACAAAATCGTGAAGGGCACAGACAGGCTGGATAGAGACAAGCTTTTTTCCCAGGATGAAGGATTCAATCAACAGAGGTCATGCTTTCAAGATGAGAGGTGGAAAGTTCAAGTGGGATACACGCGGCAAGTACTTCACACAGAGGGCGTTTGGAACGTATTGCCAGCAGAGGTGGTAGAGGCAGGCATGGTAGATTAAGTTAAGATGCGTCTGGATAGATGCATGAGTAGGTGGGGAGCAGAGGGATACAAATGCTTAGAAATTGACTGACAGGTTTGGACAGTACATTTGGATCGGCTCAGACTTGAAGGGCCGAAGGGACTGTTCCTGGGCTGCAAATTTTCTTTGTTCTTCTTCTTTGTTCTTTGTAAGTGTGCGTGTGTGGGGAGTGTGGG
Source organism: Chiloscyllium punctatum (assembly GCF_047496795.1). NCBI lineage: Eukaryota > Metazoa > Chordata > Chondrichthyes > Orectolobiformes > Hemiscylliidae > Chiloscyllium > Chiloscyllium punctatum. The sequence goes on from NC_092752.1 coordinate 60,992,454, forward strand.
TGTCTGTGTGTGTGTGTGGGGGGGGAGGGGGGTGTCTTCGTCGGTGGGAAGTGTGGCTGTCTGTGTCTTTGTGCGTGTGTCGGTCTGTGTGTTTGTCTCTCTGTCTGTCTGTGTGTTTCTGTGTCTGTCTGTGTGTGTGTGTTTCTGCGTCTGTGTGTGTGTTTCTGCGTCTATGTGTGTGCATGTGTGTGTCTGTGTTGAAAGAGTGTGGTGCTGAAAAACCGCAACCATTCAGGCAGAATCCGAGGAGCAGCAGAGTTGAAATATCGAGCATAATCCCTTCATTAGGAAAGAGGCTTTTGGGCCAAGGGGACTGTGGGATAAATGTGAGGGGGTGGTGCTGGGGGCAAGGTAGCTGGGAAGGTGTTTCAGAGTCTCCACACGAGGCATCCCGGTCCTCTCGGGCTCATAGCAGTGTCTTCCCCACATGAGGGGGGAGGGTAGGGAACGGATATCGGGCACTCCACCACCCAGCTTGGCCCTTTCTGTCCTATTCCAGGCTGTTTCTCCTGGAATGGGAGAAAGGGAGGGAGGGAGAGTGGGAGTGGGTAGCCCTGCTGTTAGTCTGGTGCAGGTGGTGTGGTTTCCAGAGGGATTCAGTACACAGTGTTGTATTCATGCAGTGTTATTTGTATGGGAAGTAAAGTGGAGCGAGAGAGAGGGAAAGAGAGAGAGAGAGAGAGACTGCATGCAGTCGTGAGAGTGGTGGAGCATGAGCCTTGTTCGGGGGTTGGCGCTATAACAGATATACAGTGGGTTTGCGGGAGCAGAGAATATGGTGATCCTGATTGTTGTGGTTCTGTTCGCCGAGCTGGGAATTTGAGTTGGTCCTGATAGAACGGGGAAGGTTATTGATGCTTGTTCTTTATTGCTGGACATTTCTTCAGATTGCAGATACTGCACTGAGCTGGGTGGTGAGCTCAGACCATGCTCACACCAATATCCTGTTCACCCATCATTCCTGGGAACATTGACTCATGGTGCAAGATACGTTAGAAATTTCTTCATTTCAGCATTCTGGAACCATGCACACATCCTTCCATGACACTATCTCTCAATCTCACTCACTCTGTCTATTCCACAAACCCCTCCCATTTGTTGATACCTTGAACTGATTTCCCCTCCATCTCTCTCTGGCAGTGATGTTCACACCCACAGCACCCCCATGTCATGGCACAAGGAAGATATGGAGCTGTAATTGGATGGGAGCTGCACATTCTGCCACTTCCAGCATGGGCTGCAAGTTTCCCCTCACTGGGCAGTGATCTCACACAGTGTTACGGAGCAATGTACTAGGGTGATGGACACAATTCCACACCCTGGTCACATAGCTTATCTGGGTTTATAGATCAATGCACTGCTATAATGTGCTCAGTGTTCCGCTCTGGACTGATTGCAGGGTGGTGTTCAGCAGTACACTAGCCTGGTCTGCACAGTGCTCCATGCTGAACTGGTATCTCCTCTGGGTTTATAGTGTCTGGTTTGGTTCTGTGAAGTGGATTGAGAATGTGATACAAGTGATCCTTTCAGTTGATATGGTAATGCCTTTATTTTTGTTCGCAATCATGTGATTGGACCCTCCAAATTCTGACTCCGCCAGCCAGTCCCATTTATCAGTCTAACTCCAGAGTTCAGCAACGTGTTGTGCCATGAGTAATTGTCCAGTTTCAATGTGAATAACTATTCTGTCTATTTCCCTGGCCTTTGGCCTTTCTCATCCTGGAGCATTGGAATTCACCACAATGAACCTCAGTAAGGTCACTCCTGAGAACCAACGCTCCAGGGAACATGTCCACAGCCCATTCATACTCTCCATGTAGCTCAACATCACTCGCCACCACCACCCTGCACAACTCTGTCAATATACTTGGAAATCTTTCTGCATGCTTTCAAGTTTAACAACATCTTTCCTGTAGCAGTGAGAACAGAATTAAAGGCAGTATTACAGAAGTGACTAAAACTAGCGAAAGTGAGTATTGCAGATGTGAGAGATTAGAGTCGAGAGTGTGAAAATGTCGAAGTTTCCAGCTCCTCGAATGCTGCCTGACCCGCTGTGTTTTTCCTGCACCACCCTTTGAACCCAGTATATATCCCAGATGGCCTCCTTCTTCAAAGACAGCAATTTACCCTCCTGCATGGTCGCCGATGCCATCCGGTGCATCTCATCCACTTCCCATACCCCCGCCTTCGAATCCCACCCCTCCAAACTCAACAGGAAAAGAACACCCCGTTCCTTACCTTCCATCCCACCAAACCTCCAGATACAACGCATTATCCTCCCCCATGTGCGCCACCTACAAACAGACCCCACTACCATGGATATATTCCCCCCTTCCCACCCTGATCTGCTTTCCATAAAGAACATTCCCATCATGACTCCTTTGTTAGGTCCACACCACCCACCAACACAGCATTCACTCCTGGCACCTTCCACTGCCACCGTATGAATTGGAAAACCAGGACGCTAACCTTTGTCCGAGACCCCAAAGGATCCTTCCACATCCTTCAGAGTTTTACCTGCACTTACACAAGTCACCTAGAGTATCCATTGCTCCTGTTGTCTCCTCGACATTGGGGAGATAGAATGCCAACGTGTGGAACACTTCAGGGAATATCTCTGGGACAAACAAACCTCACCACCCCGTGGCTGAACACTTTAACTCCCCCTCCCATTCCGCCATAGACATTCACGTTCTGGGCATCCTTCACCACCGAACCTTAACCATCCAATGCCTGGTGGAAGAAATACTGATCTTCTGCCTTGGGACGCTGGAACAACATTGGGTCAATGTGGATTTCACCAGTTTCCTCATTTCCCCTCCCCCCACCTTATCCCAGATATACCCTACCAATACAGCACCCATGACCCGTCTTACCTGTACATCTTCGTTCTCCCCATCCACTCCACCTTCCTCTCCGACATTTTACCTCCAACACCAACTTCATCGCCCTATCACACTCTCAGCTACCTTCCCCTAGCACCATCCCCTTCCCATTTATCTATCAGTATCCTTGGGCCACAAACAGCATTCCTGATGAAAAGGTTACACAAGAAATGCCGATGCTCCTCCAATGCTGCTTGACAGCCTGTGCTTTTCCAGCACCACGTTCTCGACTCTGATCTCCAGCATCTGCAATCCTAATTTTGTCCCTTGAGTTAATGCATCCCGTAATTTCCCCACCAGATATCTTAGTTAGCTTTTCTGTTAATATTCTCCTTTCCCTTTCTCCTTTATAAACAGAGCGGGACATATACAGCCCTGCAGTGCGCTGGTAATTCTCCCACATACAATGAAAAAGTTTTTATAATTTGCAAGATTTATAGGCCATTCATCAGTAACCCTCATCCATTCCATTCAGATTGAGTAAATATTCCCTTTTATTGTGATGTGAAATGTTATGTAAGGAAAGGGTTAATTGAACTTATTTGTTTAGTGACTTTGATTAATGGCAGTCACCGTGTTTTTTAATTATCACAGTGGAGAGTTTCCATCTTTTAATGATCAATGGGCTCCATTCAATATGTTATGCCATAGTATGAGCAGAAGCATCACCAACAGCACTAATAGGGATCAGCAGCTCCAGAGAGAAGGGGGAGGAGAGATCATTATCTGAGGACGTTAGATTTGAAGGTTACAACAATGGATCAGAATCTGAGAGCATTATACTGGAATGTTCCAACAATGGATCAGAATCTGAGGACATTAGACTGGAATGTTCCAACAATGGATCAGAATCTGAGAACTTTGGACTGGAACGTTACAACAATGGACAGGAGTTTATTCTATTATGTTTGGTTTCTTTCTACAAATTATTATTGGTTGTCATTGAATTCGCAGATTTATTGTGCTCTTCACATTATTCAATATTTTTATTATCCTCTCCTGTCTACCGTTGGTGTTCCTGGTAAGTCTCACTGTCCAGATATGTTTTCCTTTAAACTAATTACGACTGCATTACTGTTCTTTCATATAGTCTTCACGTCTTGCCACTATTATTGTTCATGTTGAGACTCTGAATCCAGATATCCATACTGCAGATCATGTCTAACTGCATCAGTGAACTTGTTCAATTACTTACAAATCCTTGATTCTGGCAGTGTTACTCATGGGTCTCTATGTTGACCTACTCAGTTTCAGATGTGAACCATTGTCTCACTGTCCTTGTTATTTAAATATTGGGAGCGTGGAGGTCATTGTCGTCTATTCTGTTTACAAACTCCGTTTCCTTCCTGGGTCTCCATCTCATCCCTGGCCAATATTTTTATTCATTCATTTCTTGGACTTGGGTGTCGCTGGCTGGCCAGCATTGATAGCCTCCGTCTATTTGCCCTTGAGAAGGTAGTGGTGAGCTGCCTTCTTGAATCGCTGCAGTTCACTTGCTGTCGGTTGACCCATAATGCTGGTAGGGAGGGAATTCCAGGATTTTGACTCAACGACTGTGAAGAAACAACAGTATATTTCCAAGTCAGGGTAGTGAGTGGCTTGGAGGGGAACTTGCAGGTGGTGTTTTAACCAGACGAATCACAACATTGGTCACCCCTTTAGCCATGAGCTGATTTCTGACACCATGCCCTGACCATTATTAACTTTAACTATTCACTGTTCCAGAATATACTTCACTGGCATAACCCCTCTGCTGTTTAAACCTTGAGCTGTGCAACACAGACTTAATGATAACAACAATCTGCTGCTGACACTCTCGGGTTGAAACCTGAAGAAATCTGATTCGAACTCAGATCAAATTTCCATCCATCTGACATTCTTGTGCACGATGATCGATATACTATTGTGTCTGGCAATGCCTTTATTTTACTATTCTCAAGTAGTTTAACTCATCTGTCCATGAAACTTCCCTCAGTCCCTCTGTGTGGATTATCCAAATCCCTGCCAGTTGTTCATATTTAACCTGGTTTCCTTTAAGTATAGTTTTCAATACTCCTCATGCTGGACAGATAATCCAGTCTACTGAGCAATGCACTAGCATAGTCTGCACAGCTCTCCATGTTGGCCTGTCATCTTGTCACAGCGTATGTTGTTTGGAGTGTTCTGTGAAACCGATTCAGAATTTGATTAAACAATCCATTTCAGCTGATCGGAAAATACCTTTATTCAATGATCTCGTTCTTGTAATTTTGCTCTCAATGTGATCAATTCTCCAGTTAGTCCCCCAACCCAGCCTTTTCCTCCATATTTCCACAACATGGTCTCAGTTAGTTAATTGTCTGTTTCTGCCTTTAATGTGAATCTCTCTATCCACCTGTATCTTTCCCTAGCCTTGGGCTTTGACTCTCTAGTGCGTTGAGTGATGGCATTATGAAGCTCAAAAGCAATGAAATGGTGTGTGTCAGGCTGTTGTTCACTTCCCAGTGTGTGCCATGCGGTGTTCCACGGATGGGGGGTGGGAGGTGGGAAAGAAGTAGAGAGTGTGTGTCAGCCTGTTATTCACTTCCATGTGGTGTTCCATATTGGAAAGGTGTGTGTGTGTGTGTGTGTGTGTGTGTGTGTGTGTGTGTGTGTGTGTGTGTGTGTGTGTGTGCGCGTGCGTGTATCCGTCGGTTGTTCATTTCCCCGTGTGCCCCATGTGGTGCTCCATGTTGGATAGGGGTGACAGCAACTTTGACTCATGTCTTTGAAAGATGGTCTGTGCCTGCCCACTGAACGTCTGACCTCTGTATTTGTCCCTTTGAGCTGATTGTGTGGTCAGTAACATGAGGAATCCCCTTGAGTATTATTGTAAAAGACCAGGTTTCTAACATCTGTGGCAATGCTCTCACTTTTAAAAAAAGTTTATTTTCTCATTTTCTTTAAAGCGAGATATTAAAGGCCGAACTTCCTACTGCAAACGACTGAAATAAATAACTTAGGAGGCTTTTAGGCTGTTTTTTTTAAATAAATAGTGATAACAATGGCCAGAACCTACAAACCAGACTTTCCAGGTTTGCTGAGCTGTAACAATCACCAGATTCCTGGGGTGGGAGAAAGGTTGGATGCTTCAGTAAATGATCCCTAGCTATATTATCTCTGACATATGTGTTGATGCTGTTTCCTCCTTGGATTAGATGTATCTTTTTGCCAAGGGACGAGTTAATGGGATGATAGGACATTGAAACTCTTCATTATTGGAAAGTACTGTTTCTAATATTCTGTTAAGATTTCCAATAGTTAAGTTATTCTAAACATCTCTTCTTTTTGTATGTATTTTTATTATGGTGTTTAAATAAATTGTGTTTTGGTTTAGGTTGAGTGGTTTGACCAGCCACATCACATCTGAAGCATCCATTTCACACCTACCTTTACCAAAAGGTAGTGGGGCGACAGCACCAGGGACCCAAGTTCAATTCCCACTGATGACTGTGTGGAGTTTGCACATTCACTCTGTATCTGCGTGGGTTTCCTCTGGGTTCTGTGGTTTCCTCCCACAATCCAACGATGTTTAGGTCAGGTGAATTGGCCATGCTAAATTGCCCATAGTGTTAGGTGCATTAGTCAGGGGTAAATATGGGGTAGGGGAGAGGGGCTGTGTGGTTACATCTTCGGTGGGTCAGTGTGGACTTGTTGGGCTGTATGGCCTGTTTCCATTCTGTTGGGAATCTAACCTCAGACAACGTTGGCGTCCAGGCTACCATCTTAAAGCATGTGAAGGCAGTCTGGTCTGTTCCAGAGCAAAGTGGGAACACTTGTCCAGTTAAAAATCGATAATTCCAAATTGGGTTCAGGATTAGAATCCCTACAGAGTGGAAGCAGGCCATTTGGCCAAACAAGTTCACACCAACCCTCCGAAGAGTAAATTACCCAGACGCGTTCCCCTCCACTATTACTCCATATTTACCCCTGACTAGTGCAAATAACCTACACATCACTGAACGTTACGGGCAATTTAACATGGCCATTTCGCCTAAACTACATACATTTGTACTGTAGGAGCAAATTGGAGCACCTGGATGAAACCCACGTAGGGACGGGGAAGAATGTGCAGAGGGAGATTGTTGGGCTCAAAGGCAGCATTTTGTAGTTGTTAGTATCTTTTGTTGTGGGTGATGAATTTGGTTGGTTTGTACAATGTTTTGTGTAGTAATGGCTATTTCCGTCACTAAGAGTTCTCTGGGTGAGGACAAAGTGAAGTTGGAGATTTTACAAAAGGTGAGCAAGTCAAAGCTTTTAGGATTGGCAGACAAGCTGGAGTTGGTTTTGTGTTTATCTGTGAGAAAAGGACATAATTACAGCTGTAGCTTTACATTTAAATTTTTGCGGAAAGATCATCAGAATCTTTGGAAATAGCTAGAATTCATTTGCAGATGGAGCAGGTTGGACACAAAAAGGAATTGAGACTGTTTGAAATATGATTTAAAGTAGAATTAAAATAAGAGGAAGAAGAAAGACAGAAAAAGAATGAAGAAAAGCAGGAAGAGAAAGTTTCAACTTCAAACGTTAGCAATTTGAGAGGAAAGTCGACTTAGCAGGGTGGAGATGAAGGGAGATGGTAGGCTGGATGAGGAGGATAGTGAGGATGAACAACTCTATGGTAGCCAAAGGCCTGAGGGGGATCTGTTTAAATATGTACAGACATTGTCTAAATTTGATGAAAAGGATGCAGAAGTCTTTTTAATTTCATTTGAGAAAGTGGCTAAACGAATGCACTGACCACTGACCAAGTGGGTTGAGTTAATCCAAACAAAGCTGGTCGGTATTACGAGTGAGGTATTAGTATCGCTATTGGAAGAGGTATCTAGAGAGTATGAGAAGGTGAAGACAGACAGTTGAAGTGCATATAAACTTGTGCCAGAAGCCCACTGACAGTGATTTAGAATGTAAAATTGTGTCCCTGATTAAATGTACATTGAGTTTGAAAGGATTAACCAAAGTAATTTTGAAAGGTGAATCAGGGTATTAAAAACAGAGCAACCTATGACACTCTTAGACAGACTCATACTCTGGAGGAGTTCAAAAACTCACTTCCTGCAGTCGTGTGAACGCGTGGGGAAGAGCGGATAGTTGAAATGGCACAATTCGAATCTGAAATGTCTGATGATCATCAGTTGGTCCATAAATCAAAGTTTGGCTTTTGGGAGGACTTGAGGAGAATGTGCAAGATGTTAAAATATACACCTATGTGCAAGATTTAGTGGCATAGGCCAGGATTAGCAGGTAAAGAGGCTACAACATTAAGATGTACAGGAAGATGTAAATCCTTTAAGCTGAGACATGGGGAGATATGTCATTGAGAAGGACTATATTAGAGATGAGAAGTGCTCCATTACGTAAATTTGTTTGGAGTGTCTGGTGACGCCATCAATTGTAAAATATTTCACAATTGGGAAGGAGGCCTTGAGCTTGGTGTTGATGTTACAATATTTCAGCATCTAAGTTGCCAATACCGTGTCAAGACAAAGATATATACTGATCATAACGCCTGAACGATTTTGGACAAATTTAGGGAGAATACTTCCTTACCATTCAGACAGAGGTTATATTTGTTGTCATTCAACTTGGAAGTTATACAGGTGACCGGACGAGAACCCGTACTTGCTGACAAGTTGTCGAAACTTAGATGAAGAAAAACTGAGGCATTCAGTCGCAGAAGTAAACTGACTGAAATACAATAGAGTTGTGAATGTTAGCACACTTAGTGGCAATGTAATATATATGTATTGCAGTCTACTGGAACAATAAGAATAAAGGGTTTAAATGAGGCCGTCTTTGTATATTCATGTTTCTTTTTTCACTTTAAAAAGGTTATTTTCTCTTGTGTTTTTTTTGAAGAGAGGTCTTTAAGGCAGAGATGCCGAACTGTCACCTGAAAGCAGCTTAAGTAAATAACTGAGAAGGCATTTAGGTTTTATTAAAGCGTTGGGAACAATGGAAGGGGTGTGGCCAGGTTTTCTCGTTTTGTTTTTAGCTGCAGCATTCAGAAGTTGCGTGGGATCCCAGAAGGGTTGGAAGTTTCAATTCATGATCCCCAGCTGCTATTCTCTCTGAAAACTCACATAAAGTTGCTTCCTCCTGGATTGGAGAACTGCACATTAGATTCTGTGTTTGAATTTACCTTTTTGCCAAGGGGTGTGTTTATGGGATGTTCCTGTATTAGCCCAGTTAATTAGTAGAAGGCACTGTATCTAATGGTAACATAGATATTCCAGTAGAGAAGCTATCCCAAATTGTTCTTCTCTTTGATTGTGTCTTTATTGAGGCTTTTGTATGAATTGCATTTTGCCTAACGTTGAGTGGGGTGACCAGTTGCAACACATCTGGAACACACAGTTAACATCTACATTTAAAATAAGGGAAAGTTAGGTTCCAGGCTGCCTGCTTAAAATATTTTGACGGGGTCTGGTCAGGTCCATACCACTTGTAGCTGAGGGGATTCTGACTGTCTCCTGCTATTGCAAAGTTAGTGGAAGTGTTGGGGATGGTTTTCTGGAGGTTGTGCTGTGAGCTGCCTCAGACATTCAGGGAGACCTGAGGATTTCGTGATCCAACTCTGGATGGAGAATGGGGACTGTAGTTACAGCATCTGGGTCTGTGACATGAACAGCAAATGGAGCAGAGGCTGTAGAGATGGGAGACTCTGAAACCATGGTGTGAATGTGTCTGGGGAAAGGGACCTACTGGATCTACCCCGTGTTTTCCAGGAACAGCTTGCAAAGTTCCACTTAACCCTGGAGCAGAATGTGAGGGGACCCTGACTGAATAAGGAGCTGGTCACAGAATGGTGTCACCTCCTTCAACAGGACCTGCAGCTTCACACCAGAGTGAGGATGGTGCTGCCAGTGACACTGTTTCATTCAGCTTCTATGATCTAGAACTTTCCAGGCCGGAGTGGGTGGCATGTGCATTATCTCCCTGTGGCACAGTGGTTAGCAGTGCTCCCTCATAACGCCAGAGACAGAGGTTCAATTCCTGCCTCAGGTGAATTACTATGTGGCGTTTGCACATCCTTCGCGTGTCTGCGTGGGTTTTCTCTGGTTTCCTCCCACAGTCCAAAAATGTGCAGGTTAGGTGAATTAGCCATGCTAAATTACCCGTAGTGTGAGTTGAAGGGGCAAATATACGGGAATGGGTCTGAGTAGGTGGCGGGTCGGTGTGGACTTGTTGGGCCAAAGGGCCAGTTTGCACACTGTAAGTACTTTAATCTCAACATCAATGTCACCATTTGGTGATGGAGGGTTTATATTTTGGATGAGTTGAATGTTTTCTCTCTCAGCAGAGAGTTGCCAGGTGTATCCATGTTTTCTCAGTATTCCAGGATTCCCAATGATGTACATGGCTCTATGGGCTTCACATGTTAATGAGGAGAGCTCGAGGAACTGAAGGAGCTCTCACTCCATTAATGTTACAGTGTGCCCATGCACAGTACATCATGTTGGTGAATACTCACTGTCCTGGCAGCAGCCACTGCATCTTATTTCAGAAGCAGTCAGCCATTCCCATCGTCTTTGGGTCTCCATTCGGAAAGAAAGGATTTTGATAGCGTTTGATAGACGTCTCAAAACAACCTCCCCCTCACCACTCCCACTGCCAACAAACCACATCAAAATATCCCGGGTGTTCTGAGAGTCGTCGGACCACTGGGAATGTCAGGGAGCAGACCATCAGGGAGATTGAGCAACACTTCCCATGTCTGAATGGGTTAGAGTAAACCCTCCAGAACACACTGTCTCTCGATATTGAGTAATCCATCTCCATTTCAATAACATACTGCCTTCCATTCTTCCAGAAAAAAGCTGGCAGGTTATACATTCCATTATATTCCACGTGGCAAAGTATTATTCATTGATTTTACCTGTCCATATCAATTTGCAGACTCTCCACATTCTCTTGATAGTTTCACGTCTTGTTTACCTCAGTGTCAATACCAAACTTAGTAGCAGTACATCTGTTCTATCATCCTGATCACTGATATCGCTTGAAAACAGTTAAGGACCAAGAACTAGTCCCTGTGTGACTCCACTGGTTACGTTCTGTCAAACTGTTTAAGACTGATTTGTCCAGAATGCCTGCTTCCTGATAGATAACCAGTCCTCCCCCGTTCCTGTGGATCACAGTCGAAGCACTGAATAAGAAAGAGGAACAATCCAGCCCCTCAAGTCTGTTCCACCATTGAGTACAATCATGGCTGATGTAATCGCCGGCTCAGGTCCATTCCCCTGCCTGCTCTCCAAATCCCTTCATTTAACCAATGTCCCAGCATCCCCTGACACTGGGACAGTGTGCTACACAGATCCACAATCCATTCAGAGAAGTAAGTTCTCCTCACCCCTGTTTTAAATCTGCTCTGCCAAATCCTAAAACTATGATCTCTTGTTCTAGTTTGCTCCAGATGAGGAAATTTCCACTGCACACCGACATTGTGAATCGCCTTTAACATCCTCCAGGCCTCAATGAGGTCTCCTCTCATTCTTCTGAACCTAGTGTGCATTGGCCTGATCTGCTCGAACTCGCTTCAAAAGACAAATTCATCTCTGGAATCAATCTAAAGTACTTATTCTGAACTGCCTTCTTTGTAACAACATCACTCCTGCGTCAGGACAACAAACCTGATCAGAGTACGTCAGTTACAGTCTCACTAATATCTTGCAGAATTGCAGTATTTCTTCCCTCCATTGATACTCTATTCTTTTACAAGTACTTGCTGAAATTGCACTTGCTTTTCTTATTCCCTGCTGTACCTGCATGTGAGTTTTCTGTGATCTGCACAAGGACACCCAGATGCCTCTGCAAGTAAGCGCTCTGAAGTTTCTCTCCATTTCCATAACATGTTGGATTCCTCTGATCAAAATGGTTAATCCCATATTATCCACGTTAAATATTAACCGCCAGATGTTGGCACATTCATCTAAACTGTTCATGCCCATTTGCAATTTTTCGACAACTTCATTACATCAACCTACTTTTCCACTTGTTTTAGTGTCAGCTGAAAATGTGGCTTTAGTGTTTTCTCTCCTCTCATCCAAGTAATACAATGGATGGTAAATTGTTGGGTCATGTGGTCTGAACTCTATGGAATCTCAAAAGTTGCCAAACATTAACGAAACAACTATTCCATCTCTCTGCATGTTGTTGGCTCACCAGCCCTCTATCCAGGCGAATTATCTCCTCCCAAACCCATGTCCTATTTTACAGCTTAACATTTTGTGCAGCGTTTAATCAATGCCTTTCCAAAGTCCAGGTACTTTACTTCTCCAGGATCCGCATTGTCTACTTTGCATGTTACATCTTTAAAGAATTCGAGCAAACAAATGCTTTAAAAAATGCTGATTCTGATGTATACTGGTTTTACTTTGCAAATCCCCTGTTATTAATTAATTAATAATGGAATCTCACAATTTCCCTTAATTCCCAACAGAATGCTCACGACCTTTTGTTGACAAGTGAAGGTGATTATCCTAATTCCTAACTTTTCTATACACTCTACGTTCCCTTTCCCATGTTCCTCTGAAACAGGTACAAATCTTTAAAAGATCTGCTCCAATCGCTGTGTAATAGACATGAGTGTCTGAATGGATTCACTCAGTTCCTGGTTTATACGCTCAATGGGCTAAATATCCCCATGGTGTTCCTACTTTATAGTTTCGATGGCTGGAATGTCCTGATTTACAGGTTCAAGATCTGCTTCTCCTCCTCCTGATAATATGTCAGAAGCCTGAGAGATTGTGGAATCTTCCTGTTGCTGTGCAACGTTTTGAGGGGCTCAAAAGTCTCTTCATATTCCTTCACAACAGGCTCGAGATACTGAACAATCACCTCCTGCATCCCTGAAATGGGATCGAAGGAGTGAATTGTCTTCTTCTGTTCCCGTCCAACAGACTCATGGGTGATTTACCTCCAACTTTCCATAACATGTCTCAAATAATTTGATCTCGTTCTTTAATTCTCATGCTGAATGGCCTCCTGTTATTCTAGTGTACCAATCTCTTCCAGTTCCTGTGTTAGAGACTTGAGGAGGCTGGATAGACTGATCCTGTTGCTGCATAAAAGTATACTGGTGCCTCATGGCCCTCTCTGCATGCAGTGTTATAGACTCGAGGGGCGAACTGGCCTCCTCCTGTAACTGTATATCAGGATTCAGGGGTTGAATAACCAAGTCCTGTTCTGGTGTAACAGGATCGAAGTCCTGAATACCCTTCTGCTGTTCCTGTTTTACAGGCTGGAGAAATGGAATTGGCTATGTAATTGGCTTCTGTTGCTGACTCTTTCTGGTGTTCTATTTAAAAATAAGGCCACTTTTCATTCTTGTAAAATCTACTGCGTATTGGATCAACCTGATGATCCTGTCCATGTAAGTTAACCGCTTCATTGCAGGAATCAGATGGAGGAAGCATTTCTGATCTACTTCCAATATAGCAATATCCTTTCTTCAGTGAGGAGACTAAATCTGTGCACACTACTCTAGATGTGATCTGATTATGATCCTGTACAGTAACAGCAACACTTTCCCAGTCTGCTGTAAGGTTCCCAGCCAGGTTAGAGCACGCTCAGCTGTCTGGGGGAATGCATGGCATTGTTGAAAGTTCATTGTCCTTCTCTACCCCACCAGCATAACGGGAGATCTGGTGAAAGTGTCATAATAATACTTGAGAAGAATGAATAACGTGACGAGATTATCTCAATGTCCAAATAGCCTTCACCAAATATCTCACCAGAATCTACCATTGATCTCCCAAGAGGCCACATCGCTCAGATTCCACACAATCTACTAAGGTGAAGCTTAGAAACGGCAAGGAGAAGCAAAGATTGATGGAAGTTATATGTCAAAGTGAAAGTTGCAATACAAATGTTGGGTATGTTATAAAACAGGAAATAAGATACCCAGGTTTCTAGGTACTGCAATAATAATAAACAGTTTCAAGCTATATCTAAACTGTGGTAACCCACGTGAAAAATAACACTGAGAAAATTGATTTCATTAACGCCTTTGAGATGGTTTCCTTTAACAGTATATTGATCACTGAAGTAGAACTGAGGCTGTTTTGAAATTGATGCTATGTGCTCAGAAGAGCCAATTGAAAATCCTGCTGAAAAGGAGGTTTCGGGAATAGTAATAACAACATATTGAATTTTATATGACGTCTGAATACAAAACAGTTGTTTTTGAAATTGTAGTTATAAATCTGAGTCATGCAATTCACGAAAGTATAAGGCTAAAATTAGATTCAGAGAATTGGAGAAGTACATGAAAAAGATTTACTGGAAGACAGGTAATGGTTGTTGTTTAAACAAACACTTTAAAATGTACAATACACACATGTCCACCACAGTTCAAACAGCAAAGGGGTAAGGTGACTTAAAAATAGTTTACAAAAGAAGCTAAAGATTGCATTAGGTCAAAGGAAGAAGCTCAGGAAATTGTCAGATATTGTTGTAAGTCATGGATTCAGTGACATTTGAGGACCAATGAACTAATAATGAAATAATAAAAAGGAATGCAAACTAACAAGAAACATTAGAATGACCAAATGCTTCTCGCAATACTTGATAGGAAAGTGAAGGCAAGGACACGTGTGGAATGGGGAATATCCACACAATAAAATTTCTTGCAGAGAACTTGGAAATTACAGAGAAACTAAACAGTTACTTTCATAGATCATAGAATATAGAACAATACAGCACAGAACAGGCCCTTCGGACCACGATGTTGTGCCGAACTTCTAACCTAGATTAAGCACCCATCCATGTACCTATCCAAATGCCGCTTAAAGGTCGCCAATGATTCTGACTCTACCACTCCCACGGGCAGCACATTCCATGCCCCCACCACTCTCTGGGTAAAGAACCCACCCCTGACATCTCTCCTAAACCTTCCACCCTTCACCTTAAATTTATGTCCCCTTGTAACACTCTGTTGTACCCGGGGAAAAAGTTTCTGACTGTCTACTCTATCTATTCCTCTGATCATCTTATAAACCTCTATCAAGTCACCCCTCATCCTTTGCCGTTCCAACGAGAAAAGGCCGAGAACTCTCAACCTATCCTCGTATGACCTACTCTCCATTCCAGGCAACATCCTGGTAAATCTTCGCTGCACCCTCTCCAAAGCTTCCACATCTTTCCTAAAGTGAGGCGACCAGAACTGCACACAGTACTCCAACTGTGGACTAACCAAAGTCCTGTACAGCTGCAACATCACTTCACGACGCTTGAATACAATCCCTCTGCTAATGAACGATAATACTCCATAGGCCTTCTTACAAACTCTATCCACCTGAGTGGCACCCTTCAAAGATCTATGTACATAGACCCCAAGATCCCTCTGTTCCTCCACCTGACTAAGAACCCTACCATTAACCCTATATTCCGCATTCTTATTTGTTCTTCCAAAATGGACAACCTCACACTTGGCAGGGTTGAACTCCAGCTCTGCATCATATCTAAGTCCCTCTGCAGCCGACAACAGCCCTCCTCACTGTCCACAACTCCACCTATCTTCAATCATCTGCAAATTTACTGACCCACCCTTCGACTCCCTCATCTAAGTCATTAATAAAAATTATAAACAGCAGAGGACCCAGACCTGAACCCTGCGGAACTTCACTTGTAACTGGGCTCCAGGCTGAATATTTACCATCTACCACCACGCTCTGCCTTCGACCGGTTAGCCAGTTTTCTATCCAATTGGCCAAATTTCCCTCTGTCCCATGCCTCTTGACCTTCCGCATAAGCCTACCATGGGGGACCTTATCAAATGCCTTACTAAAATCCATGTACACTACATCCACTGCTCTACCCTCATCCACATGCTTGGTCACCTCCTCGAAGAATTCAATAAGACTTCTAAGGCAAGACCGACCCTTCACAAATCCGTGCTGGCTGTCCCTAATCAAGCAGTATCTTTCCAGATACTCGTAAATCCTATCCTTCAGTACCCTTTCCATTACTTTGCCTACCACAGAAGTAAGACTAACTGGCCTGTAATTCCCGGGGTTATCCCTATTCCGTTTTTTGAACAGGGGCACAACATTCGCTACTCTCCAGTCCCCTGGTACCGCCCCCGTTGCCAGTGAAGACGAGAAGATCATTGCCAACGGCACTGCAATTTCCTCTCTTGCTTCCCACATAATCCTAGGATATATCCTGTCAGGCCCGGGGGACTTATATATCCTCAAGTTGTTCAGAATGTCCAACACATCTTCCTTCCTAACAGGTATCTCTTCTAGCTTATCAGTCCGTTTCACACTCTCTTCTTCAACAATACGGTCCCTCTCGTTCGTAAATACTGAAGAGAAGTACTTGTTCAAGACCTCTCCTATCTCTTCCGACTCAATACACAGTCTCCCACTACTGTCCTTGATCGGCCCTACCCTCGTTCTCGTCATTATTTCATGCCAATCTTATTAGAGGCAAGATTAACTGATGGTGAAATTCAGTTTTTGTTCTCCAGTGATTGCCAAAATGAAAGGAGATTGTAGTGAAGCTTAGAAAGTTCACACAGAGAGACGGACTGACACAGGGGCATGGAGAATTGCTGCCAGGCAAGGTTAGGGAGAATCCCAAGATGTTGTCCACGTATATCAATCAGAACAGAATAACCAGGATACAACTGGGGCCCATTAGAGACCAAGGGAGCACTCTGTGTGTGAAGCTGGAGAACATTGATCGATTGTTACATGAAAGCACCACATCTGTTTTACTTGGAGAAGGAGGATGCAGGGACAGAATTTTTTAAAAATGGGTTGGGAAGCTCATGACCAGACTGATATAAGATGGGAGCAAGGATTGGAGGCTTTGGTTGGTGTAAAATTGGACTGATTGCTATGTCTGGATAAGTTGCATTACAGGCTGCTGTTAGAGACAAAGGACAAAAGGCGCTGACTCAATTTTTTTAAGTCGAATCTGGCTACAGGGAAGTTGGAGTTGCCAGATGACTGGAGAACAACGAATATGGTCCCACTTTACAGGAAGGAATGTGGAAATAGCCTGACTGTTAACCAGTCAGTATTAGATCCGTGTTAGGCCAAGTACTGGAGAAAATAGGAAAGGAAAAAAAAATCTCTATTTGCAGAGGCAAGGTTTGATCAGGGGAATTCAGCATGACATCATAGGAGGGAAGTCATACCATGTGAATGTTATTGTTTGTTTTCGAGCATGTTGTTCTTATGTTTTTTTCAGCAAGACCTTTGACCAAGCCCCATATGTAAAACTGATTTTAAAAAGTCATGAAATTAAGGGTAACTTAGTGAGTTTTTCGCAGGAGACTGAGAGTGGTGGAGGAAGGCTATTTGTGTGTCTGGAAACCAGTGTCCCCTCTGATGTACCACAGGGATCAGTGCAGTGTATCTTATTATTTGTGGTATTCATAAATGATCTAGATGTGAACGTGTTGAGGGGTTGTGGTGAGGGAGTGTGCTAATTAAGTTTGTATTTGACACAAAGTTTGGCTGGGTGGCGGTGAGGAGGAAGGCCTTACGTTACAGGAAGATTCAGATGGAACGGTCAGATGGAATATAACCCTGATAAACATGTGGTGAAGAAATGGGGTTATACAATGAATGGCAGCACACTAAGAAGCTGAGAGGGTGTTCCTCCACAGATCCCTGAATGTGACGGCACAGGGTAATAGGTTAGGGAAAAAATGAGGACCGCAGATGTTTGAGATCAGAGTCAAGAAGTGGAGTTCTGGTAAAGCACAGTCGGTCAGGCAGCATGCAAGGAGCAGGAGAGTCGATGTTTCGAGCATAAGCTTTTTATCAGGATTGTTGGCCACATTAATGATGAAAAGCATATTCTCAAAAAGTCGACTTTCCTGCTTCTCGGAAACTGGCTGTTCTGCTGTGTTTTTCCAGCAATATTCTTTTTGACTGAAAATACGTTAGTTAATAAGGCAGAGGAAAACGGAGGCAGAGCCTTCATTCACCGACGTATAGATTGAAAGAGTCTATGGTTAGGCCATGTTAGAACACTGTACGTAGTTCTGGGAGCCATATTGCAGGAAGGAAGTGATTGTAGTGGAGGGGTGCAGAGGAGATTCACCAGGATGCTCCCTGGGATGGAGCATATCAGCTATGGAGAGAGGCTGGATAAGCTCGGGTTGTTTACTTTGGAGCAGAGAAGGCTGAGGGAGAGGTGATTCTCAAGGATAAGATTACGAGGGGGATTTCCGGAAAGATGTTTGCTGAAGTCCCAAACCCAGTGTTCAAAATCATATCTTATGGAATTGTGGCAAATATTTGGACATGGTTACGGAATGGGACAGCTGGCAGGAAATAGTGAGTAAAAGTTGTTGATTTTGATTTTATGACCAGTTGTATTTTCCCGGATAAATAGAATAAAACACAGTGAAATGCTTTCACTTGTTGCCACAAAGTGGTGCCATTTTGGATAATTGAAGACAATAGAATTAACAGAGGATACAGCCTGAAGAGAGTTTATGGGTTGTGAGACAGCTCCTCAGCATCGACCACCCCGGCAACCCAACCCCTCCATGACAGCTTCATCCCCATCTACATCAGACCCCAGCAACATCGAAGTTGCTGATCCTCAGGCACAATCTTTGCCACTGGGCAGATACTCCTCCATCACCAGCTCATTGCCCCCTGTGCCAGGCCATCCCAATGTCAGAGACATGTCTCTTACTGCTGGGCCCACCTCATCGATGTTACTATCATGTCCTTCTACTATCCGCTTCATACAACCAGTGCAGGGCCCAAACAACAACATGTCTCCAATCTTCAGGCATCACCTTTTGCTACTGGGCCCTATCTCACTCACGTTGACTCTGCTGATGTTGCAGCTGCCAATTCCAGGTCATGTGCTTGCTCCAGAAAAGTAAGGACTCACTCTCCTCCGCATTGGCCTTAGCTTGAGTTCCAAACCCTGGGTCCAGCTTGAGGTCAGTAAATTACAAAAAGAAAGTTGGAAGAGAAAATAAGAAAAAGAAAGCAGGTCAGCAAAGAAGGCCTTGGACTGGAAAAACAGGAATAAAATGATCATTTTATTGGAGATTGAAGGTTCGTGGAGTATCTCAGGATTATGTCCTTGGGTCTCAGCTATTCGCAAACACCTCAAACATTTGGTTGATGGAATCAATTGCAACATATCACAGTCTGCTGTAGGAGAAATGCATTGAGGAGATTCTCAGCCATGATAAGAACGTGGGAGGTTCACTGCGTTGAATGACCTCCTCCTTTCCCAATGTTTCTATGTAGTCTGTGGATAAGCACTGTCAATGTTGTCACAAGCTCTCAGATGTTAGGAAGGAAGTCTCTGCAGTGTGGACAGGCCTGTATTTCCCTTTTCTAATGCAGAAGCTAATGCCGGGTGTTCTGAACGGATTTGTCCTTTACGAATTCGTAGCAGTTTGATACAATTGAGTGCCTTGCTGGGCCATTTCAGAGATCATTGAAGAGTACCTCCCATGTCTGTGTGTCTGGAGTCACTTTTCGGCCAGACCAGGAAAACCTGGGAGATTCACTTCCTGAAAGTACATTGTGGAAGCAAATTGGTGTTTATAATTGACATTAGCTTCAAGGTCATTATTACTGAATCAAGTTTTTGATCTCGATATTTTATTAATTGTTATTAACTTCCATCAGCTGCCAGAGCATTAGCCTGGTCTGGATTAGAAATCCAGTGACATTTCCATCTCCACATAGTTACCTATCGCAAACCACACTGAGCAGTTCATTTCTGTGCTGCCAGACAACTCTGTCAAAAAGAACACCCAACAATTTGACCATCATTATGGAATTGAGGGGGTGATGATGGTCATAATGTAATTATTCTCCTCTTAAGGGACTTGTCATAGTTGAGTAATTTTCCACATTGCCATATAGACGTCCGAGTTGTAACTGAAATGAAACAGCTTCCCCAGGGACACGGCTTGTTTTACATTGCCTTTGTCATATCTACTGTGTTCAGATGTTTCTTCATGTTACATAGAGCGAATCAGATTGCTTGAAAACTGCCATCTGTAATTCTGTGGGCATCCTGATGAGGTGAGGTAGATCATTGACTCAATACTTCTGGCTGAGTATGTCGCAGATAATTAGATGCATGTCTTTTGCACTGATGTACAGGGCTGTTCCATTATTAAGGAGGGGGACATGTGTTGGGTCCTCTCCTGCAGTGAGTTGTTTAATCCAATAATGGCTGGATCTGGCAGGACAGTAGAGCTTCGAACTGATCTGTTGGTCTTGCAATCGTTCCGCCCTCCCTATCAGATGGTACTTCTCCTGTTTGGAATGTAAACAGTCAAGTGTGGTAGCTCGATGGTTTGCCATCAGTTTTAGGTACACATAGTTTTGCCCTGGCATGTTCACCCCACTCGTCGCTGAAGCATAGTTTCACTTATTGGTAATGGTAGAGTGAGGGATAATCCCAGGCAAAAAAGTTACAGATTATGGTTGAATAAAATTTTGCTCTTGTTGCTGTTGTGATCTACAGCATCACATGGAACACACAGGTTGAGCTGCAATATCTCCAATACAGTCCTGCTGCCTGTCCCCCAGTTCACACCAAGTCCCACTCACCCATCAGCCATGTACTCAGTGACCTACTCTGGTTTCTGATGTGGCACACTTCCAATTTTATATTCTCATTCTACTGAGGGTCTCTCCATGGTGTCGCACTTACAATTTGTCTCATCGCCCAACACCCTTTAACATAATCATCTCAATCCTTTCCTTTCCAGTATATGCTACCTTCTGTGTTTACAGTGAATCATGTCCCTCTGTTTCTCTCCCTGACTAACAGTAAGAACTCTGTAGTTTCAGTGATGCCAGCTTTAAGTCATTTCAGCGACACGGAAATTGTGCATCTTGTGTTATCTTTCACTTCCCGGTATATGCGCTCCAGGTTGAACAGGGCGTTTGAGCCAAGTTGACACATGTCTTTGAAACGTGGTGAAAAGCAGAAATTTCTAGAGAAATTAATCAGGTCTGGCAGCATCCGTGGAGTGAAAGCAGACTAAATCATTTGGGTGCGGTGACCATTCTTCAAGACTCACAGTTTCTTTTTTGTTCTCGTTTCAGAGTTATTTGTTTAATTGAAAATGTGTTTTTTTTTCATTTCTGGAGAAACACAGCAGATCTGGCAGCATCTGTTGAGAGAGAGAAACACAGTTAGCATTTCAAGTCCAGTGTGACTCCTCTTCAGAACAGAAAAGGATTGGAAAATGGGCTTTTAAATCCCTTGACCGAGGTAGAGGAGGGGTGACGGGAAGCAAGATGGTGTGGAGGAGCAATGCCACTGACAAGTTGACTTTTATTTCTGGTAAAAGAGAATCAAATGTAAAATAAGTATTAATTAGATTGTGAAGAGGGATATGGGTTCCTTAATTAAGTGCAAGACAAACGATTCACAAATAGGGCAAGTTCATTGGGAGACCAGGAGAAAGAATGTGTGAAGAATGGAGAACACCCATAATACAGTCAGGCTGTGGAAGTACGGAATTGAATAAAAAACTCCTTCAGGATAGAACGTACCATGGTCGAAAGTTAGGTGTTACCCGAGGTTGAGTTGTGCTTCATTGGAGCATTACAGCAGCTCAGGATTGAATTGTCAGCATGAGAGCAAGGTGCGTTATTAAAATGGGAAGCAATGAGAAGGTCAGGGTTATTCCCACAGACAGAGTGGGAGTGTTCCTCAAAACAGTTTTTGTTTGGTCTCCCCAATGTAAAGGAGATTGCACTGTGAGCAGAAATGACAGGAGACTGGATTGAAAGAGTACAAATGAAATGCTGCTTCATCTGGAATGTGTGTATTGGATTGTTATGAAATAACGAACGTGCCCGCATTCTTTTCAAATGTCCACATTTATTTCTTCTTATATATACACCACCTAGTTCCACAGCTTGGAGAGAGGAAGTACTATAGGTGTGGGAGGCTAGAGTTAATAAACTTGGAGCTGAATAAACACAGCAGACCAGACAGAATAGAGGAGCAGCAAAAGCAATATTTTGATCTTGTACCTTTCGTCAGGACTGGTGAGTGGGAGGGGAGCCCAGAAATGGAGTGATGGGATATGGAATGGCGGCGGGTATGTATAGTGGTGGTAGGTACATGCAGGTATGAGGTTACTGTGATTGGTCAGTGGGAAGGATGGAGCAGATACAGGTGGGTCTGGTCAGGGAAAAGGGACATGGGATAAGGCTGCGGGTGGAGGGATTTTGTAGCGTCTTCTGTCAATATTGAGGCCATTGGGCTAGCTTCAAAGGTAAACTCTCCTCTTCCCTCACCCCAATCCTGATGAAGTCTTTCAGCTTGAAATGTTGGCTTTCCTGTTCCTAATATGCTGTCTCATTTGCTTTGCTTTTTCAGCTTCATATGTATTGGCGATATAGTTGCACGTTGAGACCTTATCAGCAACAGATTTTATTGTGCTTGTTATGCATTCCTTTTTGTCTGTTTACTGACAAGCTTATCTCAACATTCTCACTGCAGGATCTAGGAAACATTCTTTGTGTCACTAATGCTCCTGTCTGCTTCGAACTGATTTCCTTTGTTTTAACCGTACTTTCATCTTTGCTGTTCGCAATGGCATTGTAAACGTAACTCTTGTTATGCTCTAGCTTAATCACACCATTTCCAATCTACTTCACAACTTCTTTGATCTTTTACTCCACACATCTTTTCATAAACCCATAGATCCAGTAAGTCCTTCTTTAATTTCCTGTCTTCTGTGTCCCTCTCTCCTTAAACGGGGAGGTTACATTTACCAGTCCTCCCTCACTCCAAAGTTTCCTGAAAGATCACCAGCAATGCCTCCACAATCACCTTCGATATCTGTTTAGAACTACGAGCTGTTGTCCAACTGGTCTCGCTGATTGATTCAAATTCACCTTCCCCAGCACCTCCTCCTTATTGAGGTCAGTATACTCACCTCTGTACCCTGACTGTCTTGAAGTTCTGGCATTTTCCTGGTGTCTTCCACCGTGAAGCCTAATGTAAAGTATCTATTCAATTCCTGTACCATTCCATTGCTTTCCATAACTACTGAAATCTCATTTTCCAACAGTCTTTTGTTTGTTTTTTACTCCCTGTCTCCCTTATTATATATCTAAAAATCGCTTTCCTTATTCTTTTACACGATTAAGAAGCGTAATATCATATTTCACCCTCTCCTCTCATTTGCTGTTATTAGTTATCCGTGATGGAATCTGTAGACTTCGTAATCCTTTGGATTCCCAATAATCTTCACCACATTGTGTGCATTTTCTTTTGTTTTTATGCTTTCCCTGAATTCGTTATGACTCACGGCTGACTTGTCTTCTGCTGAATATTTTTCTTCTTACTTGGGATGAATTTCTGATGTGCTGCTGAATTATCCCCAGAAACTCTTGTCATTGCTCTTTCACCATCTCCCCGTGCTCAGCTTCCCTTCCGACTAACACTGGCCAACGGCTCCCTCATGTCTTGTAGTCACATTACTCAATTATAAGACATCACATCCAAAAGTGAGCAATACCTGTAAACAGAAGGAGGGAAGTCTGAGGCATGGGACAGAAAGAACGATTGAACGATGTATCAATTAGATTAAAAGAGAAATCGAGAGACAGAGAGAGAGAGAGAATTTCGACATGGAGATATAAAAGTAGAGAATTCTACATGACTGATAGATATAGATGTACTTCTGTATTTGGATTGACAATTCCTCTGTGATGTGGTCCTTTGTACAGTGTACGTGCAACAGAATAATATGTTGAAATGTCGGTCTGATGCCAGAACTTTTATCTCCAGCAATATAACAGGCAACAGCTGTTGCCAGAACCCAGCAGGCCAATGTATATGTTTCCCGGTAGAAAATTGATTAACTGAAATAAATTGGAACACAAGAAGCAGGAATTTATAACATACATCCTGATAAGAATTAGAGATTAGGTCTGGGAATGCAAGGAAGAGGCAGGAGGCAGAGTGTATGTTGAAAGAAGGGGAACATAACATTTCAGCTGAAGACTAAATAAGATGTTAACGTTTTATAAATTTTGTACATCACATGCATCATTTTTGTTAACTATGTCTCTCTTGTTCATTCTGAATATGGTGCACACTTATGAACAGTCTTATGTATCTGCACGCACGCGTGCGCGTGCACACACACACACACACAGACACACACACAGACACTCACACACACTCACTCACACAGACACACACAGACAGATGCACATCCACACACACAGACACACACTCGCACACAGACACACATACTCACTCACACACAGACACACACAGACACACACGCACTCACACAGACAGACACACACACAGGCACACACACACATTCACACGCACACACTCATACACACACAAGACACACACACTCTCTCTCTCACACACACACACACTGATCAATCGTTGTTCGGCCATTCCATTTCAAATTGTCCTGTTTTATTTCCATTGTCACTTGTAATTCCTTCTTCCGAATATATTCTGTTTCTTTCTCTAATCTGATTTTATTCTGCCTGTCAAGACGACACTGGGGACTGGGGGGATGTCACTTTACTCGTCAGTCTCCACAGTCACTGTCTTCTATTCATTTCTGTTTCTTAGCCCATTAAAAATACATACTGTGTCGAACCCTTGAACCCCGATGAACAGGTCACTTTTTTGTAGATTACCTATAGTATGGAAACAGGCCCTTCGGCCGAACAACTCCACACCGACCCTCCGAAGAGTAACCCACCTCGACCCATTCCCCTACCCTCTATTCATCCCTGACATTATGGGCAGTTTAGAATGGCCAATTCACCTAACCTGCATATCTTTGGACTATGGGAGGAAACCGTAGCACCCGGAGGAAACCCATGCAGACACGGGGGGAATGTGCAAACGTCACACAGACAGTTGCCCAAGGTTGTTCAGTAAACAAAACATGTACTTTTGTGCTAAGGCTACAACAAATCTATAAAATGAAAAGGCATACAAACTGTGCAATAAGATGTTTGCACCTTTGCAAGGAAATTATTGAATTACATTGTGTAAACGATAATTAACTGAAAAAAAGATATGAGAGTGTAATCCAGAGAAATCTGGAGTTCAGATAGAGAATAACAAGCAATTACATTTAAACTTGAGGATTATAGACGAACATTTATTATGTCCTGAAAAAAGATGGTGATTTTGTGAGAAATTGCATTTTCCCCATGATATGCAATTCCCAGTAGTTCACGTACCAGTGTGGAGACCCCATGTTGGTTGAGAGGGAGCTCCAGGCTCTGAATGAATTCTCACCGTCTCAATGTGCAGTTGGTGTGTGTCTCTGCACTGTTCATAAATCTATCAGCAGCTTTAATGCATTACTCCTGAAATAGTTCACCATTCCCACCAGCTTCTGACCTCTATAGGAGTGCAATAATGTCTTCTCGGAGACAGAAGGCAATTCCTTGAGACTTGGCACAAACCATTCACGTTCAGCAAACCAAGTTAAAGTGACACATATGTACCACGAGCAAAGGAACCAGGTGGAACAACATAGAGCAGTCTATCTGTGTAGAGTCTGCTTCATTTTTTGTTATGTTGGGTCAGCAAAGACATCTTCCTATTTCTGCACACATGGTTCGATAGGCTGAATGGCCACATCCTGGTCATCTGGAAGCTGTTCCAGGACCTGACTTGGCGACTCCGTTCCTGTTTAACATCTTGATGTGCTGACTACACTCCTTTCGTTGTGTAATAGGCAGGAGGGTCTGAGTGGGCTATCCCTATTCTTGTCCAATAGTTTCAAATGATTGAGTGGTCTCCTTGTATTCTGTTGAAACCAAGTTTCGGGCAGGACCTTATGCTCAGAAACGTCGATTCTCCTGCTCCTCGGATGCTGCCTGACCTGCTGTGTTTTACAGCGCTACACTCTCGAGTCTTCAGTCACTGAATGGTCCCCTCTGTTTCTGTGCACCAGGCTATCGGAATAAATGAACTCCAAATGCTCCTGTCTTGCAGTTTTGAGGAACTGAATGGAACATAGGGACGTAGGACTGAGGAGTAGGAGTGTGTCATTAGACACTTTAAGCCCTCTCAACTGGGCAGTAAGATCGGGGCTTATCTGGATGTGGTCTCAGCCCCACTGCCATATCTGTAGTTCATTGTTCTTTACTGTCCAATATCTAAATGCTTTGACTAAATGCAAACACACAGGCACCATAAACCTCTGGGGAAGAGCATTCCCACTCAAACAACCCTTTGTGAAATTCTCCTCATCCTTGTTCAGACTGGGGTTGGATGGACCACTGTTTCATTTTCTAGTCCCGTTCCTCCATTGATCATGATAAATTTTAAATGTAACCCAGTTGGTGATATGACCAATGATATAGGTCTCAGACTAAGTCAGGTTCTTTGCTGGGGACAAGACTTCTCGATATCTTAAATTTGTAAAAATAATTCACCAAAGCAAAGTTGCTCAAAGCTAAGATGGAAAAATAAATGGCAAACAGTTTGGACAAATACGTACATTAATATTTATCTTTGAATGCATACTGAGATGCAGTCTGTGCATACACACAGACACACACACTAAGACATAAACAGTGTCTCACACACGCAAGTGCACACAGACACACACATACACCTGCCTAAATACAAGCAGGAAAAAAACCCCTGCAAAATATCAGCATGAAAGAGCTTTGTCCAAGCAACAGTTAATCTCAAGACAAAAGTAAAATAATGAAATGTTATTCTGCCTCTGAGGTTGTTCTGCTCACACAAGCAGGATTTATTCCTGGAACAGTCGGATTTGGCTGAATTACCTTTGATTTTAGGTAGTGGGGAGATGCCAATGATTCCTCAACAGTAATCGTACATGAATGATAAAGATGACTGAACGGTTTTCACCTCTCATACATTGTTGCGAGAAGGAACAAGGAAAGAGAGGGAGCAATAAGCAGTGGCTTCTCCAGAATGTTGCATTTTCTCCATCTCGGAGCAGAAATATACAATAATGTTATCTCAACACCAAACTGGACCACGTGAGGCCTCCTTGAACATTCTCAGAACTGTATGACTATGTCCCTATTCTCTGCTCCATGTAGGAGTTTTAATGCAGATATGTTTGCATGTGTCCTCATATTTTTGTCCAAGAAAATCATGTCTTAATAGTATTTGTTTTCTTATACTATGAAAAGAGTATATAACATACACATTTTGTTTTCTTAAATTTGAATCCTCAGTTCTAGACTCCCCTACCAGAGAAAATGTCCATAGGCTATGCATCAGATACACTCTCCTCAATATCTTATACGGTTAAATACGAACGCCTCTCGTTCTCAATCCTGAAGTGCTCTCGCCTTATAGAGGTTTATAACATCATGAGGAGCAAGGAAATGGTGAAGATCCAAGAACATTTTCCTAGCTTCGGCAGTCCAAAACTAGAGCACATAGATTGTAGGTGAGGGGAGAAAGATTTACAAGGGAAAAAAGTGGTAACTTTTCACAGAGTGTATAGAATGAACTGCCAGAGAAAACGTTGGAGGCTGGGGCAGCTACAGTATTTAAAGTCATTTGAATGAAACAATTTGAGTGAACACGAAGGTTTTATGGGATATGGGGCAAATGCTGGCAAATGGAACGTGATTAATTTAGGACACCTGGGCGGCATGGATATGTTGCAGCGAATGGTCTGTTTCTGTGCAGTGAAACATCTTCGCAAAGCTTCTAAAGCGATTGAGTATA
The DNA here is from genome assembly GCF_047496795.1 of Chiloscyllium punctatum. Classification (NCBI taxonomy): domain Eukaryota; kingdom Metazoa; phylum Chordata; class Chondrichthyes; order Orectolobiformes; family Hemiscylliidae; genus Chiloscyllium; species Chiloscyllium punctatum. The sequence goes on from NC_092752.1 coordinate 61,020,050, forward strand.
TCTATTTTTCAGTTTATGGAATCATCACAGCCCACAATACATCAGATGTTGACTCAGAAATCCCCTGTACAGATGCAGTAAAACATCCTGATAGCCTTTTCATGAAGTAATCATTCCTAATTACTTGCTGCATCTGCATACTAACCCCGTGTAATGTATGTACCAGGGTGAACAAATGCCTTTGTACAAATGAGTTTTGTGAACTCTCTTCTTTTAGTTAGTTTACTGTTGTTTTACCCTTCTGCCACAGCACAAACCTCGGTAGCCCATGTTATCCTGTTTCTGCTGAAGGTTTACACACTAACATTCCCTGTCTATATCACATTATAGACTCTCTACCTCCACTTGACATCTTATAGAATCTTCGTGTTTGAGCCAATTGAGTTCCATCTAATCAGTCCCCACACGCAGATCATTTACAGATTCTAAGTAGCTTTTGATGTTGCACTGATCTCTGAGGCACTTCACCAAGTTAAAGATTTCCAACCCGAAAATATACATTTCTCCCGACTGTCTATATCCTGATAGTTACCCAGGGCTCCCCTTTTCCTGTGTAGCAATCTATAAAACAGGTGTGACCTCCTCTTGTGCTGGGTAATGTACTGAAATGGCTGAAGAGCTTCATCCTATTCCTTTGTAAATCCTTAGAGGGACAGAAAGGTCTCCTCATGTCTCATTGAATCGATCCAGAATGGCTGAATGCGATTTTCCTCACCTTCTGTAACAGCATGCGAGGTTGAGTGAGTGAACAACATATGAAGCAAGAGCAGCAGGTGGCCATTCAGCCCCTCGAGCTTGCTGCACAATTCAGAATGGACATTGTTGATGTGATTATAACTAAGCATCCGTTTCCTGTCTGCTCCCAACAAACATTGATTCTCTTGTTCATCAACGATCTATATAACTCCTCCTTGAGTGTTTTCACTAACCCAGTCTTCACTGCTCCTTGGGCATGAGAAGAACACAGACCACACAATCCTAAAGAGAAAGGGACATCCCTTTCCCAGTCTAAAATAGGAATGCCCTTATTCTCAAAAAGAGTTCCCCTCAAACCAATCATCATTCTTTTGACACAACGGTGATGAACAGATATAGACCATTCCGCACCACAAACCTCCCTAAATTTCCATTAACCGTCGACAATCAAATACTGACCAGAGTAACCTCCACTGAAGTTAAAGGAATTCCAGGTACAATATTTTCACAAGAGTTCAAGATATTAGAACTGCGAACATTGAACAGTACAGCACATTAAGAGCCCTTCAGTCCTCAATGATGTGCCGACCTTTTATGCTTCTCTAAGATGAAGCTAAACTGCAGAGCCTTCATCCTATTATCATCTATGTGGCTATCCAAGAGTTACTTGAATATCCCTAAGGTAGCTGATTCTACGACCACTGCTGACGTGCATTCTACGCACCTATCACTACCTGTGAAAACAACCTGCCTCTGGCATCTCCCAAAACCTTCCTCCAATCACATTAAAATTATGTTTCCCTCGTGTTAGCCATTTCCACCCTATGAAAAAGACTATATCTGTGCCTCTCATCATCTTCCAAAACTCTGTCAAGTCACTGTTCATTCTTCTTTACTCTAATGAGAAAAGCTAAAGCTCCCTCAAACCTTCTTCATAAGACATGCCGTACAGGCCAGGCAACGTGCTGGGAACTCGCGACTGCACCCTCTCTCAAGCTTCCACATCCTTCCTTTAATGGGGCGAACAGAATTCAACACAATATTCCAAGTGTGGTCTAATCAGGCCTCTATGGAGCTGCAGCATAACCTCGCAGCTCTTAACTCAATCCCCCAGCTTATGAAAGCCAACACATCATATACATTCTTAACAGCCCTATCACCTTGAGGGCTTTGGCAACTTTGAGGAATCTATATACGTGGACCCCAAGATCCCTTTGTTCCTCCACACTGCCAAGAATCCTACCTTTAACCCTGTAATCTCCATTCAAATTCAACTTCTGAAAGCGACTCTCTCCTGAAAATGGGAAAATGGAACAGAATCAGGCCACTTAGCCCATGGATCTGCTGTGCCATTGGATTAAAGCTGAAATGTTTCTCACCTTCATTCTCCTGCCTTCGCCAAATGATCATTGATTCCCGAATTAATGAAAAGCTTATTCAACTTATTTTAAAGAAACTATGTGCAGGAGTGTGCATGTGTTTGTTTGTGTGTCCATATCTGCATGTATATGTGTTGTGTGTTTAACGTGTCAGTGTATGTTTGTGTGTATCTCCGTGAGTCGAGGTCTTGCCGTTTTTTGGGGTAAATCCATTGAAATTGAGATCAACCCCTCACCACCCCCCACACCTTTACATCTGTTCCTGTTAAGTTTATAGTTATACAATGCCACCCTCTGTTCGCCTCCCCATGCCTTTGCACTAGTGTCAGTTTTATTTTATTTCTTTCAGAGGACATCAAATACTGTCAATCTTTCACATTGCATGGCTGTTTGGTTTTTCTAATAACGTCTTTGAAAGCACAGAGACAGGTTCGTGTGATACCTAGCGATTTTGTTCCTCAGATATTATCACCACCACTGTGTCAGTTTCAGGAATTTTCATCTTTTCTCATTTATAATTTGTAGGAGTATATTGTGAAACATTTCAAGATAAATGCCATCAGGTCCCCTGGGCCTGATGGCATTTATCCTAGGATTCTCTGGGAAGCAAGGGAGGAGATTGCAGAGCCATGGGCGTTGATTTTTGTGTCCTCTTTGTCTACAGGAGTAGTGCCAGAGGACTGGATGCTAGCAAACGTGGTTCCCTTGATCAAGAAGGGGAGTAGGGATAATCCTCGTAACTATAGGCCAGTGAGTCTCACTTCTGTTGTGGGCAAAGTTTAGAGAGAATTGTAAGGGATAGGATTTATGCACATCTGGATAAGTATAATGTGGTCAAGGATAGTCAGCATGGTTTTGTGAAGGGCAGGTCGTGCCTCACAAACCTTATTGAATTCTTTGAGAATGTGACTAAGGAGGTAGATGAGGGGAAAGCGGTAGATGTGGTATATATGGATTAAGTAAGGCGTTTGATAAGGTCCCCCATGGTAGGCTACTGCAGAAAATACAGAAATATGGCATTGAGGGTGAGTTGGAGGTTTGGATTAGGAATTGGCTGGCTGGAAGAAGACAGAGGGTAGTAGTTGATGGCAAAGTTTCATCTTGGAGTGCCGTCACTAGCGGTGTTCTGCAAGGATCTGTTTTGGGACCATTGCTGTTTGTCATTTTTATAAATGACCTGGAGGAAGGGTTAGAAGGTTGGGTCAGCAAGTTTGCGGATGATACGAAAGTCGGAGGAGTTGTAGACAGTAAGGAAGGATGTGGCAGGTTACAGCGGGATATAGAGAAGCTGCAGAGCTGGGCAGAAAGGTGGCAAATGGAGTTCAATGTAAGTGTGAGGTGATTCACTTTGGTAAGAGTAACAAAAAGATGGGGTACTGGGCTAATGGTCGGATACTTGGTAGTGTGGAAGAGCAGAGGGATCTTGGTGTCCATATACACAGATCTCTGAAAGTTGCCACCCAGGTAAATAGTGCAGCGAAGAAGGCATATGGTGTACTGGCTTTTATTGGTAGAGGAATTGAGTTCCGGAGTCCTGAGGTCATGCTGCAGTTGTATAAGACTCTGATGCGGCCGCATCTGGAATATTGTGTGCAGTTTTGGTCGCCATACTATAGGAAGGATGTGGAGGCACTGGAACGGGTGCAGAGGAAGTTTACCAGGATGTTGCCTGGTATGGTAGGAAGATCCTATGAGGAAAGGCTGAGGCACTTGGGGTTGTTTTCATTGGAGAAAAGAAGGTTTAGGGGTGACTTGATAGAGGTGTACAAGATGATTAGGGGGTTAGATTGGGTTGACAGTGAGAACCTTTTTCCTCGTATGGAGTCAGCTATTACAAGGGGGCATAGCTTTAAATTAAGGGGGGGTAGATATAGGACTGATGTTAGGGGTAGTTTCTTCACTCAGCGAGTCGTAAGTTCATGGAATGCCCTGTCAGTAGCAGTGGTGGACTCTCCCTCTTAATGGGTATTTAAGCGGGCATTGGATAGGTATATGGAGGATAGTGGGTTCGTGTAGGTTAGGTGGGCTTTGATCGGCGCAACATCGAGGGCCGAAGGGACTGTACTGCGCTGTATTCTTCTATGTTCTATGTTCTATATAATGAACGTGCAATATATCAATTCCATTGACTTAGAAATGGTTCTGTCAACCTTGCTTGCATGCATTTGAGGTGGAAATATTCTTTGATTTGTGCACTCTGTGTCATGAATAATCTTCAAAGACAAATCACTTCCACATTGCAGAGCGACCAAAGACATAACTTTACATGAGCATTCTCCTCTCTAAGGGTCCTCAGTACGATTACAAGCCTCCATATGCCAAACTGTGTGTTTGCGTGTGCAGATGGTTCTGTCAGTTTGGATGGCGGTATGAGCTGCCTCCTTCCCCCTCCCTCCCAGACTGAATTCCCTGATGGTTGTCACCCTGCGGTGTTGTCAACGCAGAAAACTGGGAAGGCCAGCAGAGGGGGACATTGCATCACTTTAAACACCAGAGAGCCTGACAGATCCGCTGTGCACATGGACACACAGATACACAGAGAGACGAATACAGGCACGCAGACAAAACGCAGAGATGAAAACAGACACGCAAATACACAAAGAGACAAATACAGAGACACATAGATAAATACAGGTGCACAGGCGCAAAGAGAGACGAATACAGACGTGCAACGACACACAGAAACAAATACAGGCACACAGAGACAAATACAGAGAGGCAGATACACAACAGAGATGAATACAGACACGCAGATACACATAGAGAAGAACACAGACACGCAGATAGAGAGATGAATACAGACACGCAGGTACACATAGAGACAAATATAGACACGCAGATACACACAAAGTCGAATAAACGCACACAGATTCCCATAGGGATGAATACAGACACATGGATACACATAGAGATGAACATAGACACACAGATGCACACAGAGACAAACACAGACCTGCAGATACACACAGAGACAAATACAGACGCACAGATACTCACACATGAGTACAGGCATGCAGATAGACATAGAGACGAATACACACACACAGATACAGACATGAATGTAGGCACACAGATGCACACAGAGACAGATGTAGACACGAAGCTACACACAGAAACATGCAGATAGACTGAGAGATGGATAGAGACACACAGATACACGCAAGATGAATACAGGCACGCAGATACGCACAGAGACAAATACAGACATGCAGATACACATAGAGACAAATACAGACATGCATATACATACAACGATAAATGCAGAAACGCAGATACACACAGTGACAAAATCAGATATGCAGAGACACACAGAGATGAACATAGATGCACAGACACACACGGAGACTGATGCAATAACACCTATACTAATACAAAGTTAAAAATCACACAACACCAGGTTATAGTCCAACAGGTTTAATTGGAAGCACACTAGCTTTCGGAGCGACGCTCCTTCATCAGGTGATTGTGTACTATACTAATACAGGCACACATACACAAATACTGATATACAGATGCACACACACACACACACACACACACACAGATACCCAGTCATCAATACAGACGCACTACACCCACTGACACACTGATGTTTATATAGACATCGGGAATCTGCCAGTGTTTATTTTTTCACGTGGTGAATTTCTCAGTATTTCACTCACTCTGTGTGGCTTGTGTCAATCTTTCTGCTGTTCCAAAGGTAATTCTCTGCATCCTCTCTTTATCTTCCACCTCTTTCCTTTAATGAGGTGACTAGAACAGGGTATTACAAGTGTAGTGTTATGACACGGCGATGAACCCTTCTGTTAATGAAACCAAACACTCAGAAAAGCTCACCTCGCTCATAATCTGTAAAAGTCGAGTGACGGAGAGCTCGCAAATTTCGCTACTTAACAGGAAATAATATCAATGTATTCCTTAATTCTAAAAGTGAACATTGAACAACAACAGTTGTTCCCAACTCTAAGCTTCCCCTTCTCTGAACTGTTATCTTCCTCCACCTTTAACAATATGATCTTCCAATTAAAGAAAAACTGTATTAAAATTACTTAAACCAGACAGTGGCTGTAGTCTCCAATGCCCTCCTTCTTTCCAATGAATATTTCCTTGGTCATGTTCTGTGTTTTAATGCAAGGGTTTTTCGTCCAAAAAATGAATCTTGCATAGAGAATGTTGTTCATGGCAGACTCTCACGATGGCAGTTTACTCTCTGTCTAACTTCCAAAATGCGTACCTCTTTATTCCCTGAACATCAGCTCATCTCCATGGTTTGATGTCGGCAAAACAATAAATTTAAAATCGATTGGGTATAGTATAGTGGGTCATAATTTCAACTTGATTGTTTAAATTCGAATAGTTGTCAAAAGAGTAACCAAATCTCAATATATCTGTTTCACAGCCAGATGTTACATAGTTTCAGTCCAGTACAGTTTGAAAATATTAGCTAGTCACATGACAAGAATTTGCAAGCTCTCAATGAAGAACAGCATTCAACTTCATCACAGTGGGTTAAACAGTGGGATTATAGAGCTGCAGCAGAACCTCACAGCTCTGAAACTGATCTCCCCGGCTGTGAAAGCCAACACCTCATACGCCTTCTAAACAACAGCATCCACCTGGATGGCAACTTTGAGGATCTATAGACATGGACCCCAAGATCCCGCTGTTCCAGATTTATCTCAATCTGTCACTCATCAGCTCAGTTATGTCAATGTCCTGTTGCAACCTACTACAGCACTCCATACTAACCACCAACTCCACCAAAGATCGTGACATCAGCGAACCTATGAACCTACCCTTCCAATTCGTCATCCAACTCTCATATAAAAAAATCACAAAGAGCAGAGGTCCCATAACAGATCACCAAGCTGGTCACCAAGCTGCAGGCTGAATCTGTTCCATCTACCACCACCTTCTGTCTTCTGTGGGACAGCCAATTCTGCATCCAGACATCCAGACCTCCCTGTAAGCCATGCCTCCTTATCTTGTGAATGAGCTTACCGTGGATAACTTTATCAAATGCCTTGTTAAAATCCATATATACCACATCGACTGTTCTAATTCATCAACGTGTTTTGTCACATCCTTAAGGAATTCAATAAGATCTATTAGGCATGACCTTCTCCTCACAAAGCCATGTTGACTGTCTCTAATCATTTATAATTTTCCAAGTATTCATAAATCCTGTCTCTCAAGTCCTCTCCAATACTTTGCCCGTCACTGGTGTATGACTGGTTGACCAATAATTCCCAGGATTATCCCTATTCCCTTTCTTGAACCAGGCATTAATTTTTGCCAGCCTCCTGTCATCTGGCACGACTCGAGTGGACAGTGAGGATGCAAAGATCATCTCAAAATGCGCAGCAATCTCTTCTCGCTTCCTATTGTATCCGAGGGCATATCCTATTTGGCCAAATAAATTTATCTATCCGTCTGTTTCTCAAACATTTCCACACATCCTCCTGTTCTAGCATATCCGCCTGTTTCATGCTGTCCTCAGAAACGTCAAGGTCCCTCTCATTAGTGAATACTGAAGCAAACATTCATTAAGAACCTCCCCTACCTCCTCCGACTCCTGGCGCAAGTTCCCTCCCCTATCACTGATCAGCCCTACTCTGCGATCCTCTTTTTCCTGACATATGTGTAGAACGTCTTAGGTTTTACCTTAATTCTACCCGCCAAGCCTTTATCATGCACACTTTTATCTCTCCTGAGTTCATTCTTCAGTTCCACCCTGGTTACCTTGCAACCTTCTACAGCACTGTCTAACCCTTGCCTCCTCAACCTTATGTATGGTGGATGAGAACAATAGGCCCGCTGGCAACATCAGGCAGCAGACGATCAGGGTGATGGAGAAACACTTGCCATGTCTGAACGGCTCAGAGTGAACCCTCCAGTACACACGGTATCACTAAGCCCTGTAATCCCTCTGTATTTCAGTAACATACTGCCTGCCGTTCTTTTTGGAAGAAAATAACAGGTTATATATGACGTTAAATCCCACCTGCCAAACTTTTATCCATTGATTAACTTGTCCATATCCATTTACAGACTCTACAACTTCCATTGATTTTTAATTTTCCTGCTTATCTTAGTTCCATTGGCAAACTTAGTTACAGTACATTTGTTGCTCTCCTCTAGATTATTGATATAGATGGTAAATAGCTGATGACCCTGCACTGGTTACTGTGTGACCCTACTGGTTACATTCTTTTCAACTGATTAAATTGATTTATTCGGAGTGCCTGCTTTCTGGCCAATAACCAGTCCTCCCCTATTCCTATTTAACACGTTTGAAGGGCTGAAGAAGGACGAGGAACATCAGTCAGCAATCCAGCCCCTCCAGCCTGCTCCATTATTGAATACAATTATTTCTGATGTCAGTCTGCTCCACCATCGAATAAAATCATGGCTGATGTCAGCCTGCTCCACCATTGAATACAATCATGGCTGATGTCATCTCGGTCTCAGACCCAATATCCGGCACACTCTCCATATCCCTTCATTTACTCAATATCCCAGCATCCACTTCACTCTGGAACAGTGAATTTCACTGATTTACAATCTTTTGATGGAAGTTCTCTCATCACTGTTTTAATTCATCTCCACTTATCCTAAAACTATGATCTCTTGTTGTAGATTCCCTACATGAGGAAATACCCAATGCGTGTCGACATTATCAATCACTTTTAGCATTGTCCAGTCCTTAGTAATATCTCCTCCCATTTTTCTAAACTCCAGAGAGTAAAAGCCTGAATTGCTCAATCTCTCTTCAGAAGACAAACTCCTTATCTCTAGAATCAGTCTAGTAAACCTCTTCTGATCTGCCTCCATGGTAATTGCATCCTTCCTGCAGTTAGGACATGAAAACTGTACATAGTATTCAATTGCGATCTCACAAATGCCTGGCATTATTGCAGCAACACGTCCCTAGCTTTATAATCTATTCTTTCAGAAATAAATGCCAAATTTGCAGTTGCCTTTTTCATTATCAACTGCACCTGCATCTGTGTTTTTTGCAATATGGCAGAGGATACCAGATCCCTCTGTACCTAAGCACTCTGTAGTTTCGCGCTGTTTGCATAGTAAGTTGCCTTTCTGTTACACCGACCAAAACAGCCTCATACTTTTCATTGTTTCATTTCATTTGCCAAATAATGGCCCAATCTATCCTTAACCATTCATTACAATTTCTCACCTGAGTGAGAAATTTCAGTGTCTTCTGAAAAACTGATTATAGCATTCTATCCCCTCAAATAAGTGATTTATTGATTGCTAATAGTTGGGGCCTGGTGACTGAGCCCTATGGTATTTTTGGAAACAGAAACTGAACCAGTTATTCCAGCTCACTGCAATTCTTTGTTTCGCGAATCCTCTATCCAAGCGAATAAATTACTTCTAACCATATGCGATCTTATTCTGCAGATTGATTATTAGTGCACACCTTATTCAATGTCTTCTGCAAGTCCTGATTTCACATCTCCAGGATCCCCATTATGCAGCTTGCTTTTCACACTATTAAAGACTCAAATAAATAATGAAAACACGATTCATCCTTTGTAGAATTATGTTGATTCTGATAGATTGTGTCTTGACTCTGCAAATGTCCTTTCATTAATTCCTGAATAATCGATTTTAACAATTTTCATAAATTCCAGCAGTTTTCTCACTACTTTATATTCCACCGTGAAGGTGATCAACTTGAATTCTCACCTCTATATATTCACTTTGTTCCCTCCAATCCTGTATAATTGACACATGGTGTGAAATGACCTACTCTGGTTGCTGTGTAAGAGGCATGAGTGGCTGAATGGACTCTTTATCTTCCCTGTGCACAATATAAATGGGCTGATATCAAAACAAAATCAAAACAAAACAGAGATTAAACCGAGCTGAACCAAGGCAAATTAAATTAAATTACATGAAGTTACAACACCCAGCACAATCCTACCAAAACTCCCCATCACCGGTAGCATGTTTTGCCATACCCGTATTTTTTCAGAATTCTTCCTCTCAGAGCCCTCACTGTTATACAAATGTCCTGATCAATATAGCCAATAAAACCGTGTATATATGGTCGAAATAGGGCCGCCACGTCCTGTAACAATGTTCATCTTTCTGATGTCCATAGTCGTAAGGAAGTCCGGAGCGGGGGTGGGGGGTGGGGGCTAGGCTCCATGACTAATCTACACCACAATCAGAGTCCTTGGAGTTTTCCTTGAACACAGTTCATCGGAATGTTCTTCCTCGCACAAAATGACAAAATACTAAACAATTTATTCCCATACAAGTCCAAAGAAGGAAGGTTCAGCGAACCCAAGAGGATGGGAACCAGATTTGCCTTGATCTTGGTTCCCAAAACCCCTTCCAAAACACTTGCTATAGTGCACCAATACCTACGAAGCTTGTGGTATGAGCATAAGCAATACGTAAGTGTACCAACACCTATTGTACATTTGGGGCATATTGGATACGCTCCTGTCTTAAATTCAACCAGCTGCTCCAGTGTCAAATAAACCCAGTGGAGTACCTTCATCTGCATAGCCTACATCCTATTGCAAATTGAAATCTTCCTTACGATCTCCCAAATATCTTCCCACTCCTCTGGTGAGGTCTCCACCCACAATTCCTGAGCCCAGATTCCATGCAGTCGCTCTATTTCATTTGAGACAGTACCTCTGAATAAAGGATAGACGATGCTGACTGAGAGAACACCCGCCATTTCCGACCTATGGGGACTAACCATTAATGTCGGCTTTTTTTCTGTCTATAATTCCTCATCTGAAAGTGGCCCCTCCAAGATAACTCATTTTTCAGGCTCAGCTGCTGGAAAACCATCATGACCGCCACGTCAAGTAATTCTCCCAAACAGGAAACTCCTCTGGACTCCCAGAGCCGAAAGCCAGAATCCATCAATCCCAGCTGGGATCCTTCCAATCCTACAATGGGAATTAAAGGGGAAGTTTATTTTTGTAAATTGCCCTCACTATGTCACATCATTTTCCAGGCTTTAACTATTTTAAGGACAATTGGATTTCTGCAATGCTCCATAACAGTCCTCTTCTTGCCCACGAACAACAGATTAATGAGGGGACATTTTGCCTGGATGCCTCAATGTCCAGACAAACTGACCGCAGGTCTTTGGAAGCACAATCATCCACATCCGATTAAAGTCCAGAACATCACACCCTTCATCTCCCGCAGAAGCTGCAATTTGGCGAGCTTCATAACAAGCCACCTATGGTGCCAGATAAACAAGCTTAACCAACTGTAAAGCCTCCATAGCACAATCGTGGAGAGCATCAAAAGGATCATTCGCGTGGGATAGAAGAAACGAGGAAGTACATTCCTATTAACTGGAGGTATTCTATCCAATCAGGATATTGGAATATCTTCCCATAGTCGAAGGTCCTGTTTTATCTTCCCGAGCATCTGCGCGAATTTTGCTTTATATAATTGACAGAAGGCTGGTGTGATAAAAATGCCTAAATAGAGGAAACCTCCTTGTGACCATCTGAAAGGGAATCGGATTGCACCCCGCCATGATCAGGTACTCGAATAACACCCCGACAGGCATGGCCTCCGATTTCGTAAAATTGATGTTATACCCCAAGAAAGATTCAAATAAATCAATCACTTCTATTAAATGGGGCAAAGGTATCATCGAGTTAGTTAGAAAGAGAAGAACGTCATCTGTGTAATATATGATGTTCTGCCTTCTTGACTCTACCACCCGTTTAGTTATATTGGGGCCCCTCTGGGTGGCCTCTGCCAACGGCTCAATAACCAATACAAATAATAACGGAAAGGGGCACCCTTGTCGGCTGCCTCTGCCGATGCTAAAATTATACTTTTAGTGAGAACTTCTGCTGCTTTAGCGTCACTATAGAATTCTGCCATCCACCATGCAAAGACACCTCCAAGGCCAAACGGTTCCAAGACATAAAGGAGGTATGGACAGTACACCCAATCAAATGCTTTCTCTGCTTCCAGCGAGACTACCAAGCCTGGCACACCTGAATCATATTTAGCACTCTCCTGATATTAATTGGGACCTGCGACTCCTAATAAAACCTGTCTGTTCCTCTTTCACAATGAAGGACAAGATCTTCTCCAGCCTCAAATCTAGTATTTTTATCAAAATTTTAAAGTCCATAGATTTAATAACAGTCTAGGCCTATACGAATAGGCAATCCTCTGGGGTTTTCCCTCTCTTGAGAATAAGGGAAATATTTGCTTTTCTCTGAGAGGTTGTGAGGCTGTCCTGTCTACAAAAATAATTGAATATATCCAACATTGGCCCAGCCATCATGTCTATGAACTCCTTATAAATCTCACTCCGCAAGCCATCTGGGCCGGTCGGTTTGCCACTCGAGCTACTTTACCACATCCTGTATCTCTTGGATTGTCAGAGGGGCATTCAAAAGAGACTCCTGCTCTGAAGTTACACCTGGGAGGTCCAGGATCTTAAAAAAGGACTCCGTCTTCACTAACCTGTCCGCACAATCCTCTGATTGGAGCAACGCAGAGTAGAAATTTATGAATGTTGCATTAACCCTTTTCGGATCGTAGGTAATAGTATCAGCACCCTCTCTAATTGATGTAATAGATTGGGGGCACTCGTCTTTCTGGCCAAGTGCGCCAAGTACCTTCTCAGTTTAACTCCATACTCGAATAAACTCTGTTTCGCAAAGGAAATCTCGCTCTTTGCTGTCTCCGTGAGTGCAGTGTTCAGAGCAGCCCGGAGGGCTGTAATCTGCTGCAACTTAGTTACAGACAGTCCGTCAAAGTATGCTGTCTCAGCTGCCTTCATTAAAGCCTTAAGCATTCGCTACTGCTTTCCCTTCTGCCGCTTCTGAGTCACCGAGTTAAAAATAATCAAACCCCTTGCATAGGCCTTGGCAGTCTTCCAGAACACAGATGGATTACTGGCCGTACCCAAGTTAATGTCCCAAGAAAATCTTCAATTCCCGCGAAAAGTACTCAATGAATTTGTTATCTTTCAGGAGGCAAGGATCCATGCGCCAGTGCTGTGAGCCTGTCCAATCACCATCAGCCTGAACATCCACGTACACTGCTGCATGATCAGAATTTTGCAGGGCAGCATCGAATTTCAAAAGGCCAATGGGGCAAAAAATATGTCAATCCTGGTATAGCACTTACGTGGGTTAGAGAAAAAGGTGAAGCCCCTACCTTCAGGGTGAAGACATTTCAAACGTCCACCAACGCAGCTCCCTGTTCAGGTCCACCAGCTGCCTTGATGGCGGGAAAATACCCGTGAGACCCCTTGACATCCTATCCACTTCGGGGTCCATAAGTCGGTTAAAGTCTCCCCTTTAATTGTACGATGTTCACCAATGGTCGTCAACCTGGAGAGCACATCCATTAGAAATTTGAGGTGGTGTGCTGGGGGCAATATTATACAATGTCCCATATTCCTCTGCATGTATTAAAGCTTTAAGGATCAGAAATTACTCACGTTCGATCTTAATTTGGTCAAACAACTGAAGTGGAAGGTTTGTATGAATGACTGAAGCTACTCCTCCACTTTTCGAATTAAAGGATGAAATAAACACCGGGCCGAAATTTCCCTGTTATAACTTTAAGTGCTCCTTATCAGTTAGATGTGTTTCTGGTGGCAAGGCTGCATTGACATCTTCCTTTCTGAGGCTTGAAAGTATCTTTTTTCTCTTAATCGATGAGTGACTCTCCTTCACGTTCCAGGTGCACCATTTAAACGAGCGGTTAGCCATAGCCATCTGAAGCAGCCCATAACCCACTAGGAGAAGAACCACATTTATAGCACGCCAAGTGAAAGTTGTAAACAGTTCATCCCATCTTGAAAATATAACTACAATAACAACCAAATCAAAACTTCTAACAACTATGTCTGAAGTAAACCAGCGTATAACACAATAATTGGAGACATTCTCCCTTCCTGCAGAGGGTGTTCATATTACCCATTAATCCCCCATGGCTCCTCCTAGCTGAAGCCGCTCCCCAAACCCCGGCAAAACAAAGTTTAAAAAAGAAGTTGCAGCATCTTACAACAAGAAAATTAAGAGTCTGCATTCAATCCGTCCCATCCATACTTCAACCTGAGGCAGTCCCGGTGAAACAAAATGTAACCACCCCCACCATCCCCAAACCCCCTTTCTCATTCCGATCTAAGTGAGAGAAACGAAAAGCAAATGATAGGAAAACAAAGGATAATGGGAATGGAGTAAGAAAGGAGAAGAGAGAGAAAAGGGAAAAATGGGACTTTCACACTCTAAAAAAAGGAGGTAAACCAGACAAACCCCAGAGAAATCAAAGAGAACATAATTTCCCATATTATTGCAACCAGCAGTATATTTTAATATGAACAGGATGTCCTTTGAGTTTTCCGGTGAGTCAAAATTAAACACAGACCCTACATGGCTGAAACATAATATTACCAGATATCTTACCAGAATATTCACATCCCTTAGGCTCCTTTTTACCTTATCAAAGGCCTGCCTCTTGCGGATCACAGCCGTAGAAAGGTCTTTGAAGAACATAATTCGTAGTGCATTGTAGGTCAGAGCCTATGGATCCTTCCCCAGAGCTCGAGAAGCTTACAGCACTTTTTTTTTTCTCTATCGTGCTGGAGTTGCACTTGGACTGAGTGTGGGTGCTGGTCTGATCCGGTCTTGCACACTGCGAAACAGTGGGACCACTCGACCCGCAACCTGTCTGCCCCTGACTTCCAGCTTCACAAATTGTATGAGCCATTGCTCCAAGAAGCTGACGAGCTGGCCTTCTCGTTTCGGCAGCCTGACCAGGCTGATGTTCTTCTGATGGCCCCGATTTTCAAGGTCATTGACCTACTCTACTAAGGCCCTTATCTACCATTCCAGGGCCTGGACCCCACCCACCAAGGATTCTGCCGCCAGAGAGGCTGGATCCTTTGGTCCTACTTCTGCAGCTTGGCTGAGATCAGTTCCATCCTGGTTCGGGTCTCCTCAATCACTGAAAGAATGTTCTCTCGCAGGCACTAAACTCCGAGACCAGGCTCTACTCCACAGATAAGTTCCCTGGGGCGTTTGCAGAGGCCGACGTCACAGCCGATGACGTATACATTACTGTAGTGCCCTGCTAGTTGTGATCCTCTTGGTCCTTTTCCTTTCGTCATTTTCCTCACTCACTTAAAATGGCATAGAGAAATACTGGGGATCAAAAACGACCGATGTTACAACAATAGGGAAGAAAGAGATGGTGAATGCATCTTTTTGTCTTGGTTCTGCTGCAGAGATCAGCAGGGCAAGCCGACTGGATTGCCGCCATCTTGTATCCCCCGCGAATAATCAATGTTAACAAACCTTTTTTGAAATGGTTTGCAGATGTTTCTTAGGTAAAAACAATGACTGCAGATGCTGGAAACCAGAGTTTAGATTCGAGTGGTGCTGGAAAAGCACAGCAGTTCTGGCAGTATCCGAGTAAAATCAACGCATTGGGCAAAAGCCCTTCAACAGGAATACATCAGAAGATGTTTCTTGTAGGGGGAGACAATGCAGGTCGATTGGATATGATATAGTTAGACATTCAGTTGGATGTTTAAGAGTTCAGCAAGCGAATAATAAATAAAATTGAACCAATGTGGTTTGGAGCGACATTTGGAAATGGAAGGTTATAAGTGAAGTTGGCCTTCATTTAACGGAAATCGGAATATCGAAGTAATGGCGTTCTGCACAGACTGCATGCAGTGTGGATGAGATTATACCTGTGTTCTGTACTGTTCAAAGAATGAGAGGTGATCTCAGGGAAACTTAGAAAATTCACCCACTGCAGACTGACTAACACAGGGGCATGGAGAGTGCAGCAGGCACAGTTAGGGGGAACCCAATATGTTGTACAAAAACATCAAGAGGAACAGAATAACCAGGGAAAAATTAGTACCAATTTCGAAACCAAGGGGGTAATCAGTATGTGAAACTGGGGAACATTGATAGCCTGTGACATGAGAGCTTCACACCTGTTTTAGTTGGGAGAAGGAAGAAGCAGGTACAGAATTAAAGAGGATGGACTGGGAAGCTCTCGAACTGATTGATATAAGATGCAAGTTGGGGATTAATGGTTTTGGATGATGTAAAGTCCAGATGAGTTGTGTCGCAGGTTGCTGTTGGAGACAAGAAAGGAAATGTCCTGACCTAAATGCTTAAGTCGAAACTGACCACACAAGGGAGGTGCTAGAGAACTGGAGAACATCTATGTGGTCCCATGTTACTGGAAAGGTGGTAGAGATAGACCAGTGTCTGGTGGTGTACCACAGCGAGCAGTGCAGTGTATCTAATTATTTGTGGTATTCATAAATGATGTAAATGTGAATGTGGAGAGGGTGGTGGTGGGGGCTGGGGACTGAGTGTAATAAGTAATTTTGTGTTTGAAACAAAAATTGGCCAGGTTGTTGGCAGTGAGGAGGAAGGCCTTGCGTTACAGGAAGAGACAGGTGGAATGGTCAGATGGTCAGATCAATGGCAGATGGAATGGAACCCTGCTAAATAGGATGTGATGCACTTTGGATGAAGGAACGAGACAGGGGAGAATTCAATGAATAGCAGAACACTAGGGAGGTCAGACGGTGTTTCTCCACACATCCCTGAATGTGACTGGACAGTGTAATAGCCATTTCAGAAATCACACGGGACTGCAGGCATAGTGTTCATTCATCGAGGCGACATAATATGAGTTAAACATGCCATTGGTTTGGCCATAGATAGAATACTGTGGGCAGTTCTGGCAGTCACATTACAGGAAGTGTTTTCGTTTATCAGTAACATCAGAAGCTACTAGGGTCTCCACAGAGTTGAAAGCTTCAATTGAATTCTCCTGGCTGCAACTCTCTTTAAATTTTCACTTGATTTGTTTTCCCTCCTCGATTGGAGAACTGCATCTGAGAATCTGTATCTGATCTTTCGTTTCTTTCAAGTACATGTTTATGGGATATTACTGTATCAGAACACTTAATTATTACTAGCGTCTAGAACAACGCCTTCAAATATTTTTGAGGAGCTCTGCAGTCATCCATAACACGTGAATCCTTCTCTTCCTGTGAATTTGGTTGGAAGCACTAAATGGGCTATCTCTACACTTCATTAATAATTTCATTGAGCTAAATGACTTCCTCATATTCCTGTGAAGCTCGCGTGAGGCGCTGAATAATCTTTTCCTTTTGACTGTGGAATTGTGCACTGTCCAGCAGCACTGTTACATGAATGTTACCGATACTTCCAACAGCACAAGCCTGAATGTTGTCCAGGTCTTGCTGCACATGTACACAGACTAGTTCAGGAGCTGAAGGGGGGCATTTTTCCTGAATATTGTGAGATCTTCAGTGAACAGCCCCACTTTTAATCTTATGGTGTGGGCAAGACGTTTATGAAGCAGTTGAAGATATTTGTGCTGAGGAATTTAACTTGAGGATCTTTTGCAGACATGTCCAGGACTGCATGGATTTTTGTACACAAACCACAATCATTGTGCTTTATGCTTTAAATCACCCTAATCAGGGAAGTTTGCAACTCATTCCCATGAAGTGCAATCTTGCTCAGGCTCCTTGAGACCAACATCAGTTAAATTCTGCCTTGATGTCAGGGCTGGTCAATCTTCCCTCAGCCCTTGTGTTCACATCTTTTTCTTATATCAACAGGTCACGGTGTGGGGGCAGGGAGTGCTTTTTGACCAGTCAGAAGTGAGGGCTGTGAAGGATTGGAAATGAAAGAGGATATTAGACCTTATGATCTTATTGTGGGTGAAGACATGCTGGGGGTGGGGGGTGGGGGCGTGTAGATAAATGACATAATCCTGTTTAGTAGCGTCCTCACATTCTATTATTGGAAAGTACAGGGTGTTATTTTCCTGGAAGCTCTGTTATTGAATGTTGCCAGATTGTCTGCACGATCTCTGGTTGAGTTATGCGGGATGTATTCACAGTGAAACTGGGTCGACAACATGACCAACAAATGAAGCATAAGTTGAAGGGAGGGGTGAGCGACCTCTTTCCTACCAGCCTGGGTTTTCCAATTACATTTTCCAAACCAGCCCAAATAGTGTGTGACATTTTCGAGGGGCTGAATGATCTCCTCTGTTTCTGTGCACCAGGGTATAGCAGTAAGTAGCATCTAACCGCTCCTGTCTAACAGGTTTGAGAGACTGAATGGAACACAGAAACACGGGACTGTGGAGTAGCAGTGGGTCTTTAGACACTTTGAGCCTTCTCCACCAGGCACTAAGAATGTGGCTGATCAGGTTATGGAATCAGACCTACTTTCCTGTCTGTATCCCATTATCCATGACTCACTTCTCTGTCAGATATTTAACTAACTCAGCTTTGAATCAATGTAAACAAAGAGGCATCTCATACTTGTGGGGAAGAGAATTCCCACATGGGATGCCTGTTTAGAATGTCTCCTCATCCCACTTATAGAGTCATGTAGCATGCAAGTTTTTCCGTACTGATCAGACATCCCAATCTGATCGAGTCTGATTTGCCAGCATTTGGCTCATATTCCTCTATACCTCCTTATTCAGATACTCATCAAGATGCCAGACCCCACCAATTCCTCTGTCAGATAATCCCATATGCACACCTCCCTCTGTATGAAATCATTGCCTTGATGTTCCATCTAAAATATTTCCCCTCGCACCTAAAACCTATACCCTCTATTTTTCGAATCCCCTATTCTGGGAAGTAGACCTTGTCTATTTACAAAATCCATGTCCCTTATGATTTTATAAACCTCGATGGGGTCAGCCCTAAGTCCGTGATTCTACAGGGATAACCGCTTTAGCCTATTCAGCCTCTGCTTATAGCTCAATCTCTTCAAACCTGGCAACATACTTGTAAATTTTTTCTGAACCCTTTCAAGTTTCACAGCAACCTTTGTCCAGTAGGGAGACCAGAACTGCACACAGTATTCGAAAATGTGGCCTCACTAACATCCTGTACAGCTGTAACATGACATCCCAACTCTGAGACTCAATGCTCTGACCAATGAAGGCAAACATGCCAAACACTATCCTGTTCACTTTTATTGGCGTTGCACCTACATCTCTCTCTCGTTGCTCACCAACATCCTCCAAGACATTTCCATTTAGTACCCCGATTTGCTTTCCAAAATGCAGCACTTCACATTTATCTGAATTAAACACCATCTGCCACTCGTCAGCCCATTGCCCCTTCTGATCGAGGTCTCATTGCACTCTGAGATATTTTCTTCATTACCCACAACACCAACAATTTTAGTGTAATCTGCAAACTTGCTACCATTGCCACCTATGGTCACATGTACATCTTTTATATAAATGACGAAAAGCAGTGAGCTCAGCACTGATCCTTGTGGCATACTACTGTTCACAGGCCTCCAGACTGAAAAGCAATCCTCTACCAACCACTGTCGCCTGCCTTCAGTCTAATTTTGTATTCAATTGGCTTGGGTGCGCTGTTTCCCATGTGACCTAACCTTACTAACTTGCCTAATATGCAGAATCTTGTCGAAGAATTGCTCCAGTCTATATGGAAAGCATCTGCAACACTGCCTTCATCAATCTACTTTGTCACCTCTTGAACTCAGTCAAATTAGTGTGACACGATTTCTCATGCAAAAAGTTATGGTGATTATCCCAAATCAATCCTTACCTTTGAAATTGCATGCAATTGGCTACCCCTCAGACTTTCCTCCAACAACTCACCGACCACTGATGTCACGCTCACCTGTCCAGAGTTCCCTGGGTTGTTGAGTAACTGTTTTCTTTTCTACTGCCTCTCCTCCATTGGTCACAGCAAATTATCGGTGCAACGAGTTTGATGATATAGGTTGCACATTAGGTCAGGGTCATCCTAGGAAGAAGTCATGTAGATTTCCTTCATCTGTTAAAATAACAAATTCATGATGGAAACAAAGTTCCTAAAGCTATTTTGGAAAGATTAATGACAAACAGTATAGAAATTACAAAAATGTACATTGATATTTCCATTTCTAAAAATAATGATGAGCACAAACATATGCAGACACACACACAGATACATACACAGACAGGCATATATAGACACACTCAAACACACACACAGACATACACACAGAGACACACTCAAACACATACACACTCAAATACACAAAAGTACAGACACCCAAAAACATGGACACACAGACACACATGCACATGTAAATACAAACACTAACACAGACAAATGCATGCACCATAGATCGTAAAACATTAGAGCAGAAAAAGTCCATTTGGCCCATCCAGTCTACTGAGCTATTGATTATGGATGACATGTTTTTCAAGCCAGCCCTACTACCCTCTCATAACAATCCATGAGCCCATCTTTAATCACTACTTATCGAGTTATATCCTAACGATGCTAAGATTCGTGAGTGTGTGGCACGCGCATGCATGTGTGTCTCTCTGTGTATGTGTCTGAGCGTGTTTGTGTACGTCAGTGTGTGGATGTCTCTTTGTGGGTCTATGTGTGTTTGTGTGCATGTGTTGTCTGTGTGTGCGTGTCTGTGCGTGTGCATGTGTCTGTGTGTCTCTGTGTGCGTGTCTTTGTGTGTGTGTATTTGTGTGTGTGTCTCTGTGTGTGTGTCTCGGTGTGTGTGTCTGTGTACGTGTCTGTGTATGTGTCTGTGTATGTTTGCCCAATAGCAGGAGACAGCATTATCGAGGAAGGGTGTTTTTCAGACTGGAGGCCTGTTGTTATGGACTCGGCCAGACCACTCAAAATTTTCTTAACCAGGCTGCACAGATCGTAAGTTTGTAATTTGTTTCAGTAAGTGAACAGTGAAAAAAATCAGGTTTTAAAACAGACAAAAAAAATCACAAAACTACACAATGAAACAGAAAGAACAGAATAAAGAACCCCTACAGAACTCAATCTATTCAAACTAGACTTAATTAGCTGTTCTGGAAGCACACAACCAAACCAATAAGCAAACCCCCCTTAAGAACATTGCAAATGGAACAAATGCTTACAGGTTGAAGCTAGAAGGGGCAGAAGGAGAGAGAGAGAGAGAGAGAGAGAGGGAGAGAGAGAGAGAGAGAGAGAGAGAGAGAGAGAGAGAGAGAGAGAGAGAGAGAGAGAAAGAGAGAGAGAGAGAGAGAGAGAGCCTATCCACACAGCTGAACTAGAAACTGGTTCTGGACTGAACTGTTCACATAGAGAGCTGACAACTCCCCTTTCATTATAACTTTAATCACAAAACCGTTAAATTCCTGTACCAAACCAATCACATTGGAGCCGGGTACTATTTACGACCCCTCTGAAAAAAAATCAAGGACACAGAATCTTTGAGAAAAGGAAACTTTTATAGATAAGGGACAAGCTTTGTGACACAGTGCACAGTGGTGTTCCACAGAGACTTGTGCTCAATCCATTTTTGTTTGACATTTAGACAAATGATTCAGATGAGAATTATAGAAGGCGTGGTTAGAAAGATTATGGATAAAACCAAGTTTGGCTATATAGTGGACAATGAAGATTACACACGGACTTAGATCAAATGGCTTGATGAATCTTAGAGTTGTACAGCACGGAAGCAAATACTTTTGACCAACTCGTTCATGCCAACCTGATTTCGGAAATTAATCGTGCCCTACTTGGGGCGGTGCAGTGGCTCAGTGCTACTGCCTCGCAGTACCAGGGACCTGTGTTTGATTGCTGGCTCAGGTGTCTGACTGTGTGGATTTTGTACATTCTCGCTGTGTCTGCGTGGGTTTCCTCCCACAGTCCAAAGTTGTGCAGGTTATGTGAATGAGCCATGCAAAGTTGCACATAATGTCAGGTGCATCAGTTAGGGGTAAATGTGGTGAGCTGTTCTGGGTGGGTAACTCTTCACAGGGTTGGTGTGGATTTGTGCTACACTGTAGCTAATCTAATCTATTTGCCAGCAATTGGCCCAATCACTCTAAATCCTTCCTATTAATATAACCATTTGGGTGCCTTTTTAATGTTGTAATTATACCTACCCCATCGCTACTTCTAGCAGTTCATTATGTACACGCTCCACTTTCTGAGTGAAAAAGTTGCCCGGAGGTCACTTTAAAATCTTCTCCCTCTCACATTAAATCTATGCCTTCTAATTTTGGACTTCCAAACATGGGGAAAAGATCTTGACTACTCATCCCCTATCCATGCACGTCATGAATTTATCAACCTCTAGAAGGTGAAAACGCGCCTCCCACCCAGGGTCTGTGCTTCCGGGGCTTAAATTCTGAAATTTAATACTGACACCTCTTCCATCGTGATCAAACCACAATTTTAAAATCATTTTAGTCAACGCGTTCAGACATATAAGAACACACCTGTAGTAGGATTAGAACCTAGACCTTTGGGGTAAGAGGCAGGGACACTACCACCACCCCACAATAGACCCAAAAGTCACAACATTATTCTCCTGTGTGTTCGTTCATCAGCCTGTTCTGACACGCTGCATCAAAATCTAGACCGTCGGGTCTCTAGTTAGGGACACTACTAGACAAGTTCACGAGTTGGAATAGAATCCAGAGCTCTGCCTCAGAGGCAGGAATATTACCGACTACACAAGATCTAAACCATGCCCAAACTTTTAACTTTAAATGCCAGCTTTCAGATCGGTTTGGATTCATTGAAATGTGGTTCACGTTACTGAATTACCCAGTTAGAATTATAACGTTGTTAAAAATGCAAGGTACTTGCCTCAACTGTAGGATATCGAATTTATGTGCTCTGCCTTCGAGATAAACTAAGAACATCTTTAAATATTTGGCTATCATTTCCAGTTTAAATGGCTATTATCTGTAGTCTGCAATATGAGGAATGAAATCCTGTAGACACACTCTGCACTGTGAAGGAACTCAAATAGATATCAATACTGAACATCAGAGACAACGACAGAGCATACTTTCTGGCCTGAAACACTGATCACTGTTTCCCAGCTCTAACGTGTGACTGCCCTCTTCCTGAAACCATTAAATAATACAAGGCAACGGATTACTTTCCAGCCTTTCTTCCCCAGTATTATCACTCACTGGATTAAAGAATTGTAGATGGAGTTTAATGTTGATAAATGCAAGGTATTGAACTTCGGTAAAACAAACTAAGAAAAGAATTATACAATTAAATGTTGAGCCATTGGTAGTGTTGTAGAACAGAGCAACCTAGGGTTTCAGACATAATTCTTTGAAGTTTGCTTCATATTCGGACAGGGTGGTTATGAAGGTGTTTCATGTTTTGGCCTTCATTATAGAGACTTAGATTCATAGAGATGTTCTGCATGGAAACAGGCCCTCTGGTACAACTTGTCCATGTTGACCAGATACCCTAAGCTAATCTTGTAAATTTTGCCAACTATTGCCCATATCCCTCTGAACCCTTCCTATTAGTATACTCATCCAGATGTCTTTTAAATACTTTAACTTGACCAGCTTCTGGCAACTCATTCCATACACATACAACCCTCTATGCATGAAAATTATCCCTGAGGTCCCTTTAAAATTTGTCCCCTCTCATTCTAAACCTCTAGTTGTGGACTCGCCCACCCCGGGAAAATACATTGTCTATTTACCCCATGCATGCCTCTCATGATTTTAAAATCAGCCCCAGCCTATTCAGGCTCTCCCTACAGTTCAAATCCTCCAGCCCTGGCAACATACTCCAGCCCTGGCAACATCCTTGTAAATCTTTTCTGAACCCTTCCAAGTTTCTCAACATCTTTACGATAGGAATGAGACACAATTTGTACGCATCATTCCAAAAGTGGCCTAACCAATGTCCTGCATAGCCGCAACATGACCTCCCAACTCTTGTACTCAGTGGTTTGAACAATAAAGGGAAGCATATTAAACACCTACTTCACTATCCTATCTACCTGCAACTCTACTTTCAAGGAAATATGAACCTGTACTCCAAGGTCTCCTTGTTCAGCAACACTGTCCGGGACTTTATCATTATGTGTGTAAGTCCTGCTCTGGTTTGCTTTTCCAAAATGAAGCGTCTAGCATTTTTCTAAATATAGCTCCATCTGCCACTGCTCAGTCCATTGGCCCACCCGATCAAGATTCCATTTTACTCAGTGGTAACGTTCTTAACTGTTCACTACACCTCCGATTTTGGTGTCATCTGCAAATTTACTAGCTATATCTCCTATGTTCACATCCAAACCATTTATATAAATGACGAATAGCAGTGGACAGTCCTTTGAGTACAGGAGTTGGGGTGATATGTTCTGGTTGCACAGGATATGTTCTGGTTGCAAAGGTATCGATAATGTAGAATGTTACGTATCTTTTCCCTCGATTGGGGGATTGTTTTAAGATAAGGGGAGGAAGTTTCTTAAGAGACATAGAGTCATCGAGCTGTAAAGTGTGGAAACAGACATTTTGGTCCACCATGTCCATGCTAACCAGACAGCCAAACTTATTCTCATGCCATTTGCCGGCATTTGGTCAACTTCTATCTAAACTCTTCCCGTGCATCTGTCCATCTACATGCCTATTAAATGTTGTAATTGTGTCAGCCTCAATACCTTCCTCTGGCAGCTCATTACACACGGACAATCCTCTACATGACGATGTTGCCCATTAAAAACCTTTTTTTGTCTTTTTCATCCCACCTTAAACCTTTGCCATCTAGTTTTTGATACACTACCCTAGGGAAAAGACCTTGACTATTCACTCAATCTGTTGCACCCATGATTTTACTAACCTCTAACATCAACCGTCATCCTCTGATTCTCCAGGGAAAACAGGCTCAACCTATTTAGCCTCTCCCTCTAATTCAAACCGTCCACCCATGGCAAAATCAGTGAAAACCCATCTTGACCCCTTTCAAGTTTCACAACATCCTTCCTACAGAGCAGGGAGATCAGGATTCCAAAAGTGGCGGAACCAATGTCCTGCACAGTCGCAATCAAGTCTCCTAACGCATATACACAATGCACCGACCAACAACATATCAAATACTTTCTTCACTGTCCTATCTACCTGCTAATCCACTTTCAAAGAACTATAAACATCTGCTCTGAAGTCACTTTGTTCAGCAACACTCCCCAGGTCATTACCAGTAAGTGTATAGGTCCTGCTCAGAGATGCAATTCCAAAATGCAGTATCTCAAAATTATCTAAATTAAACCATGCCACTCCTCGGTCCATTGGCCCATCTGATTAAGATCCCGTCGTAATCTGTTGTAACCTTCTTTGCTGGCCACGACACCTCCAATTTTGGTGTCATTTGCAAACTTACTAACGGTTCTATGTACATATCGTAATCATTTATATTAATGACGAAATGTAGCGGACCCAGCACCGATCCGTGTGGCACTCCACTGGTCACAGGTCTCCAGTCTGCAAAACAACCCTCCACCACGACCCTCTGTCCTCTACCTTTGAGCCAGTTCTGTATCCAACTATCTAATTCTCCCTGTATTCCATGTGATCTAACCTTGCTAACCAGCCTCCATGGGGAACTAGGTCGAATGCCTAACTGATGTCCATATAGATCACATCCACGTTCTGCCATCACCAATCCTCTCCATTACTTCTCAACAAAAAATAAATCAAATTAGTGAGACATGATTATCCACGCACAACCCCATTTCACTATCCAGATAAAGAGTTTTTGCCCAGAACATCGATTTCCCTGCTCGTCAGATGTTGCGTGACCTACTGTGCTTTTCCAGTAACACTCTCATCTAGACTATGATCTCCAGCATCAGCAGTCCTCACTTTTGCCTATCCCTAATCAGTCCTTGCCTTTCCAAATGCATGTAAATCCTGTAGCTCATGATTCCCTCCAACACCGTGCCCACCACTGATGTCAGGATCCCCAATCTATTGTTCTTGGCTTTTTCTTTCCATTTTGTTTAATAGCAAAACTTTCGTCAAACTCATGACTTCCAGCATCTCATCTGTGGCTGTTGATGATGACAATGTCTCAGCAAAGGACCCAGCAATCACTTCCTTCGCTTCCTACCAATTTCTTGGGTCCACTTGATCACGACCTGTGAGGTGATTCTTTTCTTAGACAGCATGTGGTTCGTGTAGGGAATGAATCTCCTGAGGAGGTGATTAATTTGGGGTCAAGTTATAGTTTTTAAAACTAATTTGGTTAACTACAAGAATAAGAGAACACTTGGATAAATCTGGGCCAAGCGCAGGCAGTGAGAATGATTTAGCTTGGGATTATGGACTGTATGAGCCGATAGGCCTGTATGCAAATACCCTGTATAACTCGATGAGTCTGTGTGTGTTTGTATGTTCAAGTATGTACCTGCATATTTCTGTTGGTGTTTCTCTATTCCTGTGTGTCTATATATGTCTCTGTTAACCTCTGTGTGCATGTCTATCTCTCTGAGCTGGTTACATGTGGTTCTGCATTAGGGTGTGGATCTCTGTCTCTGCATCTCTGTGCAATGGGAACTCTTCTTGTTTTGACGTGAATCACTGAAACTGGGTCAAAATCACGCTCCGTTCCTCTCCCTTTCCCTTTTTTCTTTAAAGTGATACAAGCCCACACTCTGCTGGTCTGGCTTAGGTCTTTTCAATCCTTTCTCAAAGGTAAGATTACTTGTAAGAGTAAAACATTAATAATTCCAAGTTAAAGGAAGTGCATTAAAATTAATCTCATCGCCTTGGAAAACGGCTCACTCGGAATTGCTTGGTTATCATTGCAATGGAAATATGCTTTAATGTGTATTTTGTGTGTTGGAAATACTACCCAGTAAAAAAACATTTCCACATTGCAGAAGGAGCGCAGACATTTCTCCACATGAACGTGTTCCACTCTGAGGGCCTAAGTGCAATGACAATCCTCTCCAAACCAACCTAATGTGTGCATGTGCTTGTGAGTGTATGTATGTTCGTGCACGCGTGTATGCGTGTGTGTGTGTTTGGTGCAATCAAAATTCAGGTTGGATTGTGCTGTGAGTTGCTGCCTTCCCTCTCTCCCTCTCAGTCTGAATCCCTGGTCGTTTACACACTTCAGCACCACGATTACAGTGGCGTGGGGCATCGGCGTGGGGGTGCAACAGAGATTGACAACAACAGAAATCTCAGCAGCTCTGGAAGCATCTTTGGACAAAAATGAAAGTTGACGTTTTGAATCGAGTGACCCTTACTCAGAACTCATATCGGGGGATATTACATCACTTTAAATACCACAAAGACTGCCAGACCCGCCCCACACAGATACACACGCGAATACAGACACATCCAGGCACTCACAGTACATTGACAGTAATGCAGACGTGGAGAGTGTGTCAATATTTCACTCGCTCTGTCTGGTGTGTGTCGGTATTTTTGGGTGGAACGTGACTGTAGGACAATTTCAATATTTGCAGATACCAAACCTGAAAGAATTGTGAAGTTTGTTGAGGACGGTGTGGAACTCCAACAGGAAAGTTATATGTTGGTGTAGTGTTCAGGTGTATGGCAGATGATCAATGCAGCGCACTGTGAGGTGATGCTCTTTAGTAGGAAGGACATTGAAAGACAATATTAAACAAGTTGTACCGTTATAAAGGAGGTGCAGGAACAGAGGCGCAGGGTGTATAAGAGAACAGATTATTGAAGATGTCAGGACAAGTGGAGAGAGCAGTAAGTCTCACAGATTAGTTTTAGCATCTGAGCTGTTTACAGGAGGAGGTGTACGAGGGAACTTCCGTGCTCCCTTCCTGAGATGTGATGGAGACCATGTGATGTGAGTCCACCTTCCTGCTTACCGAGACCATCGGGATTCCATTTGTACCAGCTGAACACAAAAGGGAGATAGTATCAGGGCCACGGCTTCTAATTGTGCCGGGGGAAACGGAGCTGCCAGTGGGTTTAAAGTGAGAATTGCCCTTCACTGAACATTGCTCCTGACTCGGTCGGTGGGACGTGGATAGTTCAGAATCTCCACATAAGGCTTGGTCATTTCTGTCTATTCCAAGTTGTTTCACAAGGAATGGGAGAAAAGGAGGGAGGGAGGGTGGGAGTGGGTACCCCTGCTGTTAGTGTTGGTGTAGATGGGGGGCA
Source organism: Chiloscyllium punctatum (assembly GCF_047496795.1). NCBI lineage: Eukaryota > Metazoa > Chordata > Chondrichthyes > Orectolobiformes > Hemiscylliidae > Chiloscyllium > Chiloscyllium punctatum. Next base: position 61,048,135 of record NC_092752.1, read on the forward strand.
ATATGGTGAGGTGTCTGTCGGGAGTCAGTCCACAGTGGCGTATCTATGCAATGTTATTAGTTTGTGCATGTGTGTGTGGGGGGGCGGGCGGGGTAATGGGGAGAGAGAGAGAGGGAAGGTGTTGCAAGCAACAGTGAGAGCGGTGGAGCATGAACGTTGTTCTGGGTCACTGCTGCAACAGATATACAGTGAGTGTGAAGGAGCAGAGAGAATACGGTGACCCTTATCCTGAAAGAACAGGGCAGGTTATTGATGGTTATTGTAGTGCTGGGCATTTCTTCAGACCGCAGGTATTGCACTGAGCTGGGTGGTGAGCTTAGACCATGCCAGGTATGTCTGATAGTGTGAGCCCCCTCTGGGAAGAGAATGGTCCCCGTTTGTACTAGCCCATCCACCAGGACCTCCGTGCCCCTGTCGACAAACCGTGGTGTAATTGCCCCTTATCTGCCATGCTCAGTGTAAACTATACAAACCAGCTCCAAAATCAAAAAAACACAACTGTGTGCCAACTGGCCTTTTAAAGATGGTACCAGTGCCAGGGATAACATAATATCCAAGGGTATCAGTGCGATGGTGAGTACCTCCAGCTGTGATGGGTGAGAGAATAGGGCTGGTATTGAATGAGAGGGGCACCATGATGTGGGGGGGAGGTAGTTAATGATGTGAGTTCGATAAGGTAGCACCAGGAAACTAGCTCAACCTTGTGCAGACAATCCCTCTGTCACACTCAATGAAAATGGCACTGAGATAATTTATTGTTCGATTCAGCCCAATGAGCCGAAGACACGGCTGACCCCAATCCCAGTTTCAACGCTGCAGCTGCTTGACCTATGCTCTCCATCACAGAGAAGGAACTCAATGTCACCTTCCCCTTGGGAAATATGGCAGGGCAGGAGACTGAGGTATCAGTGAGGAAGCACTTTTGGACACATTATCATAATTCGACTAGTTTTAAAATAGGGATGGAAAAGGAAGAACTGGGTTTAAAAGATAATGCTCTAAATTGGAGGAAGGCCAATTTTGATGACATAAGCAAGAACTTCCAAACGGGATTGGAACAGATATTCGCAGTTACGAGGCAAGCTGAGAAAGGGAAACCTTCAAAAATGAGATGTCAAAATCACAGAGACAGTCTGTCCCTGTTAGAGTGAAGGGTAAACCTGGTAGGTGTAAGGAATGCTGGAGGACTGGAGAAGTTGAGTGGCACGTTACAAATAAGAGGGAAGCATATGTCAGGTGTAGAGAGAGAGAACAGGAGTCAAGGTTTTTTTCAGAACTCATTCACGGGATGAGGGGATCACTAGTTGGGCCTGCATTCATTGCACAAAACAAACACATTGTTGTCGGTCTGGAGTCACATGTAACCCAGGCCTGGTAAGGAGGCAGTTTGCTTCCTTCAAGACCATCAGCGAACCTGATGGGTTTTCCCAAAAATCGAAAATGGATTCATCATCGTCATTTGGCTCTTAATTCCATATTTAAAGTGACTGTCGAGAAGGGTCTAAAGCCAGTAGGAGTATACATAAAAGGGAAATCCGGAGGCCATAAAGGGGACATGAGATAGTTCTGGAAAACAGGGTTAAGGAGAATCCAAGGGGACTCTACACATACATTAAGGACAAAAGAATAACTCAGGAGAGTTTTGTGCCACTTAAAGATCAGCAAGGTTGCCGATGTGAAAAACCGCAGGAGATGGAGGCGATACTAAATAAACATCGTGCGTCAGTATTGACTGTGCAGAAGGGCATGGAAGCTAAAGAACTTTGGAAATCAACCGTGACACGTTGAAAAGTGCCTGCATTACGGAGAAGGAGATGCTGGAGATCGTAAAGCTTGCAAAGGTGGGAAAATCTCCAGGACCTGATCAGATGTACCTTGAACTCTGTGGGTAGCGACTGAAGTGATTGATGGGCCCATTGCTGAGATATTTGTATCGTCAATTGTCACAGATGAGATGCTGGAAGACAGGAGGGTTGCGAACTTGGTGTGATTACTGACAATGTTTAAGAAGAATGGTAAGGAAAAGCTAGTGAGCCAGACTTCAGTGGAGGGCAAGTTGTTGGTAAGGATTATGAGGCACAAGGTTTGCATGGATTTTGAAAAGCAAGGACTGATAAGTAATAGGCAACATGGCTCGAAGCATGGAAAGTTGTGTCTCACTAAATTGACTGAGTATATTTGAAGAAGTGACTAAGAGGATTCATTGAGGCAGAGGTGTATATTGTTGATATGGACTTCAGTAAGGCATTTGACAACTTTCTTCATGGTAGGTTGGTTAACAATTTTAGTTCATATGGAATACAAGGAGAACTAGCCATTTGTATACAGAACTAGTCCGAAGGCAGGAGACAGAGGGTGGTGGTGAAGGATTGTTTTTTCGAACAGGAGGATTGTGACCACTGGTGTGCTACAAGGGTTGGTACTGGATCCGCTACTTTTCACTATTCACATATATCATTTGGATGTGACAATTGCAGCAATAGTGGCAAAGTTTGCAGATGAAATCACAATTGATGGTGTAGTGGAGAGCAAAGGTTTATCTCAGAGTACAATGGAAACTTGATCAGATGAGCAGATGGGCTGAGAATTTGCAGATGGATTTTAATCTTGATAAATGTGAGGTGCTGCATTTTGGAAATGCAAATCAGGGCAGGACATATACACTCAATGGTAAGGTCCTGGGGAGTGTTGCTGAACAAAGAGACCTTGGAATGCGGATTCATAGCTTCTTGAAAGTAGTGTCGCAGGTAGATAGGATAGTGAAGAAGACATTTGGTATTCTTGCCTTTATTGGCCAGTGCTTTGACTATTTGAATTGGGTGGTTATGTTTCTGCTGTGCAGCACATTACTTTGGCCACTTTTGGAGTACTGTATTCAATTCTGGTCTCCCTCCTTTTGGAAATATATTGTGAAAATTGAGAGAGTCAGTAAAGATTTACAAGGATGTTGCCAGGATTGGAGCTATAGGGAGCGTGCGAGTATGTTAGATTCTTTTATTCCTGTAGCATGAAGAGCATGTATAGGGTGTATAGCCAAGGTCTTTTTCCCTAAAACTACAGGGCATCAATTTCCGATGCGAGGGAAAAGATTTAAAAATGACCCAAGGAGCAACTTTTTCCCACAGAGGGTGGTGCATGTGTGGAATGAGCTGTCAGAGGAGGCATTGGAGGCTTTTACAATTACGACTTCTAAAAGATATTTGGATGGGTACATTAAGAGGAGGGGTTTACATCAATATTGGCCAAATGCTGGCAAATGCGATTAGTTTAATTTGGGATATGATATCATCGAAATGTCTTCATTTCAGCATTCTGAAGCCTGCAAACACATCCTTCCATAACACTGACTCAGAGTCTCTCTCCCTCTGTCTATTTCCCAAATCCCTCCCATTTGTTGGTGTTTAAACTGCTTCCCCGCCATCCGGTTTTAATTGTCCAGTATTAATGTGAATAACTGTCCCTTATATTTTCCTGCCCTTGAATGTTGCTCACCCAAGAGCATCAGCTTCCAACACTAAGAAGCTTAGAAACAATGTTCAAAAAGCATTGCTTTCTTTTTCTCTGAATTCCCAGTGTCCTGCCCTGTGCTCCATGTTGGATAGTGGGGTTTTAGCAGTTTTGATTCACACCTTTGTAACTTGCTCTGTGCCTAAGCATTGGCATGTACTCTGTAACATGTTAGTGATTTAGACCAGGCTTCTCACTTGCATTTGACTGACATTTGACTTAACTGTAGTTTTTGTACGTTCGTGGAAATGCTGGGGCTGGTTTCCTGGAGGCTGTGTTTTAAACTGCTGTGGAAATTCATGAAGACCAGAGGCTTTGCTGACCCAACTCTGGATGAAACATGGTGACTGTAGTTGCAGCACCTGGATCTGCAATATGACCAACAAATACAGCTGAGGCTGCAGAGAGGGGAATCTCTGTAAAATGGGATGAGGGAATCACACTCAGATCAGCCATGGTTTTGAAAAATGTTGGAGCAGGATTGAATGGCTCGCTCATGCAACTTATTCAGATATTCCTGTTAGTAACAAACCAATTTCCCTTTTCTCCCAGTGTCCTAGACTGGTGGGTAGTGAGTCGCCTCCTTCTGTTCCTGGGGAACGGAAGTCTGGGGTCTCACTTGCCTCCAGATCTCCATATATCCCAGTCTCGAACAATTGAATGACTGCCTCCTGTTCCTGTGTTCCAGTATCGAGCAGTTGAGTGTCTACCTCCTGTCCCTGTTTCCCAGTCTCGAGCAGTTGAGTGACTACCTCCTGTATCTCCCTGTTCCTGAGCAGCAGTTTCAATGCTCTGAATGATGTCACAAGGTTAAGAAAGGACTTGATAACAAGGAATTTCAAACTTGGAGCAGCATTACACAAAGATATCTAGAAACTTCTCCACCAAACATTTTATGCAGCTGTTATTTTACTCCTGTCTCCTTTTATAAACAGGGTGAAACGGATACAACAGTGCAGTGTTCCCACAATGCTCCCACATACAGAGAAGACAGATGATAAAGATTGAAAGATTTATGGTCTATCCCTCAGCAACCCTCATCCGTTCCATCCAAACCAAATAAATGTTTCCTTTTATTGTGTTATGTAAAATGATATAAGGAACTGGTTAACTGAACCGATTGTTTGGTGACTGTGACTAATGTCAGTCTCCATGGATTCTAATTATCCCAGTGGAGGGTTTCCATCTTTTCATTATAAAAGGGCTCCATTCAATATGTTATCTCATATTGAAGCGGGAGCATCACCGATAGCGATAACAGGGATCGGCTGCTCCAGAGAGAGGGAGAGATCAGAAACTGAGAACATTATACTGGAATGTTAGAACAATGGATCAGAATCTGAGAACATTCGACTGGACAGTTCCAAAAGTGGATCAGAATCTGAGAACAATCGACTGGAATGTTCCAACAGTGGGCAGGAGGCTATCCTATTATGTTTGGATTTTTTTCTACATATTATTGATGGCCGTTAACATCGCGGATCAAATATGCACTTCACATTATTCAATGTTTTTATTATCCTATCCTGGCTATTGTTGGTGTCCCTGGTAAGTTTCACTGTCGATTTATTATTTGCATTCGCCATGTGCTACTGTATTACTGTTCTTTTCATTTACTCTACTCTGTAAGTATTCACGCTCCAAACCAGAACAACAACAGTGAACTTGTTCATTCTTTCTCTCCTTCTTTAGTTCTGGCACTGTGCCTTGTTGGTTGACCTACTCACTTTCAGGTATGAACCAGGATGCATTGCATCACTGCCCTTGCTATTTAAATATTGAAAGCCTCGAGGTCACTGTCTTCTGTTCTGGATGCAAACTCCACTTTGGTCCTCTGACTCCATCTCATCCCTGGCCAATGACTGAGGCTGAGACAGACGAGTCACAACTACGGTGATCCCTTTGACCACAAGCTGATTACTGACACTATATCCTGACCATTCCTAATTTTAACTATTGACAACTGCAGATTATACTTCACTGGTTCATCCTTTCTGCTGTTTGAACCTTCAGCTATGAAATACAATCTTAATAAAGCCAATAATCTCCTGTTGCTTAACCAAATCTGCGTCGGTATTTCATGGCTTGTAACTAAACGCAGACCAAAATCCCATCATTCCTGTACGGATTGCTTTATATTGTTGTTGGGTCTGGCAAAGCCTTTACTTTAATATTCACAAGCACATCGTCACCTCTGACTATAACACGGTCCTCAGTCTCCCTCTGTTAATGACACAAAGCCCTGTCAGTTGTTCACATTTAAGCTGATTTCCTCTATGTCTATTTTCTCTCAAATAGCAATTTACAAATCTAATGCCACCAACACACACACACACACACACACACACACACGCACACACGCACACACACACACACACGCACACACACACACTAGCACACACATACACAATCAATCTCTTGCCTTATATTTCGGCAGTGGAGATACAGAGCCATACATTTGTGGGAGCCCATTTGCTGTCACTCACTGCATGTGTTACAAATCTTCCCCGGCAAGTCATTTCTGTAGTGCAAGTATAGTAGCAATATACTGGCAAAGGTTTGCAATGGTCCCCATTCTGGGCAGGTAGAACAGTTTATAGAATAGTCCACGAGCATGGTGTGCATAGCTCTCCATTCTGGCTGGTCCCTTGTCCCAGTTTATGGTGTCTGGGATGGTTCTGTGAGGCAGATTCACAATTTAATGTAAACTCCTTTACATTGATAATACCTGAATGTATCTCCAGGCAGGAGTTGAAAGGAACTTCCGAATTTGCATATTCATCAATCAAAACCTGCATCTCCATTCTAACCGAAATAAGATTCAGCAGCCATCTTAGATGTGATCAATTCATGTGCATGTGTTGCATAAGCCTTTCATCTTTTCCTAATAAATTTTGTGCCAAAGGTCTTCTCTCTCCAACACCTGAAGAAGGAGCAGGACAATGAAAGCTTGTGTTTTCAAATAAACCCGTCAGTCTATAGCCTGGTGCCATGTGATTATTGACTTTACTCAACCCAGTCCAAAGCTAGCACCTCCATATCATGGTTTTTATTGGTTAGCCAATTTTCTCTCCAAGCAAATAAATTGTCCCAACCCCATGTGTTCTTGTCTTGCATATTAATCTTTCGTCAAGAATGTTATGCATTGGCTTTTTCAAGTCTAGATATAATACAACTTTCAGATCCCCCTTTTTCAACTTGTTTGTCACACCTCTTAATACGAAAAAGTTAGGAAAATCATTCAAACATGATTTATCCTTAATACAATCATGTCGACTTTGATGGATTGTGGTTTGACTTTCAAAGTCTCCTGTTGTTAATTCCTTAATAATAGATTTGAACAATTTGTCTTCAGTCCTAATCGTTTGCTCATACCTTTCCATTCCCAAGTGAAGTTAGTTATTCTAAGTTATTCCCTTTCCATAACCTCGACAGTCCGTTTCAATTCCTGTGAAATAGGCACGAGGCTGTGAAAGATCGGCTCCAATTGCTGTGTAAGGGGCATGGGTGGCTGATTGGACACATTCTGTTCCTGATTTACACACACGATGGGCTGAATGTCCTCCTGGTGTTCCTACACTATCGCTTCGATGTCTTTCATGTCCTGCGCCTGTTCCTCACCAAGCCACTTAAGATATCATTGTCCTCATCCTGTTGCACATTGACAAGCTTGGAGACTTATGGAATCTCCCTGCATGGCATTCCGTGTTAGACAGGGCGTTAGAGCAGCTTTAACACACATCTATAGAACTTGTTGAAAAACAGAAATTACTGATAAACTCGGCAGGTCTGGCAGCATCTTATTTGTATAATTGATAACTTGTTCTGAGCCTATTCATTTCTAGAGAAAGTCAACAGGTCTGGCATCATCTGCAGAGACAGAATAACAGAGTTAGCGTTTCAAGTCAAGTATGACACTTCTTCAGAACTCAAAAGGATTGGAAAATGAGTTTTATAATCCCTTGACAGATGTGGGGAGTGGGTTGACGGGTAAAAGAGGGTGCAGCAAAAGATAAACATGCTTTTAGTAGTGGTGAACAAGAAGATCATGTGAAATAGCTTTAAATTAAGCTGTGAATGGGGAAAAGGGATTCTCTCTATTGAGTGAGCGATAAAGAAAATACAAAACCACACAAGGTCATAGGAGGCCAAGAGGGAGGATGTACGGAAACTGGAGAACAGTTATTATGGGGTCAGACTGTGAAGTTATCAAATTGTACATTAACTTCGACAGGCTGTAATGTACGAAAGTGCAAAGTGAGGTGTTACTCGAGCTTGGGTTGTGCTTTCTTGGAATGTTGCAGCAGCCCAGGGTCGAAAGCTTAGCATGAGAGCAAGGTAGATTATTGAAATGGGAAGCAATGAGAAGGTCAAGGTTAATTCCACAGACAGAGTGGGAGTGTTCCTCAAAGCAATCTCTGTTTGGTCTCGCCAATATAGAGAGACTGCATTGTGAGCAGCCATGATAGGAGACCAGAGTGAAAGTTTAATGTGAAATGCTGCTTCACGTGGAGGGTATGTTTGGTTCCTTGGACAGTGAGGAGGGAAGAGGTTAATGAGCAATAGTTGCAGCTTCTGCAATTGCATGGGAATGTGCCATGGGGGAGTGGGGAATTGTTTGGGGTGATGGAGGGGGCAGCGAGGGAACGGTTCCTGAGATATACTGACAGTGGGCGGAAGAGAAAGATGTGTTTGATGGTGCTGTTCTGCTGGAGATGGTGGAAATGGCTGGTCTCAGGGTGGCTCGGCCTCTCCATTCATGCTGTTTTACATCTCCCACTCACATCTCATTCCGGAAAGTTTCCTTCTTGGTGTAAACCTTATTGAAAACACCTCTCCCCCTTTACACTGAATTCACACTGTGATCCAAATTTCAAAAAGTATACTCAGCCTTGATCTCACTCTGATAAAGGTCGACGTTGACCGTGTGGTTCAAGAAATCTCCTTCTTATATGGTTCAGGCCAGAGATGCGCTTTCACTGTAGAGATCATCACACGATTTGGACAAAGCAATTCAGGTGTTTTACCTCTTATTGGTACTCGTAACAGTTTCCTGCTGCCTTAATATTGTAACATGGAGAAATACAAATCACAGTATGAAGCTTGGGCTGAGTGTTATTTACCTGTCATTTGAATACTGTTTCAAATTTGCAGTGCTTATCTTTAAGTGCTTGTTCGTGAAGTTAGTGTCAGACAGCGTGTAGGAGGTTGAGGCATGACATTGTAGAAATTTATAAAATCATGAGAGGAATGAATAGAGTGACCAGCCAAGGTCTTTTCCACGGGATGGGGGAGTTCAACCAGAGAAGGCATAGATTTAAGGTGAAAGAGGGAAGATTTGTAATGGACGAAGGGTCAATGTTTTCACACAGTGGGTGATGTGTATGTATATGGAATGAGCTGTTAGAGGAAGAGTAGGAGATGCAACTACAGCTACAACATTTAAAACTAATTAGGATAAACATATGAATGGAAACAGTTTAGAGGCATATGGAGAGAATGCAATCAGATGGGACGAGGTTAATTTGGAAAACCTGGTCAGCATGTACAAGTTAGACCAAAGGGTCTGTTTGTGCACTATATAACTGTATGAATCTAGAAAGCGAGGAAAAGGGAGAAAAGACATGATGTAGTAAATTGGCTAGAAATACAAAAACAAGAAGCACGAGCTTTTCCGAGCATATAAAAAAAGTTCAAGATGAATGTGTGACGTTAGGTGAAATTAAGTCAATAAAGTATTCTGAGGATAATTGGAGGGTGTGACTGAAGAACTGGCTACAGGGAGGAGGCAGATAATTTACAGCCATATTTTACATCTTTCCTCACAGGGGAAGGTACAGTAAGTATTTCAATGATGTAAACAAAATGGTAATAGGAGGGAAGTTCTTGAACCGTCTCTAACAAAAGGACCAAGAATTTTTCTATCAGACAAGAGTAAGAATAGACAGGCCAGCAGGAATTCATTGCTGGTTTTAAAAGAAATGGTCACAGTCTTGGGGTCATGGCCCCCTCTCTATCAGATGTTAGTTCTGTTGTTTGTAAATGTAAGCAGTAAGTGCGGTAGTTTGAATGGACTGTCATTAGGTTTAGGTACACATGGTTCTGACCGTGGCATGTTCACCCACACTCATCAGTGAACCGGAGATCGGCTTCATGGTCATGGTAGACTGAGAGATTATATTGTGGTTGAAAATAATTCTGCTGCTGCTGCTGCTACTACAGCTGCTATGATTTGCAGCATCACATGAATGCTCAGTTTGAGCTGCAATATCTGCAGTACAATTCTGCTGCCTGTCCTCAATTCGCATGGGGACCCGGTCACCCTTCTCCCCTGTACACAGTGCCCGATCCCGGTTTCTGATGTGGGAGCGCTTTCATTTTTTAAAATTCTCATGCTGTTAGGGTATCTTCATGATGCCATGCCTCCAATTTGTCGCATTCCTCAAAAGCATTTAACGTTTTCACTTGAATATTTTCCCATCCAGTAATGCCATCTTCTCTTTAAAGTGAATGTGTTTCCTCTGTTTCTCTCCATGCCCATATTTAAGAGCTCTGTAGTGTCGTGATGACAGCCTTATGTAGTTTCAGACCAAATGTATTTGTATACCTTGCGTTATCATTCACTTCCCGGTGTATGGCTCTCCATGTTGGACAGGGTGTGTGAGCAGCTCTGACACACATGTTTGAAACTTATTCAAAAACAGAAATTGCTGAAGACACTGACAAGTCTGAACAGCATCTGTGGAGTGAAAGTAGAGTTAATCTTTCGGGTTCTGTGACTGTTCCTCAAAGCACCCAGTAAGCTATATTGAAAATATATTCTGTAACTTTTCATTTTTTAAGGAATTCAGTGAGTCTGGCAACATCTGCAGAGACAGAGAAACAATGTTAATGTTTCAAGCCCAGTGTAAATCTTCTTCAGACGTGGAAAGGATGAGAAAGTGAGTGTTTTAGTTTCTTGGCATAGGTGGGAAAGAGTGTTTGGAAGCCCAGTGTGAAAGACAAATGGGCTTTAAATTGTGGTGAAAGAGACACAGATATATAATGGGTGTAAACTAATGTGTAAATATTAGAAGTTGATTTTCTCTGTTGAATGGAACATAAACAAGACACGATCTTAGGGAGCCCAGAAGGGAGAGTGGACGGAAAATGGAGAGCAGCCATAATGGGTTCAGGCTGTGAATTTATGGAATTGAATATGAACTCCGACAGACTGTAACGTAACAAAGTGTAAAGTGAAGTGTTACTCGAGTTTGGTTTGTGCTTCATTGGAACATTGCAGCAGCCTGCATTTTCTTAGAATCGCTACAGTGTGGAAACAGGCCCTTCAGCCCACCAGGTTTATACTGACCCTCCAAAGAGTGTGCGAACCAATCCCATTCTCCAGCTTAAAACTGTACATAGACCCCTGACTATTGCACCTAACATCAACATCCCTGAACACAATCGGCAATTCAGTATGGCCAGTTCACCTAACCTGCACAACTTTGAACTGTGGCAGGAAACTAGAACACCCAGAGCAAATCGAACCCCGTTCCCTGATGTTGTGAGTCAGCAATGCAAACCACTGAGCTGCCGTGCCATCCTAGTCCGAAATGTTATATGGCCACAACTCTATACTAATAGAAATGAAGCCATTAGGACCATTAAGTCTGCTCCGGCATTCGATCACGACTGACAGATTTTCAACTCCGTTTTCCTGATTCCTCTCAGTAATCTTTGATCCCCTTGTCAATCAAGAACTTATCTGAGTCGGTTTTCAGTATACTTAATAGAACATAGAACATAGAACAGTACAGCAGAGAACAGGCCCTTTGGGCCACGATGTTGTCCCTAGATTTAATCCTAATGTAAATGTAGTAATTTAACTTCCGCACTCCTCAACTCACTGCTATCCATCTGTATGTTCATCAGTCGCATAAATGTCCCCAATGACTCTGCTTCCACCATCAGAGCTGGCAATGCATTCCATGCATTCACAACTCTCTGCATAAAGAACCTACCTCTGACGTGTCCCTTTTACCTTCCTCCTCCTATCTTCAAACTATGACTTCTCGTACTAGTCAATCCTGCCCTGGGAAAAAGTCTCTGGGTATTGACTCTATCTATCCCCCTCATTATTTTGTACAAATCGATCAGCTCTCCTCTCTCTTCCTTGTCTCCAGAAAGAAAGGTTCAAGTTCGTTCAACCTTTCTTCATTAAGCAAGCCCTCCATTCCATGCAACATCGTGGTAAACCTTCTTTGCCCCCTCTCCTAAGCCTCTGTATCTTTCCTATAGTAGGGCGACCACAACCGGACGCAATATTCCAAGCCTGGTCTCACCAGGGACTTGTCGAGCTGCAGCAAAACTTCGCTGCTTTTCAACTTGATCCCCCTGTTAATCAAAGCCAAAATACCATATACTTTCTTGACACCCTATCCACTTGGGTGGCAACTTTGAGGGATCTGTGCATTTGCGCACCCAGGTCCCTCTGCTCCTCCACACTGCCAAGAATCCTGTATTTAATGTTATATTCAGGATTAGAATTTGACCTTCCAAAATGTATCGCTTCGCATTTATCCAGGTTGAACTCCATCTGCCATTTTTCAGCCCAGCTCTGCATCCTATCTATGTCGCGCTGCAGCCTACAGAAGCCCCCTTTACTATCGACGGCACCGCCAACCTTTGTGTCATCAGCAAAGTTACTAACCCACCCATAACCTCCTCATCCAAGTCATTTATAAAAACTACAAAGAGCAGAGGCCCAAGAACACAGCCCTGTGGGATCCCTCTCAACACTGTCCTCCAAGTAGAATACTTTCCATCTACAACCACTGCCTGCCTTCAGCCAGCCAGACAATTCTGAATCCAGATACCCAATTCTCCCTGTGTCCAATACTTTCTGACTTTATGAATGAGCCATCAATGGGGAACCCTCTCAAATACCTTGCTGAAGTTCACATGCACCACATCAACTGCTCGACCGTCGTCGACCTGTCTTGACACCTCCTCAAAGATATCAATAAGATTTGTGAGGCATGACCTGCCCCTTACAAAGCCATGCTGACTGCCTTTAATCACACAATGCTTTGCCAAATAGTCATAAATCCGATTCCTCGGAATTTTTCCAAACGTTGCTAACCACAGACGTAAGACTGGCTGGTCTCTAATTGCCAGGGATGTCCCTATTACCCTTCTTGAAATAAGGAACAGCATTCGCCTCCTTCCAGTCCTCTGGTACGACTCCTATGGAGAGTGAGGAGGCAAATATCCTCGCCAGTGGCTTAGCAACCGCCTTTCTCGCTTCCCGTTGCAGCTTGGGATAAATCTGGTCTGGCCCTGGGGATTTATCAATCTTACTGTTTTCCAAAATTGCTCAACTTCATCAATGTTGATCTGGTCAAGACTGATCTGGCCCAGCTCCTCTAAGTTTTCATTTGCAACAAGTTTCCTTTGCTTGGTGAAAATCGAAGCAAAAACCTCATTTAGGACTTCCCCTATCTGTTCAGACTCCATGCATAAGTTCCCTACGCTATCCCTTATCGGCCCTACCTTCTCCCTGATTATTCTCTTATTCCTCACGTATGAGAAACATGCATTTGGATTCTCCCTAATTCTTCTTGCCATGCCTATTTTTGTGCCCCATCATGGCTCTCCTCAGTCCATTTGTGAGCTCCTTTCTCGCAAGCCTGTAATCCTCTAAAGCTGTGCTAGATTCTTGCTTCCTCCATTTTACCTAAGCTGCCTGCTTCCTTTTTACGAGACGTCCCTCTGTTCTTGTCATCCAAGGTTCCTTAATCTTACCCTTTCTTACCTGTCTCAGAGGAACAAATTTGTGTATCACTCGCAACAACTGCTCCTTAAACCGTCTCCATATGTCTGCTGTGCCCGTTCTGTGGAACAATTGCTCCCAGTCTGTACTTCCCAACTCCTGTCTGATGGCATCATAATTTCCTTTTCCACAATTAAATACCTTCCCATTGGAACCTGTTCCTTTCACTCTCACAGACGATGCCACATGTGAGGCATTTGTGATCACTTTCACCAAAGTGCTCTCCCACCGTGAGTTCTGACACCTGTCCTGGCTCGTTGCCGAGGACCAAATCCAAAATATCCTCTCCCCTCGTCGGTCTGTTTACATACTGAGCAAGGAAACCCTCTTGAACACATCTGACAAAAACGGATTCATCCACACCATCTGCACTTAGGAGGTTCCAGTCGATATTGGAAAAGTTGAAATCATTCATAGCAATTAACCTGCTACTTTTGCATTTTTCCAGAATCTGCCAGCCTATGAGATCTTCAATCTCTCTCCTGCTATGAGGTGGTCTGTAGAAAACCTCCAATGCGGTGACTGTTCTCTTGCTGTCCCTAACTTCCACCCGTACTGACTAAGTGGACAAGCCTTCCTCAACAACCTTCATTTCTGTAGCTGTGACGCACTCTCTGATTAGCAATGCTACTACCCCCTCCTCGTTTTCCATGCACCCTGTTGTTTTTTTAGATAACTTATAGTGTGGAAACAGGCCCTTCGGCCCAACAAGTCCACACCAACACTCCATAGAGCAACACACCCAGAACCATTCCCCTCCATTTACCCCTCCTTTTAACACTCCGGGCCATTTAACATGGCCAATTCACCTAACCTGCACATTTTTGGATTATCGAGGGAAACCGGATCACCCGGAGGAAACCCACGGGGAAAATTTGCAAACTACACAATTCCCTGAGGTGGGAATTGAACGCGGATCTCTGGCGCTGTGAGGCAGCAGTGCTAAACACTGCGCCACTGCGCCGCCCCTAAATATTTTTAAACGTTCTAAACCCTGGAGCATCAAGCAACCATCCCTGCCCCTGTGAAACCCACGTCTCTGTTATGGCCATGACATCGTAGCCCCAAATACTGATCCATGCTCTAAGTTTGTCACCCTTATTTGGGACATTCCTTTCATTTAAGCAGACGCACTTCAACTGATCCCTTTATTTCATCGCATGAGAAACCTTCCTGATAGATTCAATTTATCCCTGTCACTTTCCCGTCTGTAACTAACCCCCTCTCAGACATGTGGTCTGATTCCTACCCCCCTGCCAAACTAGTTTAAACCCGCACGAATCACACGAGCAAACCTCCAAAACAGGTCATTTGTGCACCTCCAATTCAGGTGCAACCCATCCTTCATGTGCAGGTCCCACCTTACCCAGAATGTATCCCGATGGTCTAGGTATCTGAAGCCCTCCCTCCTGCTCCAGCCTCACAGCCAAGTGTAAAGCTGCATTCGCTGACTCTTCCTGATCTCACGAGCTCATGCCACTGGTAGCAAACCTGAGATCACTACTCGACTCGTCCTACTCTTCAGCTTCCAAACTAACTCTCTGTAGTCACTTTTCAGATCCTCAGTCCCTTTCCTGGCTATATCGTTGGTGCCAAATGGTCTGGTTTCTATAGCCTTCTGTGGTAAGGAATTCCACAATTTCACCACTTTCTGGTTAAAGACGTTTCATCTTATTCCCTTTCTAATGGATTTTCCCTTTGCTCTAAGCCTGTGTCCTCCTGCCAGTGCAAACGGCCTCCCAATTTTGTCTGTATCCAGGTCATTCAGTATTCTGTAAGCTTCAATTGGACCACCCTTCATCCTTTTAATCTCCATCGAGTATAAACCCAGAGTTCTCCAGCGTTCCTCATGTGTTAAACTTTTCATTGGTGAACCTTTTCTTGACACACACCACGTCTAATACATCCTTCCTGAGGTATGAGGCACAAAATACTGGAAATGTGGTCTGAACAGAGCGTTAGAAAGCCTCAGAATCGCCAGCATTATATCCTACTCCTCTCAAGATGAATGACAACATTGTATCTGCCTTCTTATCTACTGACCCAACCTGCAATTTTATCTAAGGCAAATCCTGCGCTTGGAATCCCAAGTCCCTTTGTTGCTCAGATTTCTGATTGTTTTCCCCATTTAGTAAATAGTCCATGCCTGTATTCTTCATACCAATGTTTATGACCTCATACCCTCCCACATTGTATTCCATCTCCTACTCCTTTTCCCACTCTCCCAAACTGTCGAAATCTTTCTGCAGACTCCCTGCCTCCTCAATATTACATGCCTCTCCACCTGTTTTTGCTTCATCTGCAAACGTAGCCAGAATGCCTTCTGTCCCGCCCCTCAGATCATTAACCTGTAAAGTGAAATGTTGTGGTCCCAACACTGACTCTTGTGGAACACTGCTAGTCACTGGCTACCATCCTGAGAGGGACAATTCTATCCTCATTCTGCATCCTGTAAGAGACCCAACCTTTTATGCATGCTAGTACCTGTCCTCTGACACCATGGGTCCTTATCTTACTCTGCAGCCTCCTGTGTGGTACCATATCAGAGACCTTCTGGAAGTTCAAATAGGTAACTCCCTTTGGTCCAACCCTTCGTTACATCCTCAAAGAATTCTCATTATCTTGAGAGCAGTGTAGGTTATTGAAATGGGGAGCAGTCAGAAGGTCAGGGTCATTCAAACAGACAGAGTGGAGATGTTCCTCAAAGCAGTTTCTATTTTGATCACTAATGTAAAGGAGACTGCATTGTGAGCAGCAATGACAGGAGGTTGGATTGAAAGCGTACAAGTGAAATGTTGCTTCACCTGGAAGGTGTGTTTAGAGCCTTGGACAGTGAAGAGGGAAGAGATGAATAAGCAAATGCTGCAGCTTCTGCATTTACATGGGAAGGTGCCATAGGGGTGTGGGGAAGTGTTCAAGGTAATGGAGCGTGCCACAGAAGGAGTGGTCTCTGTGAATTTCTGACAGTTGGCGGGAGGGGAAGATGTGTTTGATGGTGTGGTCCTGCTGGAGGTGGTGGAAGTGGGGGAGGATGATTCTCTGAATGCAGATTCTAGTGCAGTAGGAAGTGAGGACAAGGGGAGATCTATCATTGTTCTGGGAATGAGGGGACGGAGTGAGGGCAGAAACGAGGGAGCTGGCACAGTCACAGCTGACGGCTCAGTACATCAGAGTGAGGGGATTTCTGGTTTGAGAGAAAAGGATGTCATGTCGGAAGCTTTCCAATTGAATGTAGCATTGTCGAACAGAAATGACAGAGCCAGGGAAACTGGGAGAGTGGAGTCACCCTCATCTGATCATGTGTTCAGCCACATACGTAGGTTCCCCCTGAATGATTGAAAAGAGCCAGGCATTTCAAATGCAGATTTATGGCATATATCTGGACTGTGAAAATAGACACAGATGAAGGTCAGCAGATGTGTGTGTGTCGGTGTGTGTGTGTGTGTGTGTGTGTGTGTGTGTGTGTGTTGGGGGGAGGGGTCATTTAAGCAGGTACTGATTAATAACTCTCCGTAATGTTTGGCTCTGGTGAAAAAGAAGATCATATGAAGATGTGAAGATGAACCACCCATGGTGCACAAAGGTTGTGAAGGATACTAATCAATCACAAACTAAAGAATTCAGATTGGTGAGCTGTAGGTAAAAACAATGACTGCAGATACCAAAAACCAAATACTGGATTAGTGGTGCTGGAAGAGCTCAGCAGTTCAGGCCGCATCCAACGAGCAGCGAAATCGACGTTTTGGGCAAAAGCCCTTCATCAGGAATAAAGGCAGTGAGCCTGAAGCGTGGAGAGATAAGCTAGAGGAGAGTGGGGGTGGGGAGAGAGTAGCATAGAGTACAATGGGTGAGTGGGGGAGGAGATGAAGGTGATAGGTCAACGAGGAGATGGTGGAGTGGATAGGTGGAAAAGAAGATAAGCAGGTCGGACAAGTCCGGACAAGTCAAGGAGACAGTTACTGAGCTGGATGCTTGAAACTAGAATGAGGAGGGGGAAGGGGAAATGAGGAAGCTGTTGAAGTCCACATTGATGCCCTGGGGTTAATGCGTTCCGAGGCGGAAGATGAGGCGTTCTTCTTCCAGGCGTCTGGTGGTGAGGGAGCGGCGGTGAAGGAGGCCCAGGACCTCCATGTCCTCGGCAGAGTGGGAGGGGGAGTTGAAATATTGGGCCACGGGGCGGTTTGGTTGATTGGTGCGGGTGTCTCGGAGATGTTCCCTAAAGCGCTCTGCTAGGAGGCGCCCAGTCTCCCCAATGTAGAGGAGACCACATCGGGAGGAACGGATACAATATTGATATTAGTGGATGTGCAGGTGAAACTTTGATGGATGTGGAAGGCTCCTTTAGGGCCTTGGATACAGGTGAGGGAGGAGGTGTGGGCACAGGTTTTACAGTTCCTGCGGTGGCAGGGGAAAGTGCCAGAATGGGAAGGTGGGTCGTAGGGGGGTGTGGACCTGACCAGGTAGTCACGGAGGGAAAGGTCTTTGTGGAAGGCGGAAAGGGGTGGGGAGGGAAATATATCCCTGGTGTGGGGTCTCGGTGAGCTGTACTGTTGGCCACATTTGGGAAGTTTACTTTTGCAACAAGAAGCAGATTGCATAAACCAAAATACAAAGAAAAACATTTCAAAACTGGCAAGAAATATGAAAAGAAACTAAATACAGGAGTTTTCCCATATTGAATAAAAATCGTTCATGTTGTGTGTGTGACCCTTGGAAGGAAGGCAGGAAAGAATATTTGGGACAACTCACTGGAGGATGTGACTGGGGAACTGGTTTCAAGGAAGAGGCAGAGAATTTAAACCAGTATTTTACATCGTTCCTCGCAGGGGAATGCACGAAGAGTTTCAATATTATAAACAAAATTGTAGTCAGATGAAAGTTTTGCACTGTCTCGAACAAAACAAACAAGGCTTTTCTCAAACAGAAAAGACCAAGGGTAAGCAGCTCATCAGCAATTCATAGCTTGCTTTAATAGAAGTGGTTATAGAGTGACTGGTGGCACTGTGTGAAATATTCCATAACTCTCGGGATTGCAGGAGTGGTCCAGTGAAACTGGCGAAACTCCAAAATGGCGCCTGTCTTCAAGAAGAGAGTGAGTTCAAGTGTTTAGGTGCTCCCTTTGTCTGAATAGTGGAGCATATTTGAGAGGCTTAATGGCCTCATGATGCATTTTCATTCTGAGTCATTTTTTTTAAAAAAAGTAAAACTCTACTCCTTCCTCTGATTCGTTACACACTGGGGGGTGAACATTTTGCTGAAATTGAATTATTTTAAAAATTATCTGGAGCATTGTACAAACGACATCACCCAGAGAATTCTAGAAACTGCACCCATAAGAACATTTTATAACCATGTGGGAGTATTGCAGAGGTGTGTGTGTGTGTGAGAGAGAGAGAGAGAGAGAGAGAAAGTGCTGCATTGCAGTGGTGACAGCGTGAGTGTGAGAGAGTAGAGAGAATACGGTGACCCTTATCCTGACAAAGTGGAGAAGGATATTGATGCTTTTCCTGTATTGCTGGACTTTTCTTCGGACTGCAGATACTGCACTGAGCTGGGTGGTGTGCTCAGAACATGCTCGGAAGAGAATGGTGCCCCTCTGTACTAGACTATTCTCCAGGACCTCGGTGCCCCTGTCGACAAGCTGTGGTGTAATTCACCATTACCTGCCATGCTCGGGTAAACTGTCATGCCGGAGGAAACATCACAGAAGCGCTTCATAGGAGGCTCACAAGGACTGAGAATGTCACTAGACAGGGGACGAAACGTCTGCAACACAAATTCCCATCTCGGCGAACAGAACCACAATATCGGGAAAACTACACAGGGCAACCCCAAACTGAGAAACTCAACCGTGTGCCCATTGGCCTTTTAATGATGGCAGCAGTACCAGGGATCACTGAATATCCAGGGGCATCTGGGCGATGGTGAGCACCTCCAACCATGATGGGTGGGAAAATCGGGCTGGCGTTGAATGAGAGGGACACCATGGGGTGCGGTGGGTAGTTAATGAGGTGAGTTCGATAAGACAACACCAGGAAACTAGCTCTGCCTCGTGCAGACATTCTTTATGTGACATTCAATGAAAATGGCACTGAGACAAATTATTGTTCGATTCAGCCCAATGAGTCGAGGATTCTATTGATCCTACTCCCACTTACAACGCTGCAGGACAAATGCTTATCCAAGACTCTCAATCATCTTAACTTACACCAATATCCTGCTCCCTCATCAATCCTAGAAACAGTGGCTTATATTGCAAGATGCTATCAAAATGGTTTTATTTCACAATTTTTAAACCTACTATCAGGTCCTTCTCTGAAATTCTCTTTCAATCTCCCCCTCTCTTTTAAACAACCTCCTCCCATTTGTTGGTATTTAAACTGATTCCACCGCCATCTCTCTCTGACAATGTGTTTCACACCCACAGCACTCCTGTGTCATGCTATAGTGGAGATATGGAGCTGTAACTGAAGAGGTGCTGCACATCCTGTCACTTCCAGCATGAGCTGCAAGGTTCCCCACACTGGGCAGTGATCTAACACAATGTTACACAGCAATGCAGCGATTGGTGTACACAGCTGCGTATGCAGGGATGGTAACTGCTCCAAATTATTAGATAAATTCACTGCTATTCACTGCACAGCTCCCCATGCTGCACAGATATCCGTGTGTATCAAACAATGCCTTTGTGTGTTCTTCACAGCACCCTGTGCTGAACAGATCATCTAGTCCAAGTTTATATATCACTGCACTGTTGGACACATAAGTAGTGAACATATGAGCTCTAAACAGTGTTCGATCCTGGACGGATTGCTGAGCAGTGCAGTAACCTGGTCTACACAGTGCTTCATGCTGAGCAGGTACCTCATCTGGGTTTATGCGTGTCCGGGCTGGATCTGAGAGGTGGATTGAGTATCTGATATAATTCCTGACAAGATTATCAGTCCGCCAGCTCAGCCCATTCCGCTGGTAAATGTGTCGTGCTGTGTTTGAGATAGAATTTACTTTGTCAAAATATTCGACATTAAGCCAAACACAATTTATTCGAAGACTGTCAATAAAAGACAACAAAAGGAAGAGGAACTTGCAATAACTTAATTCTGTTGGAACACTTAATAATAGTTTATTTAACTACTGTACAGTAATTGCTCCAATATGGTATCATCCAATAAACACACAAATGTCAAAAAACAAATGCAGGAAAGAGATTAGCTGACATGCAGTTCTCCAATCCAGGAGGAAAGAACATCAAAAGACAGTTCCGAGAGAAATCACAGAGACAATGTGTAGCACTCGGGAGAGATTTACTGCCTTCCAACCCTGCTGAGACCCCAGCAATAACTGGCAAAATGTAAAACTAAGAATCTTGGTTCTGTAAGAGTTTGACAATCACTCCACAGGACCAGGCCGCGACTGCAAGAACACAAGGAATGGACTGGATCTACATCGTCTATGGCTCTGTAGGTGTCTCTCAAAAATGTCTAAACCTACCTAAGCCGTTTAATGCTGAACAGACAAAAGTCAAAGTTAAACATAAATAAATAAAACAATAAGATGAAGCAGGCCTGGTGATCAGGCACAGACGGCCTCAGGAGCCCAGCAATTCCTACGCTGCCAAAACACAGCAGAATCATCGAGCTTGTGAAGAGAAAGAATTATCTCTCTCCCTAACCTCTATGTTTACAACTGGAGATGTGCCATTAACCCAATAATCATCGATATCAAAATCCCACCCACACTAAGTATTATTATGATATATCAGAGTTGCCGTGAAATGGGGTTAACTGGAGATGTTTGTTCAGTGACTGTGATTAATATCAGTCTTCTTGGACCTAACTGGGTCACTGGAGCATTTTCCTCTTCCATAATTAGGGACTTCATTCAACTTGTTATGCCATAGTATTCGGCGCAGCGTCAACCTCAAAAAGATTGGGATCAGCAGCTACAGAGAAAGAGAGAGAAATCAGACTTTGAGAACATTAGAATGTTCCAACAATGGATCAGAATCTGAGAACATTAGACTTGAATGTCACAACAACGGACAGGGCTTCATCCTGGGATCTTTATTGGCTTTCCCAGGATTTGCCACGGTTAGAGTTGCGGATACGAGCCGTACTGATGATTATTCAAGCTGGGTATTATCCCATCCTCGCTATTATTGGCGTTCCTGGTAAGTCTATCTCTGTCAATTCTATAAATGATGCTGAATGTTATTGCTATTCTGGTTGATTATATTTAACAACTACATAAACTTTCAGTCACAAACGCCACTTCCTTCTCATGCATTTCCAAAATACATAATCATAAACATCTGAGAAGGAATAAGACTGTTTGGAACCTTGAGTCTCCTTTCTACCGTGAACTGTTTTATGTCTACATATACTCTCTGTGATCAAACCTATCGACACCCACCTACATAATATCTCCAATCTCCAACTCCGCCTGAGATCTGTTGCTGACTTCGCCATCATCTACCCCTTCATTAACAACAGATTATATGGTTCCGGTTCTCTTCTGACCTCTCTTCCAATTACAAATAGTTTGACCACAAACTTGTTCTTGTCTCTACAGTAACTTCATAACAGGGACTCTTAAACAGAGTAATAATGTCACTGACAGTGTAATTCAGAGGCACAGGTTATGAATCTAAAAGCATTGTCTGAAATCCTACCACAGCCGATGATTAAATTTAAAGTCCAATATCAAAAATTGTAATGAAGCCTAATGTCACTCATGGCAACCATAAACCATCAGGATTTCTTTTCTTATTTTATTGATAACCTTTGGTAAAGAAACCTAACATGAGTGCCCTGTCTGAACTAAGTGTCACCTCAGATCCACAACAATGTGGTTGCCTCCATATTGCCTTGACAAATGGCCGCGTGGTCAAGGGCCGTTAGAATGGACAACAAATGCTGGTCTTGCCAGTGATACTGGTATCCCGCAAAACAACAACATTAAAGGTGAAATAACCAAGGAAATGGGGATGCTGGCGATCTGAAATAAAATTCTCCACCGTCTGAAAGAATGTTGGAGAATCTCAGCAGGTATGGCAGTCTGTCGAAAAAAAAAACACAAATAAGGTTTCGAGTTCAGTGAACCTATCAAAACTGAATGCAACTGAGAAATAATATTATTCTTTCAGGGATGGTTGGAAGGGTGAGCGGGAGGTTTGTGTTGAGTGGATGATGTCCAGCAAGAGAGAGAGAAAGTGACAGAGAAAGAGAGAGAGAGAGGGAGAGGGAGAGAGAGAGAGAGAGGGGGGGAAAGAGACAGAGAAAGGAAAAGCAAGCAAAAAGATTGCTGATGATGGACTGAAAGGAAAACAGAATGGGAAGTTGTTCTACCATTTCCCCTTTTCACATATTCCTGAATATCATATTTATTACCGGATGTCCTTGCTTACCGTGAGTTATGTTCCCTCTATCTCTCGTCTCTGAATGTGGTGATCAACTCTTATAGTCGCTGAGATGTAGAGAAACGTAATGTTCCATTGTCAACTGCTTCTTTGGAGAGAGGAACTGTTATTGTGCGACTGTGTAGATATGTAAGAGCTTTCTCAGCCAGGAAGAGAAATTGAGGAGACCGCGGCATTTTCAACACAGAATGGATGCACGACGGGTGTGGGGAATTGACTTGCTGGTGGCATCCAGAAAGTCAGTGGAGGTTCTGTGGATGGTGTTCTCAAGATTGTGATTTCAGCTACTGGGTTCATTCAGGGATCCCCCAAGGGTCTGAATACTGGATTTACAGTGTGTCTTGGCCCATGATAAACAAATGGAGCTGAGACTACAAAAAGGGAAGCTGTGTAAACTGGAAGGAGCGAGGCACTGTATTTTTCTCTCTGGGATTTCCCGGAACATTTGTCTAAGCTGCACCCATGCAGGTGTAAAGTGTAAAACCAGCTTGTCTCAAAATTGAGGTGGTCACTGAAATGTATCCCCTCCTTCAGTATAACCTGTAGCCTTCACACCAGTGACAGGACTGTGCTGACACTCATGACGAATTAAACTGGATTGATTCTGGAACTATGCAGGCAGCAGTGGGTAATATATCCACCATCTCTGAAGTGCAGTCCACCAATGTATTCACAAGCTTACTGAAACCATCTGCCTGCTGAGAGGAAAGGATTGGTTCCATCTCCACAGGGGAAGGTACAGAATCCAATTTCCAGAACAGAGTGACTGGTAAAAATTGGAAACTGCAGGAAATCAGAATTAATGAAGAGTATTTCATTGAAAATCTAACTGAATTGAAGTTTCATAAGTTGCTGCATCTGATGAGCTCCATCTCAGAGTGATTGAGATGAGAAAAGAGCTAGTGAAAGAATTACTGATTATTCTTCAAAGCTAGTGAGATTCTGGAAAGGATCCTGCAGACTGGAAAGCAGCTATTCTCAACCTAAATATTTAAAACAGGATGGAGAGGGAAAACTGACAAATAAATAGTTTGATGTCAGCTGTGAGAAAAAAATTTGGAACCTTTTATAAGGAACTTAACAACTGCATAGTTGGAGAATAATGATATGATTTGGTACATTCGGCCTAGATTCAGGAAAGGGAAATAGTCTTTGATAAACCTGTTTGTGGAGATGGTCCGTTGTGACATCGACAGTTGAGAACCAATGGGAGTGGTGTATTTGTAATTTTGGAAGACGCTTGACATGTTTGAATACAGGAGAATGGGGAATGTTAGAGTTCATGGGTAGGTAGGGGTGGAATATATACCACATGGATTAAAAATTGGGTAATGGAGATACGAGAAGAATAGTGTTTTTCTCTGGACTGAATGATCGATGGGTGGCAGCAGGAGCCGTGTTTGGGCAGTAGCTGTTCATAATGTAGAAAAATGATTCAGTTGTGAACAACAAATATCATCATGTACATTTATATTTATTAAATGGTAGAGAGGTTGGCAAGTGCTTTTGTTGAAAAGGACCTGGATGTCCTTGGTCATAAGTCACTGACAGAATTCATACAGAGACAGGAAGTAAATGATATGTGGCTCTTCATGCAAAATGATTGAAGTATAAAAGTTAGAATATCTTTCCCATTGATCGCGTTTTGTTGAGAGAGTATTTGGTGCATTGTGTAAAGATTTGGTTTGCTTTATAATCTTAGATATCTTTGTCACTGAGAGAGTGCAAAGTAGTTTGACCAGACTAAACACTGGCGTGAGGGTACCATGAGGAGAGATTACAGTAACCATGTGCTTAATCTGTAGCGCTGTGAGAGATGAAGAAGTTGAAACTTGATGGGTACTGACAGAAACTCATTATTTCCCAAACAGCTGAATAGGGTGAACATTTCATATTTTTCATTAAATGTTTGATTCACGACAGTTTACATGCATCTGCAGAGCCCCCATGTCGATTGACAGAGAGGTACAGGCTCTGAATGAACTATGAACACTTGAATGCACAGTTACAGTGTAACACTGAATGTCACTTTGTACATCATCCTGTCAGCAGCCACAATACCTTCATTCTGAAACAGTTAGTTATCCCCCAACGGCTTCTGACCTCCACGGAGACCATGGGTCTGCCTTCTTGAAGATGGAAGATAACTTGGAGAATGGCTAAAAAATGTTGGCTTCGTTCCGACTGCCAGAAAACCATGTTAAAGTAACACATATGTACCATGAGTAATTGAGCCATGTGGATCAATTTGGAGCAGTCTATCTGTGCAGCCCCTGCTCCATTTGTTTGTGATGTTGGAGCATCTCTGACACTTTCCTGTTCCTGAGTTAGTGGCTTAAGAAGCTGAATAACCTCTTTCTGTTCCTTTGTCAGTGACTCCGGGTGTGCAATGGTTCTTTCTGTTCCCATGTACGTGACATGTGGGAGAGAGCAGACTCCTACCTTCCTGTCCAACAGGCAGGAGGGGCTGAATGGTCTATCCTTCTTCTTGCCCAGTAGTTTTGATGGGATGAATGGCTTCAACACTTTCTTGTGAAACCAGATTGAGCTGCTGAATAAACTTGTCCTTTTACTGTGGAAATGTACAGTTCTGTTACATAAATGTTACCCAGACTTGAACAGCGCGATCTTGAATGTTGTCCGAGTCTTGCTATACATGGTCACAGGCTGTTTTTGAAGACCTGAAGAGGGACAAATCGTTCTGAAAATTTTGTAGACTTCAGTGAATGCCCCCTCTCTGCTGGCACAGTGGCTCTGTAGCTAACACTGCTGCCTCACAGCACCAGGGTCCCAGGTTCGAATCCAGCCTTGGGCAACTGTCTGTTTAGAGTTTGCACATTCCCGTCTTGTCTGCATAAGTTTCTTCCGGGTGCTCCTGTTTCCTACCATCATCCAAAGATGTGCATGCCAGGTGAATTACCCATGCTAAATTGTCCATTATGTTAGGTGCATTAGTCAGAGGGAAATGTGTCTGGGTGGGTTACTCTTTGGAGGGTCCGTTTGGACTGGTTGGGTCGAAGTGCCTGTTTCCACACTGTAGGGAATTGAAACTGCTCAGTTTGAACTCAATGGGCTGAATAGTCTCCTTCCACACACTGTAGGGATTCTATGATGACAAACTGGAGATACCTGGGTTGAGAAAGCTACGCTGAGGATCTCCTGCAGATGTGTCCCATGGCTGAGGTGATTGATGCACACCAATGATAATCATCTTCCCTTGTGTCGTGAATAACTCCAAAAAGTGTAGAGGTCACAATTAATTCTCATTAAGTGCGATTTTGTTCAGGCTCCTTAATATCATTCTCAGTCAAATACTGCCTTGAGTTCAGGGCCGGTCTCTCTTACCTGAGCCCCTGCGTTACCACTTTTGCTCATCTCAATAGGTCATGGTGCAGAAGCAGAGAACGTTTTCTTCAAACAGATGATAGTGAACGTCAGGAATTCTCTTACACAGAGAGCTACATCACTGAGAGAGACCAGTGGTGTCCGGCAGGGATCAGTTCTGGGACTTCTGCTCTTTGTTACCTTTATAAATGACTTGGATACGGGTGTTGAAGAGTGGGCTAGTAAGTCTGCCGATGACACAAAGGTGGTTGGAGTGGTACAGAATGTGGAGGGCTATTGTAGGTTGCAACGGGACATCGATAGGATGCAGAGCTTGGCTGAAAACCGGCAGATGGAGTTCAAACTGAAATGATTCACCTTGCAAGCTCGAATGTGATTGTAGAATACATGGTAAAAGGGAGGATTCTTGGCAGTGTGGAGGAACAGAAGGATCTTGGGGTCCGTGTCCACAGATCCCACAAAGTTGCTAACCAAGTTGATCGGGTTGTTAAGAAGGCGTATGGTGTTTTGGCTATCAGTTGCAGGGGGATTGAGTTTAAGAGCCGCGAGGTTATGCTGCAGCTCGATAGAGCCCTGTTCAGACCGGACAGGGAATATTGTGTTCAGTTCTGGTCTCCTCATTATAAGAAGGATAAGGAAGCTTTAGAGAGGATAAAGAGGAGATTTACCAGGATGCTGCCTGGACTGGAGAGCATGTCTTATGAAAAAAACATGAGGGAGTGAGGGCTTCTCACTGGAGGTGTACAAGATGATGAGAGGCATAGAGAGGGTGAATAGCCAGAAACATTTTCCCAGGACAGAAATGTCTATCAGTAGGTGGCATAATTTTAAGTTAATTAGAGGAAGGTTTAGGGGAAATATTAGGGTAGATTCTTTACACAAAGAATGGTGGGTATATTGAATGCACCGCCAGCAATGGTAGTAGAGTCAAATACTTAGATTTAGATTACTTACAGTGTGGAAACAGGCCCTTCGGCCCAACAAGTCCACACCGACTCGCCGAAATGCAACCCACCCATACCCCTTAAGACACTCATGGATAGGCACAAGGAACAAGGTGAATGGAAGCATGTAGGTTAGTCTGATCTTAGAGTAGGATAAACGGCACAACGTCGAGGGCTGAAGGTTTTAACTGCATGCATGTAGAATTCTGAGCTCAAAAACTGCATTAATTCATTTAAAACTCCATTATCTCACTTTTTAGATTAGAATTAAACTAAACATCATGGCACAGACACAGAACACAGGGGGCCAACACCTTCAACATATTGTCTAGCTATCACCATTGTTTACAGCTAACCTGATAATGCAACTTTTAATAAAAGTTTTTGTGATTTACAGATGAAAGAAGTGAAACTATCACTGTATTCTAACAGATAAACGGATTAACAATCAATTTCTCAATGTATAATTTCAGTTACATCACACTGTAAATTTCTGCTATAAATTCTGTGTTAGGATTTAGCCCTCCACTATCACCTGCTGAAGGAGCGACACTCCGAAAGCTAGTGTGCTTCCAATTTATCCTGTTGGACTACAACCTGGTGTTGCGTGATTTTTACCTTTGTACACCCCAGTCCAATACCAGCATCTCCACATCAGTACTGTTCTTTATTCTGTATTCTATGGAAGTTTTCAAGAAGACTTGGATACTAAGGAAGATTTGAGACTTGGAGCAGGTCAGCCTTGATCTTAGTGAAGGGCAAGGCAGGCTTGGGATGTGAATGACCTCTCCCTGTTTCTGATGTTCTCCCATTCTGTTATTAGAAAGTTAGTAGGTGTTATTTTTCTGGAAGGTCTTTTATGGAATGTTGCAATCAGGGAGAACAGCTGATTTTTGTGAGCCATCGCTGGATGAGATTTCGGGGCTGTATTCACACTGAATCTGGGTCAACAACATATTCAACAAATGAAGCACAAGTTACAGAGAAGGGAAGCTCTGTAAAGAGAGATGACCGGCCTCTTTCATATCTAGCCTGGGTCTTCCAATTACATTTTGCAAATCTCCCAAACCGAGTGGGACAGTCCTGAGGGATGAAATGGTCTCCTCTGTTTCTGTGCACCATGCTATAACAGTAAATAGACTCCAGCTGCTCCTGTATAGCAGGTTTGAGGGGTTGAATGGAACACAGAAACATGGGACTGAGAAGCAGGTGTAGGTCATTAGAGAATTTGAGCCTTCTCCACCGGGCATTAAGATTGTGGCTGATCAGATTGTGGTCTCAGCCTCATCGTCCTGTCTGTGTCCCATTATCCGTGACTCACTTCTCTGTCAAATCATTAACTAACTCAGCTGTGAATACTTGTGTTCAGAGAGGAACCACAAACTTCCGGGGAAGAGAATTCCCATTCGAATGACCCTTTTAGAATTTTTCCTCATCCCGCTGTGAGAATAAGAGAATCATACAGAGTGGAAACAGATCGTTTTGTCCTAATTGTCCACGCCAATCTGGCATCATAAACAGATCTCTTCCCACTTGCCAGCATTTGGCCCACATCCCTCTTAACCATTCCTATTGATGTACCTATCCAGATACATTTTAAATGTGTAATTGTGCACCCTTTCACCAGTTCCTCTGACAGTACACCCAACAGACTCTGCATGAAATAGTTTCCCCTCAGGTCCCTTCTAAGATTTTTCCCTGTCACTTTCACCCTATGCCGTCTAGTTCTGGACTCCCCTGCACTGGGAAACAGGATCTTGTCCATTCAGACTATCCATGTCCCTCAGGACTTTTTTAAACCTCTGTCATGTCACCATTCAGCCTCTGACAGTCCAGGGGAAAAAGGCTCAACTTGTTCATTATTTTCCTGTAGCTCAAACCCTCAGGGTCCAGAAAATCCTTGTAAATCTTTTCTGCACCCTTTCAAGCTTAGCAACATCCATCCTTTAGCAGAGTCAACTGACATGTAGGCAGTATTCTTAAAGTGGCCTCACCTTTATACAAGCACAACTCGCTACCCCTACTCCTATACTCAAAGTTCTGACCGATGAAGGCAAGCATGCGAACTATGTTCCTCACCACACTACCGAACTAAACTCTACTTTCAAGTAACTATGAATCTTCACCCGTAGATCTCTTTGTTCAGCAACATCCCTAGGGCACTGCCCTGCATTAACTTACCAAAATGCCAAACCTCACAAATATCTAAATTGAACTCCTTCTGCCATTCCTTGGCTCATTGTTGGTCAAGGATCCCGTTATATTCTGAGATAATATTCTTCACTGTCCACTGAACCACGTTGGTGATGTTATCTGTAAACTTACTAACCATGCCTCTGATAATCGCATCAAATTTGCTCATATCGGTGAGGAAAAGCAGTGAGCTCAGCACTGATTCTTTCAGCACACCGCTGGCCATAGGTCTCCAGTCTGGAAAACAATCTATTAACTTCAATCTAATTTTGTATCCAATTGGTTAGCTTTTCCTAGATTACATATAACCTAATTTTAGTAATCTGTCTACGATGGGGAACCTTATTAAATGCCTTGCTGGAGTCTGTGTAGACAATGTATACCACAGTGTCTTCTTCAATCTTCTTTGTCACCTCTTCATAATACTCAATCACATTAATTAGACATGATTTCCATCACACAAATCCATATTGACTGATCCTAATCAAACCTTGTCTTTCTAAATAGATGGAAATCCTATCCCTCAGAATCCACTCCAACGAACTCCTCGACACTGACACTGGCTGATTGAGTCGATAACTCCCTGTGATTTTATGGCTTACTGCTCCCTTTTCTAGCCCCAATCTTCCACTGGCCACAAAAAAATATTTATAACTAGGTTGGTGATATGGCCAATGATATAGTTCTCAGAGTGTGTCATGATCAGTGTTAGGAACAAGTTAGGCAGATTTCTTTAACCTACTAAACCAACACGTTTATGACCAAAACAAAATTGCTCAAACTATGATGGAAAGAGGAATGACGAGAGGATATTGCAAGTATGTACATAGATATTTCCCTTTGAAACATACTGAGAAACGCGCACACGCGCGCGCGCAAACACACACACACACACACAAACACACACGTATTGTTGATAGCAAACAGAAAAGCAAAATATCTGCAAAGTTAAGTTGAAAGAACATTGTCCAAATATGATTCGAACTCATGACCAAAGGAAAGATGAGAATTTGACCCAAATGCTGTTCTATAAGTAGGGTCATGAAGTCCTACAGCATGGAGAGAGGCAGAGAGGCCCTTTGGCCCAAACACGTCCATGCTGATCCAAATATACAACTACACTAAACTCATTTCCCAGCACTTGGCCCATAGAGTTCTTGTCCTTTCCTATCTATGCACTTGCCCAAATGCCAGTTAAATATCGTTAATATAAATGCTTCAACCACTTCTCTTGGCAGCTCATTCACTTTGTGCACCACTCTCTGTGTAAAACATTTTCCATCAGTTCCCCTTTTATTCATTCCCCTCTCACCTTAAACTGATGCCCTCTCCTCTTCAATTCCTCAATTCTGTCCATTTAACCTTCTATAAGATCCCTCTCAGTCTCCTGTGCTCTAAAGAAAAAAGTCCTCGCTTGTCCAATCTCTCCCTATAATTCATACTGTTGAGTCCTGACAACATTTTTGTAAAATCCGTCTGCACACATTCCAAATTAAAATCAGCCTTCCGATCGCAATGTGACTAAAACTGATCGCAGCACTACAAGTGCAGCCTCACCAACGTCCTGTATACCTGCAATGTAACTTCCCAACTGCTCTCCTCCATGTCCTGACGGATGAATGCTACTGTGGCAAAAGCCTTCTTCACTACCATGTCTAACTATGACCCCACTTTTTGAGAACAGTGGACATAAACTCCATGGTCCCTCTGCTCAACTACACTCCTTAAGGTCCTAACAATCAGCATGAAACTCCTACCTTGATCTAACTTAGTCAAAATATTCCTCGGCCCACTTCTCCAGTTTGATCAAGTTCCTGCTGCAATTTCTGACATACATCCTCACTTTCCACGATACCACCTATTTTAGTGTCATTTTCAACTTTCCTAATTATGCCTTATACATTCACAAGAGTATCATTGTTATACATAACAAACAGCAATGGGCCCAGCAGCGACCCGGAGGCACTTCATGTGCCACAGGACTCCAGTCCGAGAGTATCCTTCCACTATTATCCTCTGCGTACTACCATGAAGACAATTGCGTGTCCAATTTGACAGCTCCTTCTGGATTCCATGATACTCTAATCTTCCAGACCAACCTATCAAAGGCTTCACTGAAAACCATACAGACTATGTCTACCGCCCTGCCCTCATCAACATTCCTGCTCATTTCATAAATGAGGTCAAACAAATTTTAGAGGCATGATCTTCCACTCACAAAGCCATGCAATCTTTCCAGTCGAAATACAACTATTAATAATTATTTAACTTAATAATAATAAACTAATAAATAATAAAATATGACATTTTCAGTGGAGAATACAATATCCATCATATGTGATATTGGAACGTGCATCATGGATGAAGGGCAGAATAGATTTTGTCCCTGTGTCATTGAACTGTGTTGAAAAAAGTAAGGTTGGCATGGTGGTTCAGTGGCTAGTACTGCTGCCCCATAGTGCCATGGATCCAGGTTTGGTTAAAGCTTCGGGTGACACTCTGTGTGGTGCTTGCACATTCTTACTGTGTTTGTGTGTGCTTCCCTTGGGTGCTCCATTTCCCTCCAACAATCCAAAGATGTATAGGTCAGGTGAATTGGTCATGCTACATTATCCATAGTGTAGGGTGTAGGTTTGCTCGCTGAGCTGTAGGTTTGATATCCAGACCTTTCATTACCTGGCTAGGTAACATCATCAGTGGCGACCTCCAAGTGAAGGGTAGGGAAATGGCACTGGGTGGGTTACTGTTTGGAGGGTCGGTTGGTCTTGTTGAGGGAAATGGCATGTTTCCACACTGTAGGGAATCTGAAAAAAAATCTATTTCTAAAAAAACCCTATTTTTCCAAATGCATGTATATCTAATCCCTCAGAGTCTTCTCAGGTAACCTACCTACCACAGATGTTAGGTTTCTTCGTCTATAGATCCCAGATTCTTCTTTGCTTCCCTTCTTGAATCATGGCACAACATTTGGTACTCTCCAATATTCTGGAAACTAACCTGTAGCTAATGATGATGCATAAATAACAACCAGGGTCCCTGTAGTTTCTTCTGTAGCCTCTTGCAGTATTCTTGGATGCAACTGTTTAGGACCAGGAGATGTATCCACCTTCATACATTCTAATGCATCCATCACGTCTTCTCCTGTGATATTGACTGACCCCAATATAACACCATGACCTTTGTTAACCTCCCAATTTTAATGTATTTCTCCACGGTAAACACAGAGGAGAAAGATTCATTGAGAATCTCGCAATTCTCCTACGGTTCTAGACATGCATGTCCATTTTGGATTTTGAGGGGTCATATTCTCATTTAGCTATTCTTTTTACTTTAATATACTTAATGAACCTCTTTGGAATCACCATAATCTTCTCAGCCAAGGCTATCTTGTGCCCACTTTTCGCCCTCCTGATTTCCTCTTTCAGTAAACTATTGTATCCCCTGTACACCTCCAGGTATTCTCTCGATCCCAGCTGCTTGGACCTGAGCAACGCCTCCTTATTGCTGGTCAAAGCGTCAATATCTCTTGACATCCGAGGTTCTCTCTTCCTACCAACCTTGCCTTTTACCCTCACAGTAACATATAGACCTTGAACTGTAGACATTTCACTTTTAACGTCCTCCCACTTGCAGGAGGTCCCTTCGCCTGCAAACAAACTCCTCCAACCAACCCCTACAAGCTCCTGTCTAATTCCATCAAAATTCGCCTTGCTCCAACTTTGAATTTGAACATGTGGAACAGTTTTGTCCTTCTCCATAATTATTTAAAAATTAATAGAACTATGGTCACTGGTCCCAGAGTGCTCTCCCGCAAGTCACCTCATTCACTTGCCCTGCTCTCGATCTTAGAGTAGGTCACGCTTTGTCCCTTCCCAAGTTGCACCCTCTACTGACTGCTTGAGGAAACTGTTCTGAACACATTTAATAAATACTCCCCATCTCAATCCTTAATTCTCTGTCATTCCCCTCTGTGTTAAGAAAATTAAAATCTCCTACTAATGCAATCCTATTGGCCCTGCAAGGCTCCCCAGTCTGCCTACATATTTTTTTCCCCAATTCCTCATTTACTATTTGGGGGCCTATAGTACAATCCAAATACTATCACCTTTCCCTTCTTATTTATTAGCTCCCCAGACAAATCCTCACTGGATGATCCACCAGTTATTTTATCTCTGTTTACTGCTGTGTTACTCGCCTTAATCAAAAATGAAATTCCCCGTCCCCTCCTTCCACCATCTCTGTCCCGCATATAGCACCTGTACCCTGGTACATTAAGCTGTCAGTGCTGTCCCTCCCTTAGCCATGTCTCGGTAATGGCTATAATATCCCAGTCCCAAGCACCGATCCATGCCCTGAGTTCATCGGCCTTACCTGTCAACCATCTTGCATTGAAACAGTTGCAATTTAATCCAACAGGCATTCCTTGCTCCATGTCGTTGTCGAGCCTGACCTGTCTCTTCATTTTACTGTTTCTGTTTACTGTATCTCCTTCCAGCCTCGCACTTGCCTCCCTGCTGTTGAGGATCCCACCCCTCCCCAGCCAATCTGGTTGAAACCCTTCCTTGCAGCAGTTGCAAACCTGCCTGTCAGGATATTGGTCCCCTTCCAGTTCAGGTACAACCCGTCCTTCCTGAACACGTCACCTTGCCCCACAAAAGATCCCAGTCATCCAGAAATCTCTGCCCCCTGCACCAATTCTTTAGCCACCCCTTCATCTGTCATATCCTCCTGTTCTTACGCTCACTAGCATGGAGCACTGGAAATAAACTGGATATTACCACTGTCGTTTATCCTTTCCCCTAGATCTCTACAATCACTCTGCAGGATATCATCACTATTTCTACCTGTGTTATTCTGTCCTTTGTAACAATATGCACAATGACTTCTGGCTGATTCCCCACCCCCCACCCCCCCCCCCCCCACCCCACCCCCACCACCCGTGAGAACATTCTGCAGCCGCTCTGAGACATCCTGGACCCTGGGTATGTGGGAGGCTACACATCATTCCAGATTCCCATTTGCAGCCACAGAATCTCCTGTCTGTTCTCCTCACCATCGTATCAGATAATTAGTTCTGTAGTTATTCTGCTTGCACAGCCTTCTGACAATGGGATTTCTTCATGAAACAGTTGAATTTAGCTGAATTGTTTTGCTTCAGGCAATGGGCAGATTCCAATGAATCCTCATCATGAATCCTCCATTAGTGGTAAAGACGACTTTTCACTCCACACATTGCTGTGATGAGCGATAGGGAAACAGAAAGGGAGCAACAGAATGTTTCTCCACAGATAGGTTATATTTTCCATCTGTAAGTTAAATCAGTAACGTTATCAGCCCCACACTGGACTCAGTGAGCTCTTCTTGAATATTGTCTGAACTATATGACTGCATCACATTCTCGACTCCAGGTCAGTGTGTTATTGCAGAATATATTCATTAACGATTAGTGGTCCTACTTGTTTTGACGATGTGTTAGTATGTGCTTGCATAATGTAAACATAAGCGTTTCATGTCTTCACAATGTCTATGTTAAAATGAATATTCTTAAACATATACAGTAATTGCTGGAAAAGCTCAACTTGTCTGTCAGCATGTAGGAAGAGAATTTACAGTTCAATGTTTCTGTCCAATGACCATTCCTTTAAACCTGACTTATTCTTAAAGTATTTCCCCAGTTTTATTCTTCCACACAAGAAGAAATATCCATCCGGTATTCACCAACTACACTCTTCTCAAGGTCTTATATGGTCAAGAAAACATCCCTCACTCTCAGGCCGAACTGTTAATTCTTCATAACGTAATGCCTTCATCCCAAGAATGAGTAAAGAGAAAAATCTTTGAGACGTTGCGAAAGCAATTTTTTTTTTATTTTGAGTTTAGACAGTTATAACTACACATAATACAACAGATGTAATCTCAGCAATGCCCTGTTCTGATGCAGAAAACATCGCTAAGATCATACCCAATACCCCTTGCATGAAACAGAATCACGACATTTACCTTCCAAATCACTTGCTACATCTTCAGGTTAATTTGGTGTGATTCATGTACTAAGACATACAAATCCCTCTGTAACACTCAGTTCTGCATTCTCCTTACATTTAAATAAATTTCTGCAGTTTCGCCTTTTCCCCAAAACAGAAAATTTCCATCACATATATATTGTACTGCTTTTTTTCTGCTGAAGCTTTGCTCACAGCTATCCTCTGTCTGTATGCCATTGCTTGGTGCTGTGCCCTCCCCCAATCTGTGTCCCATTGCAGACGTTCTGCACTCCCACTGTCTGTATCCTATAGCAGACTCTCTGCCCTACTCCATCTGTCTGGATCCCATTGCAGATGCTCTGCCCTCCCCGTCTGTATCCCACTGCAGACGCTCTGCCCTCCCCTGTCTGTATCCCATTGCAGACACTCTTCCCTCCCCCTGCCTGTATCCCATTGCGGGCGTGCATCCCTTCCCCAGTCTGTCTCCCTTTCAGAGGCTCTGCTCTCCCCCGTCTGTATCCCATTGCAGATGCTCTGCCCTCCCCCGTCCATATCCCATTGCAGACGTTCTTCTCTCCTTCGTCTGTATCCCATTGCAGATTATCTGTCCTCTCCCTGTCTGTCTCCTATTGCAGAAGCTCTGCCCTCCCCCAGTCTGTATCACATTGCAGACGCTCCGTCTTCTCCCTGTCTGTATCCCACCGCAGATGCTCTGCCCTCCCCCTTCTGTATTCCATTGCAGGTGCTCTACCCTCCCCCTGTCTGTATCCCATTGCAGACGCTCTGACCTCCTCCTGTCTGTATCACATTGTAGATGTTCTCCCCTCCCCTGTTTGTCTCCCATTGCAGACGCTCTGCCCTCCCCTTGTCTGAATCCCATTGCAGACGCTCTGCCCTCCTCCTGTCCCTATCCCATTGCAGACGCTATGTCCTCCCTCTGTCTGTATCCCATTGCAGACGCCCTGCCATCCCCATCTGTACCATTGCAGACGCTTTGCTCTCCCCCGTCTGTATCCCACCGCAGTCAGTCTTCCCTCCACTTTCTGTATCCCATTTCAGATGCTCTGCCCTCCCCCTGTCTGTATCCCATTGCAGCTCCTCTGTCTCCATTTGACATCTTATTGAATGCCTATCCTGGTGTATGATCAAACTGAGCTCCATCTCCTTCATCCAGTTCATTAGAATAGATTGTAATTTGTTGATGACCTCATACAGATCCCTGAAGAATTCCACTCGTTGCAACTTTCCAAACACAAAATGAGTAATGATCTCTACTCAGCATTTCCTGAGAGCTACCCAGGCTGTCCCTGCTTCTGTATTACAGCCTGGGATGGTTATATGACGTCCCCCTGTGCTGTGTAATTTACTGAGTATTTCATTCTGTTTGGTGTGGTCTGATTGGTGCAGCCCATTTTGCCGCAGACCCATTTAGGCGCAGAACTTTTCAGCGTAGCTCATCTTTATTCCTTTTCAGGCTTCGATAAAAGCATTAATCAAAACAATAAAAATAAAAATAATGTTTATTCCCTTTAGTAAAAATGTTAAAAGGACACTTGAGTAAGTGTAATATTGACTCAGAGTTTTGTTTCAGAGCTAAAATGATAATTGGTCTATTCACATTGAAAACATTCATGAAGCTACTGAACATTTGACTAATGCGCTTGCAGATGAATTGCAACCACTGCTGGACTGGTTCGAGGATAACTATGGAGGTAGAAGATTACGCAGAGGAAATGGTCGGTGTCCACCGCTTTTTCCAGTTGGAATGTGGAATTTACATGAAAGAACTTTTAAACAATGAGGACAAAACAGACAATAATGCAGAAGCTGCCCACAGGAGATGACAATGCGAACTTGATATGGAACATCCAGTTATTTGGAAATATATTGACAGTTTACGAAAAGTTCAGAGAGGAAGGGACATTTACTGTGAGCATCTGATCGCAGGGCACGATATTCCATTGAAATTAAAGAAACAAATGCGAGAATAGAAACATTGGTAAAAAGATTTAATGAGAGAAATGATGTCGAGTATTTACGAGGATTGCCCATAATTTTGAATGAACATCATGTTTTAGATTTTTCGAAATGAACTTA
This sequence comes from Chiloscyllium punctatum, assembly GCF_047496795.1. Lineage (NCBI taxonomy): Eukaryota > Metazoa > Chordata > Chondrichthyes > Orectolobiformes > Hemiscylliidae > Chiloscyllium > Chiloscyllium punctatum. The sequence goes on from NC_092752.1 coordinate 61,085,437, forward strand.
TGTCGTTTATTTTTTTCTTTTTAACATTTTTACTGAAGAGCATAAACATTATTTTTATTTTTAGTATTTCATTAATGCTTTTAACTAAGCCTGAAAAGTGAGAGAGATGAAATTGGAACTGCCAGCAAGTTTAAATTGAGAATTGCTCTTTACTCAACATTGCTGCTTACTTGGTTGATGGGACGTCGATGTTTCAGAATCTCCACACAAGGTGTCCTGGTCCTCTCTGGCTCTTTCCAGGATCCTCCCCACATGTCGAGGTAGAGGGTGAGGGAACGGATATCGGGCACTCTAACACCATGCTTGACCCTTTATGTCATATTCCAGGATGATTCTCCTGGAATGGGAGAAGAGGAGGGACGGAGTGAGGGTGGGAGTGGGTGCTCCTGCTGTTATTGCTTTTATAGGGGAAGGGGGAAGGGTGAGATGTCCGGAAGGAGTCTGACCACAGTGTTGTATCCATGCAGTGGTACTAGTGTGCGGGGCTATTGCGTCAGGGACAGAAAAAGTGGGGGAAGGAAGGTGCTGAATTCAACAGTGAGTGTGGTTGTGCTGGAGCCTTATTCGCAGATAGCCTGTGAGCCTTGTTCGGGGGTAGGTGTTATAACAGATATACAGTGAGTGCGATGGAGCAGAAGAATATGGTGATACTTATCCTGGCAAAGTGGGGGGAAAGTATTTTGATGCTTGTCCTGTATTGCTGACCAATTCTTCAGATCATCTCAGCGTTGAGGTGAGTCTCCCTGAACGTCTTGTCCAAGTCTACCGCTAATAACGCCACAGACCCTTTCCCACACTTCCCACAGAATCGGTTTGGATGGATGTTACAAATAGCAAGGTGAAGCAAACATTAGTGTGTTATATATCAAAACCAAATCTGTCACGTAAATACTTTACAATATATGCTCTGGAAATTAGGTATGTAATTATATGCAAGGGGGAGCAATGACACAGTGATATTATCGCTGGGGTCTTAACCGAAATACCCAGGTAATATTCTGGGGACATGAATTCAAATCCTGCCATGGCAGATGGTGGAATTTGAATTCAATTTGTCTCTGGAATCAAGGGTTTATGATGACCAGGATTCCATTGTCGATTGTTGGAAAAACTCGTCTGGTTCACTGATATCCTTGAGGGAAGGATACTGCTGTCCTTACCTGGTGTGGCCTGCATGTGACTGCAGACTGAAGACAACGCTGCTGACTCTTAACTGCCCTCCGGCATGGGCAATAAATACTGGTTATCCAGCGACGCCCATCCCACATCCTGCGAGTGAGTAACAAATAATCGCGGGTGCTGCAGTAATAATGGATGGTCTCAATTTGCACCGAAACTGCAGTGACTACTAAAACTGTGAAGAAAAACTTCCGTAAGTGTATATCAGGTAGATTGAACAGTATGTTGTGAACCAAATTAGAGAGCAGGTTATTTCAGATTTGGTGTTGTGTTGTCAGGAGGACTAATTAATAACCTTGCTCTGAAGCAGCTTTGGAGGAATAGTGACATCAATATGTTGCATTTTTACACAGCGTCTGAATACAATATCTAACGTTGAACATTCTGGTCAAACATCATGGAAGCCTGGAGGCTAGAGGGTCAAGTTCGCTCCAATGAATTGGGCAAAAATAATATAACAATCAATGGGAGAAGACAATTGTGAGAGTCATAAGTCCGACAGCATGGAGAAAGGCCCTTCAGCCCAAATTGGTCCATTCCGAACAAAATGTCCATTCACATTAACCCCATTTCCCTGCCCTTGCCCCATATCCTTCTTATTCTTTCCTATCCGTGTATTTGTCCAAATGCATTTTAAAATTTGTGTATCTACCCGCCTCAACCACTTCTGCTGGCATCTCATTCCATGTGCACACCACCCTGTGTGTAAAAGAAATTGCCCCTCAGGTTCCCTTTTACTCTTTCCCCTCGGATCTTAAATTGATGCCCTCTAGTCCATGGTTGGTCAATCCTGGGGGAAAAAAGACTGAGTGCATTCAATCTATTCAAGCTTCTCATGATCGCATACACTTCTATCAGACCACCCTCTGTCTCATACACTCTCAAGTAAAAACTCCTTGCTTGCCCAACCTCTCCCTATAACTCAGACCATTGAGTCCGGGCAACATCCTTGTAAATTTCTTCTGTACTATTTCCAGTATAATAGCATCCTTCCCGTAGTAAAGTGAACAATACTTCACACAACACTACCAGTATTGCCTCACCACCATCCTGTATAACTGCAACATAACTCCCTAATTTCGATACTCATTACTTTGACTGATGAAGGCCAGTTTGCCGAATGCCTTTTTCACTACCCTCTCTACCTGTGACTCCACTTTCAGAGAACCTTGAACCTGAATTCCAAGGTCCCTTTGTCTCAATACAGTCCTTAAGGCACTGCCATTCACCATGAAACTCCTACCTTGATTTGACTTTCTAAAATGCAAGAACTTACACTTATCTGTATTAAACTCCATTTGCCATTTCGCGGCCCACTTTCTCACCTGATCAAGGCACTGCTGTAATTTCTGAAATTTCTGATAATCTTCATCACTGTCCAAGATACCGCCTATTTTAGTGTCATTTTGAAACTTATAATTCATGCCTGTACATTCTCGTCTAAATCATAGATGTGTGTGTAATATGTAAATATATATACAATATACATGCATAAAACAAGCAGTAATAGTCCCAGAACCAACCCCTGAGGCATTCCACTCATCACAGGCCTTCAGCCCGACAAGCATACTTCCACTATTACCCTCTGTTTTCCTACAATGAAGCAAATCTATGATCTGATTTGCCAGCTCCCCTTCAATTCCATATGATCTAAACGTCCAGAGCAGCCTACGATGTGGAACCTTACTGAAGGCCTTACTGAAATCCATATACACTACAAATACCACCATGCCCTTGTCAAAGTTACTGGTCATTTCACCAAAGCACTCTAATAAATTATTGAGCCATGATCTCCCACGCACAAAGCCGTGATGACTCCTCATAATCACACCCTGCCTTTCCAAATGCATGCATATCGTCTCTCCCAGAATCTTCTCAAGAAACTTGTCTACTAGAGATATCAGGTTTGCTGGTCTATAGGTCCCAGGTTTTTCTTTGTAGCTATTCTTGAATAAGGGAACAGCTTCGCTATGCTCCAGTCCCTCCGGGACCTCACCCTTTGGCTACCAACCAGGGCCCCCACTATTACTTCTCTGTCCTCCTGCAGTGTTCCTGAATATATCTGGTCAGGACCAGGAGATTTTTAGAAATACTCCATAGTCTGAAAGATATGTCTACATATTTCAGGTGAAAACACCAAAGAGTGAGTAAGTGATTCAATGATGATTAACATAAAAAATTAAAGAATATATTAATTACAGGAAGTGACTTCAGAAGAATTCCAGACATTGTGGAATCCTAAGAATTCTCAGAAAATTGCAATCCAGAAAAGGAGGGCCATGAAACTGATCAGGAAATCAAAAAGCGAACATGCAAGCAAACAAACAGGAACACAAACACAAAAATCTATGATCTATATTTCAAAAGAAAGAAAAACATTGTCAAATGTGGAAATTTGCAATCGGGAGAGATGAGTTTATAGTGGATAACAGGGAAATGGCAAAGCAAATGACCAGTTACTATACATCTGTCTTAATGGAGTAAGATCCAGAAAATCACCCAGAAATACGAAGTGATTGTATAGGACTTGTGGAAGTACAGACATAAAGTCAATTCATATCAGTAACAAGGCAATATTAAACATGCAGCTGGTTTGAGCATTGCTAATCTTGACAGTCCAGATTCTTCATACCAAAATCTTCAGAAATAAATCTCAAATAGATGTATTTATTGCATTGTCGATGACTGCGTTCTATTTTCCTGTACATTCTGCAGAGTCCAGAAGCTGATGTAAATAAATGTACATTCGTAAACGTGATCCAAGCACTATAGATGACTGGAAGGGAATCCAAGCATCTACAAAGGGAAGAAGAGACAGTGTGGAGAACTGCTGACAAATTAACTTGACATTTGTCGGGAAACTGTTGGAATCTATTATATAGGATGTGATATTGGATACTTAGACATTAACAGCAACATTGGAGAGACTCAGTATGCATTTCTGAAAGGTAAATCATACTTGATAAACTTTGGAATTGTTTGAAGTTGATTCTTATAGCATAGATAATGGGGATCCAGAAGAATTGGCATATTTTAGATTATCAGAAGGCTTTCTATCAGAACCCACACAGTGAGTTCGAAAATGCAATGATGTGAAGGGTATTTGGAGGAATATATGTAAGTGGAAACCTAAAGTTTGGTTTGCCTTCCTTTAAGGGAGTCAGAACATAGATGTAAAGACACGTTGCAGCAGTTTCACAGAGTGTTGGTGAGACTGTACCTGGAGTATTGTGCACAGTTTTGGTGACCGAATCTGAGAAAGAATATACTGACCACAGAGGAAGTGCAATGGACATTATCCAGACAAATCCCTCAGGTGGCAATCTTGCGTGATGAGGAAACTCGGCCTATGTTCTCTTGAGGTTCAAAGAACCAGCGGTGGGTCACTGTGAACTTTATAAAACTCACAAAACATACGACAAGTTGGAAATTAACAGGATGTTTATCTGGCTGTCTAATCCACATTCAATGCAAATAATGGCAGGATAAGGGACAAACCATTTAAGACTGCAATAAGGAGGAAAATCTGTGCGTGGAAGGGACTGACTCACACAGGGGCAAGGCAAGGGGAGATTACGGTGAATTCCCAGATAACCTACAAGTGTGTCAAGTGGAGCGGAATAACCAATTAACACGTAGGACTCATTAGTGACTTGCCAGGTTGCATCTAAATCAACTTTCGTCGTAGGAGAAGGAGGAGAGTGGTCGAAGGCTGTTTGTGTGACTGGAGGCCAGTGTCCAATGGTGTACCACAGGCATCAGTGCTGGGTCCCTTAGTATTTGTGATTCGGAGGTGCGAGTGTTGGGCTGGGGTGGACAAATCAAAAATAACAACACCAGACCATAGTCTAACAGGTTTATTCGGCAGCACTAGCTTTCGAAACGTCGCTTCTTCATCAACGTGCACAACCACGTGATATAACTGATGTTGAGAGATTTTTAACCTTATTATTTGCGGTATTCATAAATGATGCAGCTGTGAATATGGACGAGGGGTGGGGTGTTTAATAAATAAGTTTCGATTTGATACAAAGATTGGCCGGGTGGTTGGCAGTGAGGAGGAAGGCCTTATGTTACGGGTCGATGCTCATGGAATGGTCAGATGGGTGGATCAATGGCAGATAAAATGTAACCCTTATAAATATGAGGTGAAGCAACTTTGGAAGAAGGAACCAGACAGGGGAGTACTCAATGAAAGGCAGCACACTAGAAAGCTCAGACGGTGCTTCTCCACATATTGCTGATGTGTCTGCACAGGTTAATACACAATCTGGGAAAGGCTAGGGGAATGTAAACATAGCCTTTATTCATCGAGGCATAGATTATAAGAACTATGCAGAACTGTGCTGAAGGCAAGATGGAATATTGTGTGTGGATCTGGGAACAACATTACAGGAAGGATGTGATTGTAGTGGAGGGGGTGCAGAGCAGATTCACCAGGATGTTCCCTTGGATGGAGCATATCAGCTATGGAGAGAAGCTGGGTAATCTCAGGTTGTTTAGTTTGGAGGAGAGAAGGCTGAGAGGTCTGTGATTCAGAGGGATAGGATTACGAGGTACATGGACAGGGTGGACAGACAGCAGCTGTTGCTTTGACTCAAAGGGCCACACTTTTAAAGTGAAGGATTTGCGGTTTAGTGAAGATTTGGGAATTGTTTTTCAACTAGAGGTTGTTGGGGTCTGGAATGCACTTCTTGCGAGTGGAGTTGTCATGGTAACCTCAAACCATTAGAAACCAAATGGTTGTGCACTACAAATGCTTTAAGATTCACGGCTGAGGTCTTGTGTTGGAAAGTGGGCCTAATGTAGACCGTGCTGTATTTCTGGTAGGACAGAGTCTGTGCTTCTGTGATTGTATGGCTGTGGAAGGTCAATCATTGAGTAGCTTAAAATAGGAATTGATGGCTTTCTGAAGAATATCTTAACAAAGTTGTTAATAGAGAACTTGTAATATTTTCTGGAAATATGTTACATTCAGCCCATTACACCTCCTGCACAAGAGCAGATGTAGCCCACTTGCTCCAATTACTTGGTCTGCAGTAACACAGTATACGACTTAGTCCCTCAAGACTGTCACATACGTTTTGGTTTGGGTCAGAAAATGGTTCTGGGAAATCCAGACTGGTTAAAAAAAGATGTCTCCCGTCTCTTCACAGAGTGTCTCCCCACTGCACATTGTGCTTCATTTATTGGTCATGTTGTAGATCCAGATTCACTGTGAATATAGCCCCAATATCTCACGCAGAGATGACTCACAACATACTTCCCTCTCTGTCAGCAGGATTCAATAACAGAACTTCCAGCAAAATAGCAAACATTAAATTTTCAGTGCAAGAATATAAGTACATCAGGAACAGGATCAGGTAATTCGAATCCTCGGGCCTGCCAGGCTGTTGTGCAAGATCATGGCTGATCAGCTTTGCAAGCAAGTCCAATTCAATACTCAATTCTTCACACCGCTCACCTCACGCACAGATCAAAAACTAATCTCCATCTTCTTTGAATACTTTCAGTGATATAGCTCACCGAAATCTTTTGTCTCCACAATTTCTGCCATTCACTACCCTCATTGAGAAGAAAATACTCCACAAACATGTGCCATCACTGATTGATATGTTCAAACGAGGTGTACACTGGGGCGCAGGTAAGAGAGACAGACCCTGATATGAAAGCAATCGTTGAGTAAAGATGGTGTCAAGGTACGCTGATTAAATTTAATTTAATAAGAATCCACCAGAACCTCTCCACTGGCTGGTGTCATTCAGAGGCCAAAGGAAGATGACCGTGGTTGGCGGACACCAATCCTCTCAATCGAGGGACATCTCTGGAGAAAACCCTCTGGGAAACTTCCTCGGCAGGAATACCTTCAGCTGCTTCATCAATGTCTTGCCCTGAAAATAAGATCAGAAGCGGGGATGATAACTGAAGATTGCAGCATTTTCAGGACACTTTGTTACTCACCCCCACCCACTCAGTTCCTGAAGCAGTTTGTGCCATGTACAGCAAACCCGGCCAAAATTTAGGCTTGTCCTGATAACGTGTCGGGAACATACATGTAACACGGCTGCCAGGCACTTCCACAGTTCAAAGAGCTCATTCAGCATCTGAAGCTCGTTGCACACGAATATGTGGAAGGTATTCAGCCCATCGAATTTACAGAACACTAATAGTGACACAGGAAAAGAAGGACTCTGGGTTGCACATCGAGCTGTTAAATAGCAAGAGGCAGAGACCCATTAAGTACTTGAAAATGTTCCATGGGACCAGGAGAAGGTGATTCACTCCTTCGAGGCACTTTTTCAAGAGCAGAGGATAACATTGACACTCCAACTTGACAAACCAAAGAAGCAAACTCTGCACACGTAGACTGCATCATGATGTTCATCGTGGTTCCATTGCCTGTGGAGCACGTGATACTTTGACCTGGTTTGATGGCAGTGAGGAGTGAAGCCAAATGTTTTATGCCACGTTTCATGGAGATATCTCCCATCTCTGAGAAGTCAGACCCATGTTCATCAAGGAGGTCAGAAGCTGCTGAGAATAGGTAACACTTTTGCAACGAAGGCATGTGGCAGCTGTCGGGAGTGTGGCTAACATGACGCTCAGTGCTGGGTCACGCATCAACTGCGCTTTATTAATGTGCGGAGAATATATTCAAAGCCTGGACTTCTTTATTTCTCAATCGACATGGGGAAATGGGCCTGGGATTGGGGAAAACTTTCAGAGGCACATAAATTATCCAGAATCATGTAATCATGAACAAAAACGCCATGGAATTTTTCACCGTATCCGTGTCTGTTTATAAAATAATGAGCATTGTCCATCACACTCATGGTTCAGTGCGATCCCCTTTTATTCCGTCACAGCACTACAGAGTAATCTTCAGTCACTCCTCTTGGTACTGTCATCCCAGGGATTAGTTTGGTGCAACTCCTTTGCCCTCTCTCTGTGGTAAGTGAGAACCTCCCTTTTCAAAGCGAAAAATCTGTTCACAATACCGGGAATGCAACATCAACAACACCGTCAGGGTCGATCACAATAATTCATTTCCCTCGCTCCACCGTTGCCTTTGCGTCATTGTCACGTCAAAACCCATTCCTTCTCCTTGCACTCTGACTGACGTGGAATTTAAATATTCCTTGCATCTGTATTTCAGCATCAATAAAACCAACAACAATGGAGATAAATATTGCTCGCAGGCAGAAATTGAATGCCATATGATCCGCATAGAATATGGAATGGCCACATACCTGAATGGTAATGAGCTGTAAGAATGTAAGATACAGGCAGAGGAAGGGGGATATCTTTCCTTTTGGTCTTCTCTCACGGAATGTGAGTAGCCCTGTGTCGTCCTGATCAGGTCAGTTTGTTATGGCTATCTTGAACTGAGTGCCTAGTTCAGTTGTTCCACAGGAGAGTAAAGAGTAAAACACAGAGCCTTGGATTTGCAGTAATCTGGAGACCTGACCTGGTAAGAATGAGCCATTGCACTCTCTTAAGGGCATGAGGCAAGCAAATGTGCTGATACCACCAGATGTTTGTTGTATCATTGTCGATTATGAGTCAATTACTTGACCACCATGAACTGTCTTTCTGCCTGACGCACGGGGTGTCGGGAACAAGTTAAACATCTCAAGTGCAATTATTTTGTAACAGAACTATGGTTAGAATGGACATGAAACAAATGTTTCCAAATTTAAAGAAATTACAAATGATAATCTATTGAGATATTGCACTGAGGCTAACAAGTAGACTGGGGTGGGGAAGGATATGCAGTTTTAGGACTTTCTGGTTCCTCCTCGCAAACCAGTGAGTAATTTTTAAATATTTGATTGCTAGCCTATAATTTATAAGGAAAGGAAATTCTGTCTGGAATTGAAAACATTGACTTCTAACTTTCCAAACTGTACATGTCAGCAGCAGCAATTCTGTTCAACCTTTTTTAATAGACAGATAGAGAGACTTACCAGGAACACCAACCACAGCAAGAATCGGATTGTAAACACCTTGAAAAATCCAAAGGACATCCTGGATCCGCGATGCTAATGATACCCAAGGCTGAGTAAGCCAGTAAAGACCCTCGGAAAAACTCCTGTCCATTGTTGTAAAATTCCAGTCTGGTATTCTCAGATTCTGACCCATTGATGGAACTTTATAGTCTATTGTTTTCAGCTTCTGATCCATTGTTACAAATTACGGTCTATTGTTCTCAGATTTTCAGCCCTCCTACCCCTCTGTCAGGAGCTGCTGATTCCTGTTAGTGATGCCGGGATGCTCACGCTCATATTATGGAACAACAGGTTGAAATAAGTCTCTCATTTAAAGAGGAGGCGCACATTCGACTGACACATTGAGGATCCACTGATACTGAGGTTAATCACAGTCGCTGAACAAATAAAACCAGTCAACCACTTTCAATTCAATGCTGTTTTATTATTTTCAAAAAATATTAAAAGTGTACAATTTCTGAATAACATACGTGAAGGTGACTGAGGGAAGGAAGGTGGAGTTGGTAGATCGATTTGTATAATCACTCAAACTGCTTTGGATATGGGAATAATACAAGAGCATTGTTGGAACATAAACATGCTTCTCTGTTGAGAAATGGAAACATACAGCTGTAACTCTTGAATTGTCATTGCAATATCAATAAAACATTGGAAGAAAATTTACTGCCCATAAACTGATAAGAAAATGTTCCTAATGCAAACATAGTTTTATAACATTCAAATTGCATGGATATGTTACGAGAGAATTGTACATTATAAAATCAGTTCAGAACATGTATTCTCGGAGCAGGGAATGCAAGTTAGAGTGATACTGTTGATGTTATCAATTACAATGAAATATAATGAAGTGTCATTTACTGGACTTCAATTATAGCATGATATTTACATTGTGGAAGAGACTAAAAAGAGATAATTGGGGAAATTTCTGCTGAGACTGGAGGGATGAAGCACAATACTGCCCAGTGACCATTATTGGGACATTAGTCTTCATAATCCTTATGATGAACATTTTCAGCGATACACCTACAATCATTAATGAGGACAACCAATAAGAAGAAGACCATAAGATATAGGAGCTCAAATTTTGCCACTCAACCTAACGAGACAACTCTGCCATTCAATCATGGCTGATTGTTTTCCCAAACCTTCTCGTGCTTTCTCCCCATTACCCTCAGTCGCCTTGGCAATCAAGGACCTATTTATCTCCCTCCTAATTGTACTCAATGACCTGACCTCCACAAACATCTGTGGCAGTCAATTCCATAGTTTCACCACTCTCTCGCTGAAAAGGTTTTACCTTATCAGTTTTCAAAAATGTCGTCCCTTTACTCTATGGCTGTGCCCCCGGGTTCTCCTCTTTACTTTCAATGGAAACATTTTCCCAACATCCACTCTGTGCAGGTCTTTCATTATTCTGTAAGTTTCAATTATACCCCCGCTCATAATTCTGAACTCCATCGAGTACAGACTCAAAGTGTCGAACGCACCTCGTATGTTTAGTCTTTCATTGCTCGGACGATCCTTGTGTACCTCCTCTGAACATGCTATGGGCCAGTACATTCTTCATGAGAAACGGGGCTCAAAACTGCGCACAATACTCAAAAACTGATCTGACCAGAGCCTTAGAGAAACTTCAGATGTATGTCCCTTCTTTCATATTCAATTCCTTTCAGAATAAATGGCATCATTGCATTTGCCTTCCGAACTACTGATTCGACCTGCAAATTTAATTTGAGAGAACTACAACTCTGAAGTGTCCTTGCACATCCGAATCCTGGATTTTTTCCGCATTTGAAAAATAGTCCATGCCTCTATTCATTCTACTAATGTGTAGAACAACAATTACTTCTATTATAATGCATCTGCCAGTTTTTGCCCTCTCTCCAAAATAGTCTAAATTTTCTGTAGCCTCACAGCCGCCTCAATATTTCTTGTCCCTCTCTCTATCTTTGTATAACCTGCAAAATTATTTAAATTGCCCTCAGTTCCCTCATCTGGATCATTAATGTTTAAAGTGAAATGTTGTACTCCAAACACTGAACCTTATGGAACACCACTCGTCACTGGCTGCCATCCTAAGAAGGATCCTCTTATCACTACTCTGCTTTCGAACAGACGGCCAAGCTTCTATCCATACGAACACGTTGTATCTAGCATCATGGGCCCTTATGTCAATCAGTAACCTCTTTTGTGGCACACTTTGTCAAAGGCATTCTTGAGTTCCAGGCAGATAGCATCCATTGTTTCTCCTTGGAGGAACCTGCTTGTCACTTTTGAAAAGAATTGAAACAGATTTTTCAGGCATGACCTCGCCGCGGTGAAACCATGCTGACTTTGCCCTATTTTACCATGCAGTTCCAAGTATTCAGAAATCTCATTCTTCTCAATGGATTTCGGGATCTTATTCATGACCATTTTTAGGTTAATTGGCCTGCAATTTTGAGTCATCTACCATACTTTGTTTTGAAACAGTGGTGTTACATCAGCGCTTTTCCAGTCCTTTGGGATCCATTCTGATTGCACTGATTCGTGAAAGGTCACCACTGATGCCTTCACTGTCTGTTCACCTGTATCACTTTTGAGTCTGGGGTGTAGTTCATCTCGTCCAGTCGATTTATTTAGCTTTAGGTCATTCAGATTTTCAAGCACCGTCGTCCTTGGAGACGGCCAGCGTTGTCAATTCTGCCCCGTCACTCTTTGGAATTTTTGGGATATTAATCGTGTCTTCCACCGCGAAGACGGATGCCAAGTCATTATTCAGTTCCTTCGCAATTTCTTTGTTCTCCAATACTTTATCTCCTGTGTCATTTTTCCAGCAGACGGATGAGCACTTCTTCCTCTCGTTAGCACTTTATGTATCGAAAGAAATTCTTAGAGTTTTCCTTTCTTTCCTGGCTATCTTACCCTCATAAATAATCTTTTTTCTCCTTATTTCTGTTTTTGTTGCACTCTGTTTGTCTTTGTATGCATCCCAATCATCTGGTTTTCCATTGCCCTTCGCCACATTGTATGCTTTCTCTTCTGGTTTTACGCTATTCCTGACTTCCTTAGGCAGCCGTGGTTGCCTCAGCCACCCTCTACCATGCTTCTTGTTCGTCGGAATGAATCGCTGCTATATCTCCTGAATTACTGCTAGAACCTTCTGCCAAATGCTGCTCCACTGAGTTTTCTCTTGGTCTCCTCTCCCATTCAACGGTGACGATATCCTCCCTCAAGCCTCTGTCGTTGCCTTTATTCAGCTCTAATAATTTTATCTCTGATTCTACTTTCTCCCTCTGAAATTCAATCATAGTATGATCACTGCCGCCTCACGGTTCCTTCACCTTAAGTTCCTTTATCAATTCTACATCATTGCCCAACATTAAATGCAGTATTGCCTGTCCCTGGGGACTCCATCAGAAACTGTTCCAAAAAAGACATTTTGTCGATATTTCTCAAACTCCTTTTTTTGCAAACCACTCCCAACTTGATTTTGCCAGAAACCTTAAGCTTTTGTTCTGGGTCACAGAATCTCAATACTATGCATTTAAATACTACATGATGACTGTAACTTTGCCTTTACTACACAGCTTTTCTGTCGCTTGGTGTATGCTGCGCCACAGCTGCTGACTAATTTTTGAAGGCCTGTTCGTAACCGCAACTATTTTTGTTTTTAACTTTTGCGGTTTCTCAATTCGACCCATGAAGATTCTACACGATCTGACAGATCTTCTTCTTTTATTATCGATATAGTTTCATTTCTTCGGAAAAATGCAACCTTGCCCCCACTGCCCAGCTGCCTGTCTTTTCTATAGGATATACATCCTTGAATATTCAACTGTGAATCTTGATCCCCTTTGAGCCATGTCTCCGTGATGTCCACCATGTCATACTTTCCAGTTTCGACCTGTGCGATAGACTCATTTACCTTATTCCTTGTACTGCGTGCACACAGTGTCTAGGGGTGGTTATCATTTCCTGCTGCAGTTGGCCCAGTCTGTTTTAATTAATCCACCTTCTCCCTGGAACCAATCTATCCGTCTACTGGAATCCGTCTAGCTTTCAGCAATATAGCTCTGTCATATAGTTGGAGAAAAATGATCTGGGATGTCAGCCAGTATTAGCAGGATGCTCACAGGGTAAGTTAACAGACAAAGGGCATGCAGACCGCGAGAATTTCTAAATACAATTTCCATCTCATCTACTTCTCCTCATGCTGTCTCCTAATCTGTCTAACTTCATGCTCGCCTAGCACCCTTTCCTCTCGCTCATTCTGTCGCTCAATTTTTTTCACTTTGTTCATCTCCGTTCTGTTTCTTTCTGTCTGTCTCTCTCCCTCTCTCTCACACACACACAAACTCACTCTCTCGATTACTATTCTCTCTGTTTTCAGATAGTACAGCTGGAGAGCTGGTGGAGGCGCATTGGGCTGAATGGCCTCCATCTGTGCTGTAATATTTCTGAGGTTCTGTGACCCACAATAAAATATTAAGGTGTTTGGAGAGACAAACGTTCCAGTGAAGGACATAGTACATAATCAAACATTGTTTCTTCCATTCCCTAATGGGCAGGGGCCGATGCGTTCAATCAAACTAGATTAAAGGCAGAAGGACGTTCACTAGATATTATTGCAATCAGGATGTAATAAATAGTTCCCAGACATCAAATGTATGTTTGTCTGATAACTGCTCCTGCCAATTAACTCTCTCGGCGGAGCAGGTAAGACGCTCTCGGCGGAGCAGGTAACGGCTGTATGATGGTGTTTCATTTAAGTCGCGGTATAGTCCAGTTATTTTTTTTAAACGCTTAAAATTTAAAGTTTTTTTAAACGCCTAGCGGACCCGGAAGCTGGTGTCGCGTTAGCTTACCTGGAAAGGTTTTTTTCACTATAAAAGAACGCAGGCGAGGAACCCGAGACACTACAGGCGTAGAGCCTCCCACCCGCTCTCTCCTCTAACCTAATAATAAGACCCGTTGTGGTAAGCAGGTAAGTGCTACATTTTGCTTGTTTGTTTCTTTAGATCCAGTTTTCTTTTTAGAGGGATGGCAGCGAAGGCAGTGCAATGTTCCTCTTGCAAGATATTTGAGGTGAGGGAAGCCAGTAGCTTCCCTGCTGATTACACTTGCGGGAAGTGCACCCATCTTCAGCTCCTCCAAGACCGTGTTAGGGAACTGGAACTGGAGTTGGATGAACTACGGATCATTCGGGAGGCAGATGTGGTCATAGATCAGAGCTTTAGGGAAGTAGTTACTCCGAAAGTTATAGACAGATGGGTGACAGTGAGGGGGACTGGGAGGAAGCAGCCAGTGCAGGGACCCCCTGCGGTCGTTCCCCTCAATAACAAGTATACCGTTTTGGATACTTGTGGGGGTGGACGACTTACCAGGGGTAAGCAACGAGGTTCAAACCTCTGGCACGGAGCCTGTCCCCGTTGCTCAGAAGGGAAGGGCGGAGAGAAAGGTAGAGCGATAGTTCTTGGGTACTCAATAGTGAGGGGCACAGATAGGCGGTTTTGCGGGGGCGACAGAGACTCACGTTTGGTATGCTGCCTCCCAGGTGCAAGGGAACGTGATGTCTCTGATCGTGTTTTCCGGGTCCTTAAGGGGGAGGGGGAGCAGCCCCAGGTCGTGGTCCACGTTGGCACAAACGACATAGGTAGGAAGAGGGGTGAGGATGTCAGGCAGGCTTTCAGGGATCTAGGTTGGAAGCTCAGAGCTAGAACGAACAGAGTTGTTGTCTCTGGTCTGTTACCCGTGCCAAGTGATAGAGAGTCGAGAGAATAGGGAGAGAGAACAGTTAAATGCGTGGCTACAGGGATGGTGCAGGAGGAAGGGATTCCGGTTTCTGGACAACTGGGGTTCTTTCTGGGGAAGGTGGGACCTCTATAAACAGGATGGTCTCCACCTGAACCTGAGGGGCACCAGCATCCTTGGGGGGGAGGTTTGCTAGTGCTCTTTGGGAGGGTTTAAACTAGCTCTGCAGGGGCATGGGAACCTGGACTGTAGCTTTAGGGTACAGGACCTTGAGTATAGTGAGGTTAGGAACAAGGCATCGATCTCGAAGGAGGGTGCTGGTAAACAAGAGGGTGGCTTGAAATGTCTATACTTCAATGCCAGAAGTATAAGAAATAAGGTAGGAAATCTTGCAGCGTGGATTGGTACCTGGGACTTCGATGTTGTGCGCATTACAGAGACGTGGGTAGAACAGGGACAGGAATGGCTATTGCAGGTTCCAGGGTTTAAATGTTTTAGTAGTGTCAGAGGTGGGGGTAAAAGAGGGGGAGGTGTGGCATTGCTTGTCAAGCATACTATTACAGCGGTGGAAAGGACGATGGAGGAAGACTTGCAATCTGAGGTAGTTTGGGCTGAGGTTAGAAATAGGAAAGGTGAGGTCACCCTGTTAGGAGTTTTCTACAGGCCTCCTAATAGTCCGAGAGACGTAGAGGAAAGTATTGCAAGGATGATTCAGGAGAAGAGTGAAAGTAATAGGGTGGTTGTTATGGGGAAGTTTAACTTCCCAGATATTGACTGGGAAAGCTACAGCTCAAGTTCGTTAGATGGGTCGGTGTTTGCCCAATGTGTGCAGGAGGGTTTCCTGACACAATATGTAGACAGGCCAACAAGAGGTGAGGATTTGGTTCTAGGTAATGAACCAGGCCAGGTGTTAGACTTGGAGATAGGTGAGCACTTCGGGGACAGTGACCACAACTCGGTGACTTTTACTCCAGTGATGGAGAGGGATAAGTGTGCACTGCAGGGCAGGAGTTATAGCTGGGGGCAGGGAAATTATGATGCGGTGAGGCATGACTTAGGATGTGTGGATTGGAAAAATAGGCTTCAAGGGAAGGACAGAAATGATATGTGGAGCTTGTTCAAGGAGCAGCTATTGGGTGTCCTTGATTAGTATGTACCAGTCAGGCAGGGAGGAAAGGGTCTTGTGAGGGAGCCGTGGTTTAATAAGGAATTGGAATCCCATTTAAAAGGGAAGAGGGCGGCCTATGTAAAGATGAGGCGTGAAGGTTGAGTTGGGGCGATTGAGAGTTATAAGGTAGCCAGGAAGGATCTGAAGAGAGAGCTAAGAGCAGCGAGAAGGGGACATGAAAATTCCTTGGTTGGTAGGATTAAGGAAAACCCTAAGGCTTTCTATAGGTATGTCAGGAATAAAAGGATGACTAGGGTAGGTCTCGGTCGAGTCAAGGATAGTAGTGGGAAGTTGTGCTTGGAGGCAGAGGAGATTGGAGAGACACTAAATCAAAACTTTTCGTCAGTATTCACTCAGGAACAGGACGTTGTTGCTGATGTGAATATTGAGTCACAAGTGATTACAATGGATGGCTTTGAGGTATGTAGGGAAGAGGTCCGGGGAATACTGGAAAGGGTGAAAATAGATAAGTCCTCTAGGCCTGATGGCATTTATCCTAGGATCCTCTGGGAAACTAGGGAGGAGATAGCGGAGCCATTGGCCTTGATTTTTATGTCGTCGTTGTCTACAGGAATAGTGCCAGAGGACTGGAGGATAGCGAATGTGGTCCCCTTGTTCAAGAAGGGGAGTAGGGACAGCCCTAGTAACTATAGGCCAGTGAGTCTCACTTCTATTGTGGGCAAAGTCTTCGAGAGAATTGTAAGGGATAGGATTTATGAACATCTGGATAGGAATAATGTGATCAAAGATAGTCAGCATGGTTTAGTGAAGGGCAAGTCGTGCCTCACAAACTTTATTGAGTTGTTCGAGAAGGTGACTAAGGAAGTGGACGATGGTAAAGCAGTAGATGTGGTGTATATGGATTTTAGGAAGGCGTTCGCTAAAGTACCCCATGGTAGGCTACTGCAAAAATTACGGAGGTATGGCATTGAGGGTGCATTAGAGGTTTGGATTAGGAATTGGCTGGCTGGAAGGAGACAGAGGGTAGTAGTTGATGGTTAAGGTTCATCTTGGAGTGCAGTTACTAGTGGTGTTCCACAATAATCTGTTTTGGGACCTTTGCTGTTTGTCATTTTTATAAATGGCCTGGAGGAGGGGCTTGAAGGCTGCATGAGCAAGTTTGCGGATGATACCAAATTCGGGGGAGTGGTGGACAGCGAAGAAGGATGTGGCAGGTTACAGCGGGACATAGATAAGTTGCAGAGCTGGGCAGAAAGGTGGCAAATGGAGTTCAATGTAGCTCAATGTGAAGTCATTCACTTTGGTAGGAGTAACAAGAAGATGGATTACTGGGCTAATGGTTGGCTACTTGGTAGTGTGGATGAGCAGCGGGATCTTGGTGTCCATGTACACAGATCGCTGAAAGTTGCCACCCAGGTAAATAGTGCTGTGAAGAAGGCATATGGCGTTCTGGGCTTTATTGGTAGAGGAATTGAGTTCCAGAGTCCTGAGGTCATGTTGCAGTTGTATAAGACTCTGGTGCGGCCTTATCTGGAGTATTGTGTACAGTTTTGGTCGCTATACTATAGGATGGATGTGGAGGCACTGGAACGGGTGCAGAGGAGGTTTACCAGGATGTTGCGTGGCATGGTAGGAAGATTGTATGAGGAGAGGCTGAGACACTTGGGGCTGTTCTCATTGGAGAAAAAAGGTTGGGGGTGATTTGATAGAGGTGTACAAGATGATTAGGGGTTTAGATAGGGTTGACAGTGAGAACCTTTCTCCGCATATGGAGTCAGCTGTTACTAGGGGACACAGCTTTAAATTAAGGGGAGGTTGGTATAGGACAGATGTTAGGAGTAGATTCTTTACTCAGCGGGTTTTGAGTTCATGGAATGCCCAGCCAGTATCAGTGGTGGACTGTCCCTCTTTATGTCATTCAAGCGGGCATTGGATAAGCATATGAAGGTTATTGGGCTAGTGTAGGTTAGGTAGGCTTTGGTCGGCGCAACATCGAGGGCCGAAGGGCCTGTACTGCGCTGTATTTTTCGATGTTCTATGTTCTAACTCCCTCAAGCTCCCATCTTGTACTGACATATTTGCCTTCCACAAATTCAGTAACTTCCCCCAAGCTCCTGAAAAATCCACGATCCTAGCTATCTTAATATTAAGGAATTGTGATAATCGTTTCCAAAATGCTCTCCTCCTGCAAGTTCAGTCACCTGACTCGTCTCATTAGCCAATACGAGCTCCAGCTTATGCCATGCTCATGTTGGACTATTCACAAGCTGTTGCAAGTAAGCCTCTTCAATGCATTAGCAATTTCTGCCCCGTCTGAGCCTATTGTTCCAAAGTAGTTCAAGTCAATATTGTGGATCCAATTCACTCACTGTGACAAGTCTGTTTTTCATGCACATTTCGATAATTGGCTGACATATTTGTTCCTCAATGTCTCGATGGCTGTCTGAGGTCCCTGAAGTATAATCCTGACACAGAAATTGAATCCATTTATATTTGAACTTTACCTGTACTGTTGTAGTGGTTGAACACTCCAGCATGTCCTCTCTGAGTGCAGGTGTAACATTTTCCCCGATCCATAATGCAATTATTCCTCATTTTTACCTTGCTTTTTTACCTCCTCAAAAACAAGAAGAACCTGGGAAGTTGAGCAGTCAGTCATGTCCCCTTCACAACGAAAACCTTGTAATGGCCATACATACTCCCATGTAAGATATCAGTCTCTATGTTCATCTGCACTAACAGTAATGTTCCTTGCATTGAATAAACACACTTCAGACCAACTCCATCAGATAATGACCTGGTAATTAGGTTGAGTTTCCCTGATGTAAATTATTCTCCTCTATTATCCAGTGGCAGGATATTACAAAAGACGAAAGCAGGAAAGCATTGTGAACAAACAATTCTAATCTCCTATATTGTCCCTTCAATCTCAAAATTGAATATTGCATCTGGTCCAATTGCAATAAAGTGCTGGATAGTTATTTTGAATAACAATTATTCAAGCAACTGTTTCCAGTCATTCGCTGCACATTCTCCAACTCTTTCTGGACCAGTTGGGTTGACTGGTCACTTGACCCTGTCTCAATCAAATCTCTGTAATATTTTTAATGTAGTTATATATACTCACCTAAGCTCCACGTTCATTTCTCATTCCTTTCATACTCCTCACATTAAAATCAGCACACTTCAGACTGCCAGTCCCACTGTTTTCAGTCACTTCTCCCTGTTTGTTGTTGGTCTTAGCTGTATTGCTATTAGTCTCTAGCTCCACCTCAATCACTGTACTTGTGTACCTACTGCTTTGTTTCCCATTCCCTCCTGCCACACTCGTTTAAACCCTACTGACTGATATAGCAAACCTGCCTGCCAGGAGATTGCTGCCAGTTCAGGCGCATCCCGTTCATCTTGTGTAGGTCCTCCTGATGCGGGAATCCCAATGATCCACATGTTGGAAGAGCTGCCTCCACTCACAGCACTTTGGTAATGTGCTTTACTGTCCTCCAATTTCTAAACAAATGATGAAAGTATTGAAAGATGTCATCTACAGTGGTATCACGCAGCACTTCCTCTGCACCAACGTGTTCACTGAAGCTCAGTTAGGACATGCCAGATAGTCCCATCACTTGACCTCATTGAAGCCTTGGTTTAAAGATGGACAACAAAAAAAACACACAGTTTAACTCTTGGTGTGGCGAGAATGACTGCGCTTAGCATTATCATAACTATGTTTGGTCAAGTGTGGTATCGAGGATTAACGGCACATCTGGAGCAAATGGCGATGAGGGAATCCTCCGTCCTGGTTGAAGTCATGCCTGGTACAAAGAATATGATTGGGGTTTGTTAAAAGCAGCCATTTTAGCTCCACACCAGGTTTGCAGCAGTTCCCAGTGGGCGGGGGGAGGTGTCCCGGATAAGCCTGTCTGTCAGATCGGGATGATCAGGTTTCTCCCTCGTTAAACAGAGACGACTGGTGATAGTTTTATTAAACATCATCATGCCTCAAGTAAGGGAGTGGTTGAATATGACAATCCATTATATTCAGTTTGGACAGTGCAAGAATTAAACCCCGAATGTTGGTATTAATCGACATTACACACTAGCCGTACAGATTAAATGAGCTAACCAAGTACTCACTCAGCTCCTTCGGGGAGATATTTTAATGTCAGTCTGCTCACATTTGTTCTGACACACCACTGTAGCAGGTGGAACGTGAAGAAGACATCGGAGCTCAGAGCGAAGGATATAATCTGTGAGTTAGAAAAAAGTTCCTGGTGCTGGGATCAATAATTCTCAGTTGTATCATAAATGAACATCTCTTCGCTGGAAAGTTACAAATAGGTATGTCTGCCAATCAGTGGACCATTTTCGACAAAATTTGCGATTAGTCAGATCTACAAAATATGACGGAATGAGCTTAAAAGTGACAAGTGACATTTGCTTTATGCACATGCCAGAAAACGATCAACTCTAACAATACAGAATTGAACTATAATCCTTTGACATCCAATGCCACTGTCAGCACATAACTTGCAACTTCCAATATACTGGATATTAATATTAACTCGAACTGGAGTAACAATATGAATTCATTACCCATCCCTATGAAGGGCCTCTGCCCGAAATGTCAACTCTCCTCTGCGTCGAAGGTTGTCGAACCTATTGTGTTTTGCCAGAAACACACCTTTCGAACTATATAAATTCATTGCATGCAAGAATATGTCAGGCGCACGGAATCCTGCAGAAGAAACTTACATCATGATTGCCGAAAGCCTGGCCACTCTCTATAAGACTCACCTTGAATGTTTTGCGATGAAATAGCTCGGAGAAAGTGAGCACTGCAGATGCTGGAGATCAGAATGGAGCGTGTCGTGCTAGAAAAGCACAGCAGGTCAGGCAACATCCGAGGAGCAGGAGAGTAGACGTTTCGTGCATAAGCCATTCATAATTATTTCTGCCTAAAGGCTTGTGCCGAAAAATTCACATATCCTGCACCTCGGACGCTGCATTACCTGCTGTGCTTTTCCAGCACCAATACCCTCCATTCGTCTATCTGAATGCAGCTTCAGCCCTCATGCACTGACACTCTGTCGCGGCATTGTCTGCAATCTGCACGGTGTTCTGCATAAATTTACTAAAGCTCCGTACAAAAATGTTGTCTCTGGAATCACGAACAGAAAGAAGGACAGCGACAGCAGATGTAAGAGACCACCATTGTGTGCACATTCCGTTCGAAGCCACAAACAATCTTGATTTGGAACTGCATTACTGCTCCTTCAGAGTCACTGCTTCAAGCTCCGTCCCTAATGGTATTGTAAGTCTACCTACAGCACATGCAACGGAGCGGGTCAATTTGAAAGCTCATCTCCACCTTCTCAAGTGCAGTAACGAATGGTCAATAAATACTTGCGCAATCACTTTCCAGAGTTAAAATAGAATGAAAAATATTGTTAAACATGCCAATTGCTGGACACTGAGTTTGGGTATTTTTTGAGCGCAGGATGATTAATTCCAGGCAATACCTTCTTTGTTATGAGCAGCTGGAGGAATATCCTCTTTGAAACCATCAGTCAGTCGTTCAGTGGTATCTACTACACAGCTGGCATCACACAAACATTGCCATTCACAAGCCACATTACTGAACTGTAGGGTAGACAGAAGCAATTAAAAATGTACTCATATCATAGAATGTTTAGATACACAGTTATATTGTTGTCATGAAAAGTATTGCTGTGAATATTCGCATACAAAATTAGCACAATTTAAAATGATTGCATATTTAGTAAATCCTGGCACTTCGTCATAACTTGGTCTTTGGTACGGGAACGAAAGTCGTCATTTCAAAGACCCTTACGTGATTTGGTTCCAATTTTTAGCATGTTGTTGTCATAAAATTAAACTGAATAAATGAGCGGATTTTGTGCTAATTGAGTAATCGAAAAGTGGCTATGAACAAAGCATGTAGTATCTTCATTTAAAAATGCGTTTGCAGTTAATGTTCAGAACAATGCTACAAACATTTACATAGAAATTGCTATCCCAAGTCACACACCAGGTCATTGGACTGGGATCAGAATGACCATCAATGCAGCTGCACAATTCTGTTTGGGTACTGACGTTGTTGAGCGCACATACACTGAACATGGTTCATGAGGGATCCAATGTAAGACGCTATGTGCTGCAGGAGTCTTTCCTCTTTATGCATCTTCATTTAGAATTGAGTCCAAGGTGCAGAGTTGTGCATTTTTGGTGGTACACCAGAAGAGGGAAACTTACAAGACATGTTTGATTTCAGGTCATACTGCAACTGTCGAAAAGTGTTTTGACCAGCACAGAGCCCTGTGCTTGTGCATTGGTCAGCCTGTGCCGAACATTTCCCTGTTGTTCCAATATGTCTCTAACTGTCCGTTCTAAGGGATTGTGTGAGTAACTCTCCAGCTTCAGTTTCAAAGCTCCCTGGACAGACTTTCGAGATGGTCAATGATGTCAATTCATTTGATTCAAATAAAAGTATTACAAAGGACAAAGCGATACTAAGAGTTGGAGTTTAAGAATGACCCATAACAATTTTATTAAACGAGTAGTGATTTCATTCAGTTGAACAGGAAACAATAATGAGATGACAAATCAGAATCAGAGCAGTCGCAGATATTCTGAGGGCAGATTGAAGTGGCTCCGTGGAAACATGTTCCCAAAAGTAAAACGGGTCACTCTGTCAAATCCATCTTGAAGGAGCAATTGGAAAAACTTGGTTTGTCTTTAATTTGTCATCAGTGGCTGAGAGGTTTCCTGATACACATGTAAAAACTCATCAGAGGCATAGATAAAAGAATACTTTGAGGCTTTCTCCCAGACTAGAAAAAGCAATTACTTGCGGCCATAGGTTTTAGGTAAAAAGGGGTTTAGTTTGATGAAAATTTGACAATCTTTTTCTTTTTCTTTTCCTGAAAAAATGTTAATGTGCCTGGAATGCAGTGGTAGAGGAGAACAGGATAAATAACAACAAGTAAGAGTTATTTTGGAACAGAAATGAGGAGGCGCGGAATAGAATGACATAGAACATACAGAAGTAAATTCTTTATTTTTAACTTTAGAAGGGCATCATTTGTCAGTATTTGGAGATGCCTGTGTTGTACTGGGGTGTACAAAGTTAAAAATCACACAACACCAGGTTTAGTCCATCAGGTTTAATTGGAAGTACACTAGCTTTCGGAGCGATGCTCCGTCATCAGGTGATAGTGGACGGCTCGATCGTAACACAGAATTTATAACAAAAATTTGCAGTGTGATGTAACTAAAATTATACATTGAATGTAGTGATAGTTTCACTTCTTTCATGTGTAAATCACAAAAACTTTTTTTAAAGTTGCATTCTCTGGTTAGCTGTTAACAATGGTGATAGCTAGGCAATATGTTGAAGGTATTAGCCCCCTGTGTTCACTCTCTATGCCCTGATGTTTAGATTGATTCTAATCTAAAAAGTGAGATAACAGAGTTTTACATAGTTTCATGCAGTTTTTGAGCTCAGAGTTCGTCATGAATGTGTACAGTTTTTGAGCAAATTGCAATGTAACACATCAAGTACAAATTCACCACACAAAATATATGTGTGCATGTGGGTCTTTGTCTGTCTGTGTGTGTGTCTGGGGTGGGGGTTGTGGGTGTGAGAAAGTGTGTGTGTGTAGCGAGTGCCGAGTCTCTTAAGTCTGTGAAGGGGTGCATGTGTGAGTGTGGGAGTATGTGTGTCTATAAGGGTGTGTGTTGGTGTCTGTGTGCGCATCTGTGCGTACCTGTGTCCGTGTGTATGTGAGAGTGTGTGTGTGTAGGAATATTTGTGTGTATGTGTGTAGTTCAATGTTGATCACCTGTAATGTGACACGAATCAAAGTTACCGGTTGAGGCCCTCCCGATGCGTACTCATGTGACTCAGCCAACGTTGTCTATCTTATACGTTGCAGGCAAGGATGCCCGGAGGCTGAGTCACATGAGTACGCATAGGGAGGGCCTCAACCGGGGCCTTGGTTCATGTCACATTACAGGTGATCACTATTGCACTGCACTCACACACAGATATTCCTACACACAGACACTCTCACATACACACGGATACAGGTACACGCAGATGCGCACACAGACCCACACATACACTCCCACACACTCACCTGCACCCCCTCACAGACTGAAGAGAGTCTGCACTCACTACATACACACACACGTTCTCACACCCACAACCCCCACCCCAGACCGACAAACACACACACACAAAGACCCACATGCACACATATATTTTGTGTGCTGAATTTGTACTTTCAGAATTACATTGCACTTTGCTCAAAAACTGCAGACATTCATGTCGAACTCTGAGATCACAAACTGCTTGAATCTATGAAAAACTCTTTTATCTCACTTTTTAGATTAGAATCAATCTAAGCATCAGGTCATAGACAGAGAACACAGGGGGCTAACACCTTCAACATATTGTCTAGCTATCAACATTGTTAACAGATAACCCGAGAATGCAACTTTTAAAAACTGTTTTGTGATTTACACATGAAAGAAGTGAAACTAACACTGTATTCTAACAGATGAAAGGCTTAACAGACAATCAATTTTTCAATGTATAATTTCAGTTACATCACACTGCAAATTTTTGTTATAAATTCTGTGTTACGATCGAGCCCTCCACGATCACCTGATGAAGGAGCATCGCTCCGAAAGCTATTGTGCTTCCAATTACACCTGTTGGACTAAACCTTGTGTTGTGTGATTTTTAACTTTGCACATCATTTGTCAGTGGAGTCTTGCTGCGCTGAAGTGCCTGTTTCTGAGATATTCTATTCTGAGAGCCAAACCTTTACTGAGGTAGTGGCGAGATGCTGATGGAATGAATACCGATGACGATAGACAATTTAATGTCGCTCTCTTCTCATTGATTTGCAACTTCTTTTCCTTTCTCCCACTGTGGGGAAACTTATATTGGAGCATTTGAAATGAAAGAGAGAGCTAGTAACTGGTAACTCCACCTCAGCCCTTTCTCCTGAAGACTTCTATCTTGGACTTCAACGTCTCGGGGTACACTTCACAGACAGAGGATGCATGCACTCCACACACATCAATGCTGACATCTGTTAAGTTCCAGCCTCTCTATACTATCACAGTACATCTGCGACCTACTGACAGTAAGCTTCTGCACATCAATGCTGAATCCCAAAGTGCACTGACAACAATTACACTGTGTTCAGTGATAACATCCAACTCATTGACTGCACCTTTTGGCTGCTCACTGGATATTTGTACACCATCACTTTGACATGAACTAAAGGCCCACAGAATCATTGTCCTGCCTTACACTGACTTTAGGAGAATTGCCCCTCAACCAGAGCTTCCAGGTTCCACGATGCAGTACTTCCTTTTTGTTTAGCACAGACACAAAACTAGGGTGTTTGATATCATTATCCAAAGGCAGTCAAGGTGTCCAGCACAGTGAGTCAAAGGGAGCCTCAGATACAAGTCCGGGTGTTTGGACTGGTCAGCCAGCATTTTGTCGTTGTTAAGGTTAGGTTCCTTCCCCTTTTAAGGGTGAAGAGCTGAATGCTGGGGACATGTCTATCTCTTTTGGCTATTACTGCACGATTGTGGGATGGTTGCTTCTGGAATGAGAGGAATACAAAGAGGTAATAAAGGCAATGGCAGTGGTTGTCACGGATTTTGTTGCTAGTATTGCTGGTGGAAAGATGCCGACATGTCCTGAATGATCGAGTCGCCAGCAGAGACACGAAGCAGAGTTGGGGAGGGGGCAGAGAAGAGGATAGAGAGAGAACGAGAGAAGGTGCTGCATTCAAAGTGGGAGAGGGAAAACATGAGCCTTGGTGGTGAGTGCACGCAGAAACAAAGATAGGGTGAGTGCGTGGTCACAATGTACAGATGGTGACAATTACACTGGTGGAGTGGGCAAGGTCACTGATGAGCTGAAGGCTGGCACCTCACTGACCCAGGGGTGAGCGTCAGACCAAGCTGAAAGGGTCTGGTATCATGGCCTCCCCTGCGAATCCTGAAGGAATGTAATGAAACAATCGATTTGCAATTTTATCTTCAAGGTTGATAAGGGGAAAGCTGGGAATATCTCCTTGAAAACAGAGAAGGCTCACATGAGAGATCTGTTTGAAATAGACAGAATGGGAAGAGACCAGACCACAACAAAAATAACAAAAATATGCCCATTCAGACGCTAGGAATAATGCTGCCCAAACGTGTCTCCTGACTGCCCAAACTTGCCCAACACTGCCAAGTCTCAAGTCAGCAGTGCGGTGATGATGATGATGATTATGATGACCAATAACCATCAAAAGACGCATGACAGC
The DNA here is from genome assembly GCF_047496795.1 of Chiloscyllium punctatum. NCBI lineage: Eukaryota > Metazoa > Chordata > Chondrichthyes > Orectolobiformes > Hemiscylliidae > Chiloscyllium > Chiloscyllium punctatum. The sequence continues at coordinate 61,111,845 of NC_092752.1, forward strand.
TTTGAGAGTTTAGCAGTTCTCTTGATTGGTACCACATCCACTAACCTCAGCTAGATGGATAAGTGATCAACAGTAGCAGCAGTGTGTAATGTCTGCAAAAGAGAAGCTGCAGAAATTTGCAGAAAATTCTGAGCAACTTCGAATCTTAGTAACACTTCCATCGAGAAGTAAAAGCATTGAAGATAAATTGGCAAACCAACCATTGCAAAATCATCTTCTAAAGTCAGTCACCATCCAGAATTGAATGTATACTACCGTTCAGTCAGAGTCATTAGGATGATATCCTGGAATGACCTCGCGGATGGCATTATGGTCTTGCTGCAGCACAGTGACGGCAAAACTTAGAGAAAGCAGCTCATTGCCTCCTTCTGGAGAAGTATCGAGGGAAGGTCAATAAATGCTGTCCAGCCACTAATGCCCATGTTCCACGAATGATATTTTTAACAAATCACTTGTCTCAGATGCGTGTCATTATATCCGTGTATCAACGTGTTCGAAAATAATAGGTTCAAAAACATTACTCTAAATATCCTCTTTAAAAAATGGTAAGACCCATAAGAAAATCGGTCCGAGCCTCATGTTGTTGACAAATTATAAAGCTACTATTCATGTTGCCTAACAGGTGGGATTGTATCTTGTTTTTGTATGTGCCAAGAGTTCGGGGACACAGAATGGTTTTGAATGTTGCGAGGTTGAACTCAGAAAGGATGGTTGAAAATGCATTTTACTGACACATTTCCACTTGCCACAGAATAACTCATTTTCTGGCGGTCATGTTCTTAAGGTAGCTGTTGCTGAGCGTGATTAAGACATTGGGAATAAGTGCATAGACGCTTTCTTGCATTCAAATAACGCAATATTGCAATGTCAGTTGCGTAACAATGTAACCTTCTGCGATCACACTTTATTAAAGCGTGGGGTGCTTTTAGAAAAGGTTTTAGAGAATGAAACAGTCGGTGTGCAATTTCAACTTCTGGGATTGAAAGGGGAAACATGGGAACGTCTCCTTGAATACAGAGAAAGCTTACCAGAGAGATGTTTTTGGTGTGGGTCAAAGTGAGAAATGGCCTAGCCACAAAATGGAAATACAAAATATGTTCCGACCGTGAATTGATGAGAACAAATGTGCAATTATGTCAAAATGTTGTGTACACGACGGAAAAGGGTAAGCGGAATTATTTTTTAACAATGCTAGTGGTTCATATCAGCATCTTGCCGACGTGAGAAAATGTGTTAAAGGTAGGTTCAATTGAAAAATGAAAAAGAGACTACACTGTGGTTATAAAAGAGCAATGAGCAATCATCACGGGGTGAAGGCAAGAGAAGAAAAAGACATTGAGTGAGTTGATAAATCGTAAGTTAACAAACGATAATATTGAAGATATTTTAACGATGGTTAGATGACTGGCTAATTGGCAGGAAAAGTGATTGAAGCCTGAATCCAGTATGGTGGCACACTAAGCTGGGATAACTAATGTTTCTCAATTATATTGCGACTTGGAGAAAGAAATCAATTGTAATGTGATCATTTGTAGTTGGTGTAAAATTATATGTAAACTAGACAAGAGGGGGATAGATGTCAATAGGTGTACAAAAAAAGTTGGCAGGTCGAGCACACAGTAAACAAAATATGAAGTGCTGCATTTTGAAAGGGAGAACAGACAAAAATGGAAACGACTTGCGGAATACAGAAACATAAAGCAAATTAACGTACGCATTTCAGGCCACAGAGACAGCAAACACACAGATGCAGCAAGTATTCGAAAAACTAAGGAATTGTTTCCCTTCTTTCAAGCGGTTTGGTTTTTGATAATACGTTGTTGGAGTATTGTGACCCATTCTGAACGCCTGCTTTAAAAAAAAACAAACATTTCATTGTTAGCAGTTGAGAGAGTTTTTAATCAGCACAATTCCACGTAAATGCAGACTGTCGTATGAGCAAAAGAAATGCCTCTTGGCAATATCCATTGGAATTTAGAAAAAGTGAAATAATTTCAATGAAGCAAACAGTATTCTTAAGGGTCTGACAGGTAAATATTGAGAGTATTTCTCCGAACATCGAAGAACTTCGATTCAAAGGACAGAGTCTCATATAACATTTCAGGAACCTCAAGACTGTGACAAGGAGGAAATTGTGTCTCAGAGGTTTGTGTCCATTTAAATGTCCATGCCACGCAGATTTCGGGTCATCGGTCCTTGCGTTTGTGTAAGGGTAATGTCAAGATATTTTTGACCAATGAAGGTATAAAGGGTTATCGGGAAAAAATTTGGAGTCTGGAAACGAAGAATGTCGGACAGCCATGATCCTGTTGAACTGAGCATGCTGGATGATTCGAAACGTCGATTTTGCTTATTATCGGATGCTGCCTGAACTGCTGTGCTTTTCCAACACCATTGTAATCTAGACTCTAGTTGATACGAATGGCCTACCACGTCACTTATTTCTTTTGGTTCGATGGACTGCTGTGAATGGACATGATGAAAAACCAGCGTCGGCAACAAAAGTCAAATGTTCTCCTTCTGTTCTTTTGAGGATTCACGAAAGGGCCCTTGCTGTTAATCAGGCAATAAACTAATGCTGTCCCGCAAACTGACAGATTCCCTGAAATTCATGCAAGCACATAAATTAATGAAAATAATGAAACTAAGGCAATCACTGTGATGAAGACAGAAGCTGCATACTGTACGTTTCTCGAAGTTTGTACACCAATGGACACGGCTCGGTTATTGCATGCAGTTCTGGAAACCACATTATGAGAAGAACGTGTTTTTATTGGAGTTTGTTTCAGGAGATTTACCTGGATCTTCCCTGGGTCTGGAGAGTTTTGGTTGTGAATATATGCTTGGCAGACTGGGATCGTTTCGTTTAATGCAGAGGAAATTGAGACTGGAATATGAAAGAGATGTACAACCTTCTGAGCGTTTAGACGTAGTAGAGAGGAAAAATGTTTTCATCTTAGTGCAGAGATGAGTCAAAGGAGGCATAAGTCTCACATTGGGAAGAAGGCATCGAGGATGATTGAGGAAAAGCCTACTCATGATGTTGGTTGTAGAATATGGGAGTCACTGTCAATGATAGTGACCGGACCATTTTTGTGTTATTGTCTGAAAGGGACTTGAAACTGTGAAAGTTTTTTTTTTCTTTTCTGTGTTAACATTGTCTATGATCAATTTCTGCCAGGTACGTGCGCCTGTGTGAAACCGTGCAGCTGAATGTTCTCTTAGGAGGTTGGCTAACTTGTGATGCACAGGGATGCCATGCAGAGCATGCGTTCACTTCTCGTAATTGCTGATGTGATTATGAATGACAAAATGCAGTACTATCCTCAGTGAGGCTTCAGCTCTCACAGCCGGTACCCCTCATACATGAAGTACGGGTGCAGGAAGTGGAAGGAAATCACGTCCCACTCAGTTCATTTGGCACCCAGTCCAGTACATTATTTCGTCTGGATGACAGGTAGTTGGGGAAGACGAGAAAGCACGTTTTCCTGGGGACACAGGCAGAAAGAGTTATAGACTCAGATTGCATGGCACAGCTCTGAGCAAGACAGGTACAGAAACACACACACCGAACAGAGAACGACAGAGAAAGAGAACGGGATCGGGTAGGAAAAGGAGAGTGAGGAAGAAAATGATAGATTGGAAAACAGGAACTGAGAAGGAGAGACAGAGAAGGACCAGACATCATCAGGTTATAAAGGGGGTGCAGAAAAGGGGTGAGAGAGAAATGGAAGGCGACAATGAATTGTTACAAAATGAAAACAAGGAACGAAAGTCATTCCATCCAATTTTCTTTAACCGGTCACACGAGAAATGGAAGCCATTCCGACCACATCCGCCATTCGAGCCGGTTGCAATGGGACAGGTGGTCATTCAGACACTTCCTTTCTCGAAGAACGTTTTTCATTTATATATACGATTACGACTAAATGAAAATGAGGCATAGTTAGCATGTTGGCAGACGAGATCGACAGCGAAGAAGGTTACCTCAGATTACACAGAGATCCTGACCAATTGGATTGATGACCTGAGCAGTAACAGATGGAGTTGAATTTGTGCCATTGCGAGGCATTGTGTTTTGTCGACAAATAAGGGCAGGACATAGGTAATTAATGGTAGAGAGATGAAGATACAGAGATTCAGAGGGACAAACGGAGATAGATGAATTGAGACAGAGAGACAGACAAAGACAGAGAGTGAGTGATTGATAGACAGGGAGACAGAGAGTGATATACAGAAAGAGCCAGAGATGACAGCAGATATGAAGAACAATGGGGGGAGGGCAGCAGTCGTCTGTGTATAAGAGACCGAAATGCCCCAGAGTGCGTCAGAAGTCTTTTATTCTCTGACCGCGCTCAAAAGCATTCTCTGCGGCAAAACGTCTTCCAGGATAGGGCTGAAGAATGACAGAGATTAATCCTGTAAATTATGGCGAGCAGATGTTACAGAACAGCCTGCAAATTGCTATCCATCGTCCATTGAGTAACTGAATTTTCACCATCACACGAAAAAGAAGGCCGAATGTGAAGTATGAGTTTAAGGGGGCAGTATAGAATGAAATCGAGATGTTTCAGGAAATCCTACATTTTGATATGGCGGGCGGCTGTAGCGGGGGAACTGGGGAAGGGGTTGCGCGGGATGGAATGGTGGAATGTGAATTTTGATATTTCCCAATTCTTTAAAAAGCTACGGATTTCATACCGAGCACAGTATTGCCTGAAAGCACCCTCGTCATTCCCTTCAATCACAATGGCACATTGCTCCTCAGTATCTACATCCTCATCCCTCTCACTCACCTCAAACCACTTCCCTCTGTAGTACATCGTACGCCAAGTCAGTCACTGTAGCCCACTTCCATCAGACACTATTATATCTTTGCCCTCCGACCCTAAAACTAATCCATCTATTTCTGGACTTGTGCATCCCAGGGCATAGACATCGACTACTAATACTCTCCATGCCCTCATGATTTTATAAGCTTCTATACAATTATCCCTCAGCCTCCAACGCTCCAGGGAAACAGCCCCACCATATATAACCTCCCCATCTAGCTCAAAACCTCCAACTCTGGCAGCATTCTTGTCAAAATGTTTTGAATCCATTTAAGTTTCACAACATCTTTCCGAGAGGAAGGAAAGCACAATAGCATGCAATATTCCAAAACTCGTCGAACCAACGTCCTGTACAGCAGCAACATGATCTCCCTACTGTGACCTCAATATTTGATCGAGAAAAGAAAGCATACCAAATGCGTTCTTCACTGTCCTATCTACGTGCGACTTTACTTCCGAGGAGCTATGAACCTGCACTCCAAGGTCACTTTTTTCAGCAACACTGCCAAGGAACTTACCATAAAGTATATATGTGCTGCTAAGATTTGCTTTCGCAAAATGCCGTACCTCGTATTTACCTAAATCTTTTAAAGACTTGTATACATTATCCACCTGTTCCCTCTGTCCCTGCTCTTTACTTTTGTACCATTCAAATAAATATTCCCTTCCCACATTTCTTCTCTCAAAATGCCTCCACTCACTGTGTGTTCGAAAGAAGAGAAGTATTCTGCTCAAAATATTAACTCTCACTTCACACATTCTGTCACACAGAAAGTAGAAAGTACAACACCGGAAGAAACCCTTCGGCCCATCATGGCTTTCTAAACCAACCCCATCTTCCTGCTCATGGTCAATATCGCTCGATTCTTAGCCCGTTCATGTATGTGTCAGAATGCCTCTTAAACATTGTTGTTGTTTCTGCTTCTGCCAACTCTCAGGAGTAAGTTCTCTCAAACTTCCATCTTCTGCATAAGAAACCTACCTTAATCAACTTATTTAACCGTTCACAGGAGTGGCTGGAAAAGCATAGCGAGTCTGGCAGAATCTGAGAAGAGAAATGAGAGGTTATGTTTCGAGTCCGGTTACCCTTTTTCAGTATACTACCGAAGGACAATTCAGCTTTTCCAGCAACTACTGTATTTGTTTCTGATGTACAACATCCATGGTCGGTTTTGTCTTCATTCCCTTTTAATTTCCCACCCTTTACCTTCAACCCATGACTCCTCAGCTTTGTCATTTCATCCCTTGGAAAAGTGTCCGCCTATCCAATCCACCATTGCATCTTGCGGCACTCCAAATCACTGGATTTCTTTTAATAACAGTCCAAAATTGTACAAAATCTCCTAATCCCCTCGAGTCCAGAGAATATACTAAACTTCTTTCACCCTTTCCAAAGCCACCACAACCGTCTTATAATGTGTTAATCAAAACCACACATGATACTATAAAGGTGGACGAATTCCAGTTTTGTATTCCCTTCCCTGATAAAAGAAGGCAAGTTTGGTATAAATTTTCTTTACCACTTTATGCACTTGCGTTGCCATTTTCAGGAAGCGATGAACATGCACCTGAAGATCTTTCTATATACCAATGCTCCTGGGATCGTTATGTTTACTGTATACATGCCTTTTGCAATTTGCCTCCAAATATTCATCACCTCACACTTGTCTGAATTAAGCTCGACTTGCAAATACTCCGCACAACTTTCCAAATGTTCAGTATTCTGCCTTTATACTTTGCCCTAAACCAAAATTCACGCTTGATGCCATGTGATATTTCTTGATGACGATATCAATCGTTCAGTTCTCTTTTTTTCATTCATTCACAGTGTGCCTGGACATTCCAGGGCTTCCATAGATAGTATCACTTCTTCCTGTTCAATTATAGCATAATACACATTTCCATCGCAACTGCTCGCAGGGTCATTGCTTACTTGCATTTTTACCTTTACAATATCGTACAGGTAATCAGACCTCCCGTCCTCTGGTTCTGTTGCATTCCGAATCATTTGTCCATTCCCAAAGTGGGTGACATTACTGGCCACTAGCCTGTAAAGAACAAGGATCGAAACAACTTACATAAGAGGTTAATGATCATGTTGAGGCTTTACATAACTTCAGATGGCAACAAGCCTTCCACTTTTGCCCACTTTCATAACCACATGAGGGCATGTATTTCCTGTAATAATTACCTGGTAGTGGCTGGCCCCTTGCGGTCCCACATCTTCCGGTAATATGCTTCCCGAGGCTTAACAAATGGGTATTGAATGTCAAATCGAATGATTCTGGTGTCTGTTTCCCAGTCTTTCATTGTCTCTCTGTCTGCAACTTCCCTTCTCATCTCATGCAGTTGCTTTGCTAGTTATTTCACAATCTATAGAGCGCAATCATTGTCATTGCACATCTCATGTCCTCCCGCTACCATGACCTCGGACGGTTGTGTAGTCCGTCCAGTCACAAATTCAAAGGGGTCATCCCTGGACGTAGGTTTGCTCGCTAAGCTAGAAGGTTTATTTCCAGGCGTTTCGTCAACCTACTAGGTATCATCTTCAATGGGCCTCGAGGCGAAGCACTGTACATGATACCTGCTTTCTGTTTATAAGTTGGGTTGGTAATGTCATTTCTTGGAGTGAAGTCATTTCCTGTGATGATATCATTTTAAGTTGTCTTTCTCAGGGGGTGATAGATGGGGAATAATTCGATGTGTTTGTTGTGATTAGGAGATGCAGACTTATATTTTACTTTGCTCAATACTGATGAATCCATGGAAGACTCTGTTAACTCATTTGTTACATTAGAATCCGTCAAAGCATTCTGGCACAGACAGGGAATACAGGGGTTAACACCATCAACATATTATCTGGCTCACACCAATTGTTACTGTTAATCGGAGAAAGGAACTTTTTGAAGAATGGTTTGCAATTTACATTTGAAAGAAGTGAAACTATCATGGTGTTCTAACAGATGAAAGACTCAACAAACAAACAAGGTATTTTTCGATGTATAAATTCAGTTACATCATACTGGAAACTTTTGCTATAAATTCTCTTTCTCACAATTGTGTGCTCCACATTCACGTGGTGAAGGAGCGGCACTTTGTTAGCCAGTACTTGGTCAGGTCCTCGCCCACCAAAAACCAGCCATGTCACTAAATACTGCTACATGATGACTGATCTCACAACCACAGCATTCAATTGGATCGATTGATTTGAATGTGCTGATGGTGGGATTGTGGCATGTTCACCCAGCAGCAGTGACTACAGCAGTACAGAGTGAAGGGTTTCAATGTGAGTGTCAGATTTCGCAGTGCCTCAATGTAATGGGAGGAGGGAAGTAAAATAGGCTTAGATTTTGTGGGAGGGAGAGAAACCGTCGAGAATGGATAGGGTTGAATTCTAATATACGAAGTGCAGAATTTTGCGGGAGTGTGCGTTTGAAGGAGCAAAATCATCACCTTGAAGAGCATTTTTACCTGAAAGAAAAATACGATTGATTCTTTCCAGCACTTGGTAAGCACATATTACTTTGTCTGCAACGGGAATATTCCATACCTCAGATTCGAACTGATTAAGTTGTAGCTGGACCCCGATGCCTCAAGGGAAATTACGAAGCAAAAACCACATAAGGCGAGTGGCAGAAGCTATGTCAGGAAGGGGAACAATTGCACATCTTGAATACTTGCCAAGTAGTGACTGGTATGTGGTCTGTGGGAACTCTCAATCCGCACAGCCTCTGACGACACTGAGTTTAAAGATTCAGCACGCTCTCAGTTTGTTGAAGATAGAAATGATAGATTTCCACAAAAATTCAAAGAATATGGGGTCAGTGCACAGTATTGATCAAATCTTTTTCTCAACAATGATGTCGCTTAATATCGGTTACTTGAACAAATTCCTCACACCAGGAAGTACCCACTGCTGCAGGCTATCATATAACCCAGTTGGCATATGCGGAATCAAAGAAACTGAGTGATGTAGGCGCGAAGATCCGGCTTTTAATGGCGATGGGGATGAGTCCGCAGATGTGGATCCAGTGACGCTTTCGGTGAGCGGGAGAATCTTCTTTTATGTTACAGGAGCGCGGGGAATGCTGTGGCTAGTTGCTACAATCTCACCTGGAGCAGCTTCTCCCTGGAGAGAGGTGGTAGTTGATAGGAAATATTCATCTTGGAATTCAATTACTGAATTGGCACTGCAACAATCTCTTTTGGATCAACCTTTATTTATCATTTATATGACAGAGCTGGATGAAGGCATAAAGGGATGCATTAGAAAGTTCGCAGGTGGCAGAAGGATTGGTACAGTTGTGGTTAGTGACGAAGAATGTTGTAGGTTGTACAGAGATACTGAGAAGCTGCAGAGCTGGGTTCAGAGATGACAAATGGAGTTTAATGCAGGAGAGTGTGAGGTGATTCATTTTGGAGGCAGTATCAGAAATGCAGGGTACAGATCTGCTGGTAAGATTATTGATAGTGTATTTGATCACAGAGTTCACGGTGTCCATATCTATAGATCATCGAAAGTTGCCACCTAGGTCTTTGGTGCTGTTTTTAAGAAGGCATACAGTGCGTTACCTCTTCTTGGTAGGGGAATTGACATTTGGAGCCATGCGGTCATATTGCAGCTGTACAAAACTTTTGTGCTGCCACATTTCGAGCATTGAATACAGTTCTGGTCAGCGCAGTGTAGGAAGGACGTGGAAGCTTTGGAAAGTGTTCAGAGGAGATTTACTAGGATGTTGCCTGTTATGAGGAATGGTCTTCCCAGGAAAGGTGCAGGGACATGAGGCTGTTATCGAAAGAGTGAGGAATGTTGAGACATATAAGATAATCAGGGTTAGATATGATGGGCAGTGAATGGGTAGCTCTGGGGCAACGCTTTAAATTTAGGGGGAATAGATATAGGTCAAATATCAGAGATAGTTGCTTTATACAGAGAGTATGAGCAGCATGGAATGCAGTGCCTGCACAGTCGTAGACTCGCCAAATTTAACGGCATTAAAATAGTCATTGGACAGGATTATGGACTAGAATTGGAACATTATATTTTAGATGGGCTTCAGAACGGTCCAAAGGTCGGCGCAAAATCGAGGGCCTGTACTGCACTGTAAGGCACTTTGTTTTATGTTCTCCGTTTATCGCATGCGAAAGAGAAATACTGGCAAACAGCGACTGAGCTGTGGGAACTCAGTGTGGGCTGAATGTTTAACTTTGATGGCCACAGAGGTTGGCGAGGTTGAAGGCTGAGATTGTAGATACCTATATAAAGTAAACATGTCAGGGGACAGTGCAAGGTATTGGTGAAATGTGTTTTACCATATCAATGTATTTTAACATCGGTTACTTCATCAATTTCCTCAGAAAGGAAGTAAGATATCCTGCGCAATATCAAAAAAGAAATCCCACTTCACAGACCAGGAATCAGAAAAAATAAACTGAGTGGAACTGGGGATGTGTATGAGTACGCAAATGTGGCATTAGTGATGCAATCAGTGAGCGCCACACATTTATCTGATGATTTGAATGCGTATAAAATGCCGACGGTGGGATATCCAACTTCACCCAGAGCAGCTTCTATTTACATGGAGAAGATAGAATTGGGGCATTAGGCTGGGAGATGCAACCTTACCTGGAGAAGCTTCTAATAAAAAGGAGCATTGGGACACCCGGGTTGGAGGGAAAGAAGAGCAGATAATTTGGTCTCAAATGAAAGGTTTTTAGCAGGACACATAATAGTGCTTTGAAGGAGTATCTGTCCCAGCGAAATGACTCAATCGAAAAGAGAAATCGAGGAAAATCATGGAAGATGATTTGAAATTTTTCAGAACAGCGGTGTCACCATTGAATATCTGAGCAGACACAGGTTGAATGGAAGCTTCATCAGGACAAATGCGTTTTCTTTGTGAAACTCGCTGATTCACAAAATGGAGGTCATTTAAACAAAACAGTCACGGTGATAATTTTTCCTTCTTGTTCTACTGGAAAACGACTGCCATTGCTTACGTTCTTGTTACCATTATATTCTGCAGCAAAGCTATCGTGGAAGGAGGTCCAGTGGTGCATTGGATAACGCGCCTGATAGCAGGTTATGAAATTGTAGGTTCGACTCCTACCTGGCTCCAGGGCATCCTAAACTTGTGGTGCACTTGCAACCAAACGTTTTCATTATTCAGAAGCATCATCACATGAGGTGTAGCTGAAATAGTCACACACGTTGATCGTGGTCATTATGTATTCCATAAACACATTTACACAATCGCTGCCACTCATGGGAATAGCAAGGAGACAAAATAACGAGCCCTGTCTCAGGTTTTAGAATCATCAAAAACTCTTTGGCAAGCGAACCAGAAGAAAATAAATGGTAAACTGCCCAAAAGTGCCGGGACCATCAAGGAAAATTCCCCTTCTTTCAAACGTTGCGACATTGACTCTGATATTTTCGGTGCCATTAATGGATACGAGGCACTGAATGGACTCCCGTCCTTGCTCTCTTTTGTCGTTGTTATGAACAAAAATCCCGCTTTCCCTGATCAGGAATCAAGCGAGGACCACGGCGGTTCATGCTTTGTATGGAAACCACTAGACCATCAGTGATAACTGGAGGGAGTGATGCATGAATGGAGAAACCGCAGTCAAACTCGTTGTGCGTTCTATTGTCTGAATCAAAGGCTTGATTATCCTTAACTAATTTTCCATCACATAACCTTGTATGCCTGAGCATCACAAATGCACATCTGAATACCTCTGAAGGTCTTTTGGGTTTCTGCCCCAGCGATCATTTCAAGAAGTGAGCACAAGATTCAACTCCATATCTACTCAAACCTTTCTGTGGAGGAGGATAGAAACAGAGGAAATGTTTCTTTCAGTCTATCGTGTCCATATCCCTCATTAGATTATACATCTCAATCATGTCTCCTCGTAGTCTCCTCAGCTCTAATTCAAAAAGACCCAGTAAGTTGAATCTGTCTGAATGACTGAAACTATTCAATTGGATAACATTCTGCGAAATCTATCTTGCACCGTTTCCATTGCTATCACATTACTGCTACAATGTGCATTGCAGAACTCTCCACAATACTCCACCTAGAGCGAAATAAACAAATGAATCAATGACGAAGAAAGCCACAGAAACTGGCTTTTTGCCAATAAAGTATCATTTTCTCAATCCTGTACTGTGTTGTTTTCCTGAGGCTGGTGTTCCAATAATCTCTGGTCCGTGTCAGTAAAAGCTGTTTCATGAGGATTGATCTCACATCGCAGCATCCAAATGGATCGACTGTTTATAATGTTCTAATGGTGGGACTGGGGCAATTTCACACAGGAACAGTGACCGCAGTAGCACACCCTAAACAGTGTCAATGTGAGTGTTAGACTGTGCATTGCCTCAGCGACATTGGAGGAATGAAATAAAGCAGGTTAATGATTGTGGGAGGAAAGGACATCTCCGAGAATGGGTCAGTTTGAAACCTAATATATGAAGCACATGAGGCAGTGGGTCTTTCAAGGAGCAAAATCATCACCTCGCAAAGTGCAGGCCATCCGAACGAAGCAGTAACTGTGATTCTTTAACTGATTGTTCAACACATGGAAATAACTGCTATTGATCGTGTCTGTGTTATCATCGCATCTCTGTAGCATGCAAGTCTCCACATGCACGTGAACAATGGTCCAATGAAAAACGTGTTTGATTATTGATTAGGCAGTTTTCAGCTCGAGTGCAATGAAGGTTTTTATTACCCTTCCTAAATAATTTCCTCCTATTTCTGAAGCTGAAATGACGTTTTAATTCCTTAGCTTCAGGAACGAGAATCCTTACTATCAATGTCCCCGGGAACATCAGAGTCATTGACTCAGTTTCATCAGAATGGGTGCAGCTCAAATAGTCCCACACGCTTCTGATGACAACATTTTAAATTTCTCACAGTCACTGATCCAATCACAGTAGTTTATTCACCGCCTCCACTCCCGCTAAAACTGCAGCAGATAAAAACAAACTTTCAAGCAGCCCTCACCACCATCACTGTTCCTGAAACCTGCAGCCTGGCACTGGGATTTGGAAAATCAGGAAGGATGTGGAGAAGTGGGATTATCTCTCACTTACAGCGTAAACCCCGGCATATTCTCGGGATGGGGTGACAGATTTTTTAAAAAAAACACATCAACACGACTCCAGTGAAGAAGCCACAATCAAATGCCACAACACCACAGGCTCACTGAGTTACATAGCAGTTGGCCGCTTTCTGAACCTTATCCCACCCTGCCGAGGAGTGGGATAATCCAAGTTATGTTTCTATGGAACAGCGCCTGGGAGGGAGATATCCCCTACCCATAACAGTCAAAACACCGAATAGAGATGGCTGAGTGACCTTGTTCGACATTACTGCTGTCTGAGCAAATACAGTGAGGAATGGCACCCCTCTCTGCTGTACTTATTCTCTGTACCTTTCCCGTCTCCATGCGCTGCGATTCGCACATACTGCTGCTGTCCTTGCTTCTCCGATTTTTCCAGATCACTCCTTCCTATTTCCTAGGTTCTATCAGAAACTTTCAAAATATAGGCATGCATTGGACATGTAGTCACATGTGACTGTTCCACTGTACAATACTCTGTTCCGGCTTTCTGTCCACATTCTGTCATCGCTTCAGATGTCAGAACTATTATTAGCTCCTTCGAGAAAACCATTCAATCGTCACTTTGAGCTCAGCCGTTTCCTGTTGCAAAATATTCCACAGGCTCTGGGTGAAAAGAAAATTCCATCATTTCAGGAGAAATGCTTTTAAACTGCTCCTCTGTCTGTATGTGTCTTTTTGATTGTCCTTACGATATATTCAGGATTACTAATGTCCCATTCACACCTCATCCAGACATGTGATTTGCCTCTTTACTTCTCCATTAGCATTGCTCCTGTTTCGGAATATGAAGCCTTTTTTAGCAGTGAATCTCTCCCTCCTTTCAATGGCTTACTCCTTTTTTTCACCGCCACTCCATCTCCCCGTGCCCTGAATCATCGATCTGAACCATTCGCCCAGTTTCTACCACTTCAAACACTGCGCCCATCGTTGTGTATGTAATAGAAGAAAGAACATTTACAGCACAGGAGCAGGATCTTCGGCCTCCAAGCATGAGCCAATCCAAATCGAATGTCTAATCCTGTTGCCCACTTCCTAAGCATCTGTATCCCTCTGCTCCCCACCAACTCATGCATCTGTCCAGTGGGATCATAAATGAATCTACCGTTTCTTCTTCCACCATCTCTTCTGGTAATGGGTTCAAGATGCCCACCAACCTCTGTATAAAGTACTTGCCGTGGGTATCCCCCTTAAATATTCCACCTCTCACCTTGAAAGTATGACTTCTCGTTATTGAATCCTTCACCCTGGGAAAACGCTTGTCTCTATCCACCCAGTCTATACCATTCATGATTTTGTAAACGTCAAGCAGGTCCTTCCTCAATTTCCTTTTTCCTAATAAAAACAAAGCTAACCTACTCAACGTCTCTTCATAGCACCTTCAATACCAGGCAACATCCTCGTAACTCTTCTCTGCACTCTCTTCAAACGTCCACATCTTTTTGGTAATATGAAACCCAGACGTATCCACATTATTCTAAATGCGGCCGAACCAATATCTTGTAAAATTTTAACATGACTTTCCAGCTATTATACTCAGTACCTCGTCTAATGAAGGCAGGCATACTATATTCCTTCTTGACCAATTTATCCAAATGTGCAGCAAACGTCAGGGTACAATGGACCTGCACTCCCAGATCTTCTAGACCATTTATGTGTATTACAATCAAAAGTGGTCCCAAAACTGACCACTGTGGAACACCACTGGTCACATTTCCCCATTTAGAGAAACTCCCTTGAACTACTATGCTCAGTCTTCACTTACTCAACCAGTTCTTTTTAAATTGATCTAGTTAGAACCCCCTGCACACAATATGACTTCACTTTCTCTATTAGTCTAACATTTGGAACCTTATCAAACGCCTTAATAAAGTCCATGTATATGACGTCAAACGCCCTCCTTCATCTATCAACTTGCTCACTTCCTCAAAGAACTCTATTAAATTGGGACAGCTCGATCTCCCCCGCACAAAACCATGTTGTCTATCACTGATAACCCCATTGTTTTCTAAACATAAATGGATCCTATCCTCACCGCCCTCTGCAGCAACTGTCCCATCACCGACATCAGGCTCACTTGTCTGTAGTTACCCGGAATCTTCCTACTACCCTTCTTGTACAGTGGGGCAACATGAGCAAATTTCCAGTCCTCCAACACCTCACCTGTATTTCAGGATGCCACTAAGATATCCTTAAGGGCCACAGCTAATTCCTCTCTTGCCTCCCTCAGCAAAATGGGATAAATCCCATTCGGTCCTGGGGATTTACCCACCTTTATAAAATCTAGCGTACACAACAAATCTTCACTACTAATGTCAACGTGATCCAAACTAAAACTTCTATCTCTAATTTCAAGATTCATCATGTGTCTCTCCTCAATGAGGACTGATACAAAGTCATCGTTCAGAATCTCAACCACTCTCTGGTTCAACACAGAGACTTCCTTCATTATCCTTCAGAAGACCAATCCTCTCTCTGGTTACCCGCTTGATTCTTATGTTAGAATAAAATACTTTGGAATTCTGCTTAATTCTGCTCGCGAAAGATATTTCATGACCCCTTTTTAGGCTGCCTGATTCCTCGTTCAATTCTTTTCCTACTCTTCCGATATTCCTCCAGGGCCCATTCTCTGCTTAGCAGGCGAGACCTTATGTACGCTTCCCTTTTCTCTTGGTTAGTGGTACAATTTCTCCTTTTATCCACGGTTCACGAATCTTGGCCTTCCTATCCTTTAACTTCAACGGGACATGCCATTCATACACTATCTTTAACCTATCTTTCATAGTCTCCAAAAATCAAATGTGGACTTAACTTCAAATGGCTGTGTCCAATTGACATTTCCCAGCTCCTGCCAAATTTTCATATAATTGGCCTTCGCCCAGTTTAGTCCTATTCCCTTCGGACTACTCCCATCTTTATCTGCGAGTATTCATATACATACAGAATTGTGGTCACTGTACCCAATGAAATCTCCCACTCAACTTCTACCACCTGTCCTGGCTCGTTCCCCAGTACCATGTCCAAAATGGTCCCTTCCCGCGTCGGACTATAGACATATTGCTCTAGAAAGCTCTCCTGGATGCTTCTTACGAATTCTACCCATTTCAGACACCTGACGCTAAGTTTATCCCAGTCAATGTTGAGAAAATTAAAGTGTCCCATCACATCGACACTGTTGTCTCTGCACCTTTCCGTGATCTGTTTATCTATTTGTTCCTCGACCTCATGCTGACTGTTGGGAGATCTGTGATACAGCTCCAACAATGCACCTGCACACTCCTTATTTGTCAGCACCACAAATAATGCCTCACTACTGAAGATCTCCATAGCGTCTTACTTCAGCACAACAGTGATATGATCCCTTACCAGTAATACAATTCCGGCTCCCCTTTTACTTCTCTCGCTGTCATGTCTGAAGCATCTAAATTCTGAGACATTTATTTGCCAATCATGCACTTCCTTCAACCAAGTGCCTGTGATTGCAATAACGTTATGCTGCAGGCTGCAATACAAGCCCTAAGTTCAACTGCCTTACGCACTATACTCCATGCATTAAAGTAGGAGCATTTCAGGCCACCAGTCCTTTTGCGTTCATCTGCTCTCTGCCTACTCTTCCCTTTTTAAATGCTAATTGATAGTTCTTACTGTCTCCCGTCTCCAACTCGCTGCCTACTTGTTTTCTCTTCCAGTTTTCATCCCCCTGCCACATTAGTTTAAAAAGTCCCCAACAGCAGCAGCAAAGACTGCCCCAAGGACATTGATTCCATTTTGGTGCAGATGTCGACCGATCCATTTTGTAATAGTCGCAACTTCCCCAGACCCGGTCCCAATGTCCAACAAATCTGTACTCCTCCCTCCAACACCACCCCTCAAGTCACGTGTTCATCCTGCCTTTTTTTTCATTTCTACGCTGGCTTTCACGTGGCACTGGTGGTGATCCTGTGATCAGTACCTTTGAGATCCTCCTCTTTAACTTCTCTCCAACCTCCCTGAATTCTTTTTCAGACCCTCATCTTGTTTTTTTATTTATATCGTTGGGGCCTCTATGCACCAAGACAACTGGTTGTTCACCTTTCCCATTTAGAATGCTCTGCAGCCAATCTGTGACATCCCTGACCTGAGCAGCTGGGAGGCAACATACAATCCGAGAGTCCTGTTTGCGGCCACAGAAGCACCTACCTACTCACATTGACAATAGAATCCCCTGTGACTATGGTCCTACGAGTCTTTTTCCCGCGCTTCTGACCAGCAGTGCCCGCAATGGTACCAAGCTGTTGACAACTGCTGCCCTCTTATGGTGAGTCTTCTCCGTCAACAGTTTCGAAGGTGGGAAACCTGTTTTGGAGGGAAATGACCGCAGAAGACACCTGCACTGCCTTCCTACTCCTTTTCTGCTTTTTGGTCACTCATTCACTGTCTCCCCCAACAATCCTAACCTGCAGTGTGACTAATCGTGCTATCCGCGACTTCCTCAGCACCGCGGATGCCACACAGTAAGTGTATTCGCTGCTCCAGAGCCGTCATGCAGTCAAACAAGAGCTTCAAATGAACACATTTCTTGCAAGTGTGAGAGTCAGAAACGTCAAACACGTTGCTCAGCTCCCACGTCAAACAAGAGGAACATGCCACGGGTCTGAGGTGATCAGTCATTGTATGCTCAGCGGTGTATGAACTAGCTAACACCAAACAATGAATGAAAATTAAAGATAAAGAACAAAATAAAAGCCTTATCTGACAGAGTCTTTTTCTTCTGGTTAGAGGAGGGGGAGGCGTGAGGGAGATCCTCCACGTGTAGTATCTCGGGTTTAGCCACTGCCCAAAATAATTTGAGCCCTTCCCTTCCGACAGCCCTTGCTTGACTCCACCTTCTCTCCTCGCCGCTCTGTAAAAATGGAGTCCCGACTCACAAGATAAGTCCCTTTTTAAGTGGGAATACGTACCATTCCGGGCAGCACTCGCTTCACTCCACCTTCTCTCCTCGCCGCTCTGTAATGTTCTCACGAGTACACATGTAACTTGTTCTAAACTGATGTGAAACTTTCTGCCTCGACTTCATGTTCGAGCAATGAATTTTGGATTCCAAAAATTAAATTCCAACCCCATCTCTTCAAAATGACCTGCGCCGATCATCTATCTATACCCCCTTGACCCATATTGATTCTGGCACCAAGCACAAAGATTAATTACTGTCTTCCTTTTCTGTGTTCTTCATATTTTTATACATCTACTTCGGTTTCTGCAGTCTCTACTGCTCGAAATAAACTTCCCCCAGTCTATGGGGGCGGTGTGGATCCCTGCTGATGAAGAGAGATTAGATCCTTCCCTTCTACACATTCTGGGAAGAGTATCTGCCATTATCAACCAGTACCAAACCACTTTGTGTACATGGAAAGGAGCGCAGAGATTGGCCACAGTCGCAAATCCGCCAGAGTGCCCAGAACCGGCCTCCTGAAACAGGAAGTGGGAGAAAGTGGAAGAGATAGAAGGAGTAATATAATGTAAAACCACTAGCACCTTCAATTCATCTACATTACTGTGATAGTGGCAGAGAATTTAGAAACACTCACCAGCTCAACTCCCGTGAAAGATGCATAACAAAAAGCGGAACAGAAGCCGTTCCTGTTCTGATATATTCACAGTCCTGTCACTCACACGATCAACTCCCACCCAATGCCATTTCCATTAATCCCAACCGTATGCTAATATCCCATTATAACCAAGTTATTTCCTCCCAATTCCCCGGGTGATATTGTATCCTGTGTGTGTGTGTGTGTGTGTGTGTGTGTGTGTGTGTGTGTGTGTGTGTGTGTGTGGGTGGGTGAATGTGTCTGATAGGATCTTGCCTTGCTAACTGTCTCTCATCTTCAAATCTGAAACATTAACAGTGTTGTTGCCGTTTTATAATCGCAACATATACCCTAAACATTATCCATAATTCAATTCATAGCTCCATGTGTGTTTTTGCTTCCTGAAACTGTGATTAAATTTCGAACTCTTTCTCTGTTGCCAGAGAATATAAACGTTATTGCTACGTAGCCACCTCCCCAATTGTTGCACGTTTCTGGAAATAATGTGAGTGCCTCACTAAACATCAATGGATGGTGCATAGTAGGTGGAAGGCAGATGGAGGCCAGATATAATTCGGTCACTTTCTCAGTTTATAGAATCTTAGTCATACAGCAGGGAACCGGATCATAGGTCAAACCAGTCTGTGCTAAACAAAGCCTCAAACTAAACGACTCCCATCTGTCTCCTCCTGGCACATGTCCCTCCAAACATTTTCCATTCAGGTAATTATTACAATGTCTTTTTAATGTAATAGTTGCACCCACCTTCTCCATTTCCCCGGCAAATACATTCCACACATGTAGCAACTGGTGTTAAAACTGCCCCTCATATCTTTTTAAAATCTGTCTCATCTCAACATAAAATCATGCGCCCCTAGTCTTCAAACCCCTCATTTTCTGGAATAAAAGACTGCAACATTAAAACTTTTATAAGCCTAATTATTGTGTAAACGCATTTAAGGTCGCTTCTCAACCTCCTGTGCTCCAGTGAAAATATACCTTTGAACTCTCTGCAGCTTAATCCTGCCCTTGTTTGTATTACAGATTACAGTATTGGGAAGTTGAGGTTATAAAGTGCGAAAGTGGCAGGAAAAGAGAGAGAGATGCACTCACAAATATCACGTAAAATGTTTAAAATTCAGGGCGGGTTCGTACCCTGCTGGTGAAGATGGATTGGAAACCAGGAAAACGTGCATGTTCAGCCACCTTGGGTTATTGCTGCTGGAGCAACTGAGAAGGCCATCGATCAATTAAACAAGGCCAGGTTAGTGTCCAAAAGGTTCATTTGTAAGTGCAACATTTTGGTACCAACCTGATGAAGGAAAACCGCTCTGAAAGCTTGTAATTCTAATTAATAAAAATAAAAACTGGTGTTGTGATATTTTCAAACGTTGCTCACCCCATTCCAGTACCGGCCCCTCCATATTATGCCAATCAATCAAGCAGTCCATCGAATGGGAGTGACGTGGGTGTGTCTGCATGATCAGAGGAATAGCTGGTCCTCCATCCAATGGAAAGTTATAATGGATGGGCCTGTTAGTTCGCGCTGGAACGCTGGTCCTCTAGTCAATGGAGTAAATGGGTATGGGAATTGAGGACTGATCTGGAAGAGACTGCTCCTCCAGCCAGAGAGAGTGAATGAGGAGCAGGGCTGGATGACGAGCTAGAGTGCTGAGATTTCCAGCCAGTATTGGTGAATGAGTTGGAAGTTTACGACAATTTTGCAGCTTTCATGAGAACTTTATCCTCCAGCCAGCCCCACATATTTGCAGTTCAATCAGCTGCATTCAACCTGCCTCTGTTCTCCAACACTTCTTTGTCATGTGTTTCAGATTGATGTTGAACAAAATGCACGGCAAACTGGCAAGATTTAGGGACAGCACAGTGCCTCAGTAGTTTGCAAAGCTACCTCACAGCGCCATGGTGCCCATTTGAATTGCAACCGCCTTGCCTTACTGGAGTTTTCAAATTCTCCCTGTGTCTGCGTGGGGTTTCCTCCCACTGTCTGCAGATGTGCAGGTTAGGTGGATTAGCCATGGGGACTTCCAGGGTTATAACAAGAAGGAATATGGGCTGTGGATCTGCTTGGCATTCTTTTCGGTGGGTTGGTGCAAAGTTTATTGTCCGAATGCACCCCTCCCCCCCCCCCCTCCTTCTGTTCTGTCAGGATTCAATGCTTCAGTGTGTCTTTTGGGAAAACAGAATTTCCCACTTTTGTAAGTGCATTTATGTTCTGGTAGCCTTGATGACCAATTGATTCGTTGTCCATATTTAGAACGTGAATAGCTTCTCCCTCAATGCAACATTTTTTTTCTTTGCATGTTCAAAATTCAGGCTAGTATAACTGGCTGACTGTCAGAATCTGATCTATTGTTTTGTTTGCGAAATGCTAAACTAAACTAAACTACATATACACTGACGTAAATACAAACGGCAGAGAGTTCACCTGCTCTGACTGCAGGAAAAGATGCTCATCGTTAACCAATCTGCTGACACTCTCGCAATTTCACATTCAGTAGAGCCAATCAGGTACTGTCTTTGCCAGATTCCGTTCGAAACCTTATATTAACTCACTGTAAAGCAGTGTGATCGCACTGAGAGAGAGCTAGCAACGTTCAACCCATGATATCAAGGCAGTATTTTATGGAGTATGTTAGCAAAGAGAAAAGTGGAATCAGTGTGAAAAGTTGGAACATTCTTATCAGAATGAATGATGATTGTGTTTAGTGGATTCCAAACATCTCAGCCCTGCAAAATCAATGAAGGAATTCCTCAGGGCGGTGTCTTCGGCTCAAATATCTCAATTGTTTTATCAATGAACTTGACGACATCAGAATGTCAGAGATGGGGACAGTCCCTTACGATTATAAAATGCTCAGCACAAGTCACTACTGCTCAGCCATTGAAATTTTCAATAATCAATGCGGTGCAAAACCTTGACAAGATTCAGTCTGGGACTGATTACAGGCAATGTTCATCTATTACAGGAGATAACCTAATCATGTTGCATTAACATGCAAGTGCATTTTCATCACTGAATCCCCCACCATCCACGCGTTCCCGGTTTACATCATCCAGACCTGAACTGAACATTTCATATGAACTCCGTGACGACAAGAGTTCAGAGGCTCGGGAGAAAAAAGCAGTGATTCCACAAAGCCTGATGTGGCAGGGCCAGTGTTGGACTGGGTTGGAAAAATTCAGTAAGTCACATGACACCAGGGAATTGTCAAAGGGTTTATTTGAAATCAATATCTGTCTTAGCGCTGTTTCCTCAACAGGTGAAGTGGAGGGAAACTTAAAGGCACTGAAAATTTGTAATGACGTACTGATCTGTTGGACTATAACCAGTTGCCTTGTGACTGCTGATATTCTTCTCCAAATCCTGCCCACTATCCACAAGGTATGAGTCAAGAATGTCATGGAACACTTTACATTTGCCTGGATGAATGCAACTACAAAACACTAAGGTAACTCAACACCATTAAGGACTAAGAAGACTCCGTAATCTGGGTATATGAATCAAGGGAAATAGTCTGTTCACTGTGAAGGAACAACGTGAAGAATTAAAGGGAGACGGCAGGTGAATGACACAGGGTGAGATTCGCATTCTGACAGTCGGTGCAGACACAATGCTCAAATGGCTCCTTATTTACGACACCAATTCTGTGCTTCGAACTGAATCAGCAACCTTCAACATTCACTATTTTCTCCATTGGTGGACAGTGGCAGTATTTTGAATGAACAGCAAGGTGCATGCCTTCAACTTCCCCAGGATCTTCAAAAGTATTTCACAAAACCATAATCATAGAGCCTCGACAGTGGGGAAACAGACTATTCATCAAAACCTAAAAGCAAAGTCCCACAGTTCTAAACGAGAGATCAAAGAAAACAATTAAGAATACATGACAGATCATTCATTGTGGGAAAGAGACAAATTAACGTTCATTGTTGCAGGTGAGACAGCTTCAGAATGAACACTTCCCACCACTACCGGAACTTTACTACCCTGTTCGCTATCTTCTATTTTGCGAATCGTTACACATTGACTTTGGCCATTACAAACCAACCTAATTACTCACAGTCTCGATTGACATTCAGCATTGGCTGATATTTCGCAGTCGAAATGTGTGGCACCAGAAAAGCAGAGCTGGTCACCTCAAGCCCTTCAAGGCTTTTGCCTGCAGTGTCGATTATCCGGCTCCTCCAATGTGTCTGACATGCTGTGCTGTTCCAGCACCACTCTTTTCCATTTTGATCTCCAGAATATGTCGTCCCCATTTTCTCCTGATACTTGGTGGTGGTTGGTTTAAGCAGTCGCCGTATGACCTGCATACCGTCACATTTCTTCTGAACAAGGCTCACCAAACTTAAGCACATGCTGTTCTGCAAATTCCGTATTGCATTGTTTTCACCAGTGTTACTCTATTCATTGACAAAATCTTTCAAATCTACCTTTCCGTTTTAGCAGCAGGGACCCTTCTCAAAATCAACAAAACGCCAGGATCTCAATAACCTTGACATATTTCCTGAACTGCTTCCCATTTTCAGAATAATCTTTCTTTGTTAAAAAATGCTTCAAATGCATGTTGTTAATCGCATTTAATGTTAGCGTCCAATAATAAAAAAAAATCAACGATACTTTGCAGAAATTGACAAAAGATCCTCAGGCAGCACCTTCATAAACCACTTCCATCCAGAAGTGACATGTCAAGAGTAGACACTGCATGAGAACATCACGTCTGCAATTCCCCTCCGAGCGTCTCTCCAAACGGACTTAGAAATATATTGCAGTTCCTTCAATGTTGATAGATTGAAATCCTTGAATTCCCTCCCGCAGAGCATTGTGGTTCAAATACAGCACAAAAACTGCAGCGGTTTAACAAAATAACTCGCCACCACATTCTCACAGTAATAATGGATACGTATTAAATGCTGAGCAGCCAGCGAGACCTACATCTCAAGAGTGAATAAATAATACAATTCCAGTGTTAAACCAGGGAAAGGGCGATCTCGCTCTCGAGATATTATAATGACCAAGGGCTGTTAAGAGCTTGAATTTTTACATTTTGCGTCTCTATTAAAAACAAAACTGAACATTTTCTGTAACCCATCAATGCATTCACTTGGTCGTTTCCAATTAAAAAACCAGATGTTTCGTATTCCTTCTACTGGGTCTTTTCTGCAGCTTCCAGCACAGGTTGCAGATAGATTGCTCAAATCCCGTCTCTCACTCTGCGGATGGTATTGCTTTCCATTCAGAGTGTCAGGGACTCTGAGAGTTCCTGCTCAGATCGTTTCATCTATACCCTCAGAGTGCCATAAATGCTATCACAGGACAGCATGATATGGCGGGAGGTGAAGCTAATGTTGCCTTTCATGTTAATTAGTTTGGTAATGTGGAAAGTTGTTTTCACTGTGTTCTTGTCACTCCTCCCCGGGACCACAGTCGCATTTTGCTCCAACCCTGCTGCAGACGTATTGGTGGACGTCATTGTCATTTAGGAAAAAGTGACGACTGCAGATTCTGGAGACCAGAGTTGAAAAATGTAGTGCTGGAAAATCACAGCAGGCCAGGCAGCATCCAAGGAGCAGGAGAATCGACGTTTCGGGCATAAGCCCTTCTTCAGGAATGTCATTCTGTCAGGATAGAGCCATTGCATTTATTCTCAAAAACAGAACATGCTTCTAAAGCTGAGCAGGTTAGCAGCATCTGTGAAGTGAAATCAGAGTTAACATTTCGTGTCCGGTGGCCCATTCTCTGAACAGTCAGTCATTTTCACATTGGGAAACTAATGGTGTCAAACCGTGTTTGGTATTATCCGTTGTTCCGTCTGATTATAAAGCCCATTTTAATGGAACTTTGTTCTGGGTCTACGAGATATCTGTGAACTTTCGAGCAGAGCGGCATGACACATTCTTTCTCCAATTCAGGGTGAACATCAACCTCACCCCTAGAGATGAGACAAACAGGAAACAGCGCAAATGTGCCAGATCACAGTTAGCCTGGGAGAAGGGGCAGGGCTGCATGAGCGAAAGGCAGGTGTTGATCTTCCAAGTAATTGGAATGGAGGGGATGTATTCTAGTTTAACACATCATTAAAATTCCCACCAGAGATTGAACGCAGGCGCAGTTCTACACTGATGAATGTCTCTGAGTGATGACAGTTTACGCCAGAGCCGATGAAGAAAGGCAGACACCGATGTCGGGATGAAACTGGCGACAATGCAGTCGAGGAGGTTTTATAGACCGCGTGTGTTAAAATTTAGACCAGAATTTGAAACTCCCGGTTTCGCTGTTGGTCTAAAGAGGAATAGGGTTTTTGGGCCTCAGGTTCCATTTGGACGAGGTCTCCGCCGCCACCTTTATAGCAGGCAATGTTCCCCAGAATCCATCATAAAGGACAACATGTATTGGTCTGAGTTGGAGTACAGAGCAGATTTACCTAAACAATGTAGATTTACATAAACGATAATGTAATCACTGGAGAAAGCGATCAGAAGATGTTAAGCAAGTAGACTAAAGATGCATTATGACAAAGGAAGATGCCACTTGGACCATAAATCGAAGCTAGCTCTGTCGCAAACTGCCATATTCTCAAGCACCATCTGTGCCCAAAACTCTGTACGTGTATTTCCCTCAGGTCTGAAAGAAATGCTTTCGTCAATCTGTGATCATCTCGATTTGCACCGCCCTAATATGTAGCATGTTTTGTATATTTTCAGCCAATACAGTCAACAGAAACATTTATTCGTCTCCCACTTTTTTTCAAAGCGAATATTCTGAGCTTTATACTTGTGCAATCACCCACTGGATACAGTACATCAATTTTACTTTCTGTGATATGTCGATCTATTGTAATCTTGCATAGCTCCATCAGTACCACATGCAACTTGGCATCTTCCAAACCTTAAATCTGATCTGATGTTTAATCATTTATTGAATGAATATCTTTTCATTTATTGTCTGCTATATCTAGAATGGTTATACACGTGTACAGCTCTATCAAAATACATTCAAATTCTTTTCTTCAAACAAAATAGCACTTTGTTTCCAAATCAAGCCAGGGAATACATATTATTTGTTAATGAACCTCTCCAATAGATCTGCACTCCACAATCTCTAAGGCCCCCAACCGCTTCCTGAGCAGGACTGTGGTGACCACATTTGGATACAGTGATTAACTGTGACCGAACCAGAGTTTTATCAAGGGGCAACGTCTTTTCCATGAGTGTGTTCTCATTTTCTGTAGTAATGAAGCCCAATTACCTATATGTTTCTCAGCGTGTCATGGAGTCATAGAGATGCATATCACAGAAACAGACTCTTCTGCCCAATTGGTCCATGCTGAAACAGATATCCCAACCTAACCTAATTCCACTTGCCAGCAGTCGGCTCATATAGTTCCAGACCCTTCCTACTCATACATACATCCAGCTGCCTTTTTAAGGTTGCAAATGCACCAGCCTCCACCACTTCTTCTGGAAGCTTTTTGCATATATGTACTACCAGCTGCGTTGAAAACGTTGTCTCTTAGATCTCTGTATAATATTTGCCTGTTCACTCTAAACCTAAGACCTCTAATTCTGTACTCCCGCATTCCAGTGAAATGACATTGTCTTAAAATACTATCTATACCCTCATGATTTTATAAATTTCGAAAGTTCACCCTCAGCCTCTGACTCTCCAGGCAAAATAGCCCCAGCCTATAAAAACTCTCCCCTACACCTGAAAAACTCCAATCCTGGCAACATCCTTACAGATATTCTCCGAACCCATTCAAGTTTCACAACATCTTTCCGATAGGAAGGAGAGCACAATACCACACAATATTCAAAAACTGACATAAGCAACGTCCTGGGCAGCTGCAAAATGTCATTCCAACTCCTTTTCTCAATACTCTGATCGAGAAAAGAATCCATACCAGACGCCTTCTTCACTCTCATATCTACCTGTGATGTTACTTGCGAGGAGTTATGAACCTGAGAAACAAGGTCTCTTTGTTCAGCAACACTCCCAACATGCCGAAAATAGTCAACAATCCCCAAATTGACTTATCCAATTAACAATGTATCAGTGGGTCTATTTTAAAATCCTAACTTTCAGTCTACTGGAACTGTCCCCTCTCACTTCCTGTTATATGTCTCAGGTACGTTACTCTCTATCTTCTCAGTTGTGCTGACAGTGCGTCAATTTTAATGGCGGGAGAAATTGGGGAATGCAGATGCTGGAGATCAGATTTGACAATTTGGTGCTGGAAAAACACAGCTGATCAGGCAGCATCAAAGGAACAGGAGAAACGACGGTGCGGGCATAGGCCCACGTCTCAGGCATTGTTTCGAGTTTGAAGGCACTGATGACCTCTTCAGGTCAAAATGATGTTGTTCTGTATGCAGTCCGGTTTTCGTGCAGGAGCAGTCAGTTCTGTCGGCAGATATTAAGGAAGCAGGCGTAGCTGTCGTAGAGGGTCTGCTTCAGTATGTTTCTGAAGAGCTTCAGTGCAGAGGTCTTGACCTGGCGGTTGCAGTGAGAGACAGACTCACTGAGAACCTTGTCGGGCGAGGAGAAGTATGTCTTCAATGTAAGTATTCTTGGAAAGGATTCGCTGTAGGGTTAAATTAGAGAAAGTGCGGACGAGATGCTAGAGATCAGAGTGTAGAGTTTGAGGCTGGAGCAGCATAGCAGGTCAGACAGCAACCGTGGATCACGAGAATCGACGTTTCGGGCATAAGCTCTTCGTGACGCTGCCTGACATTCTGAGATTTTGCAGCAAAATACTTAATTTTAAGGCTGGCCTGGCTCACGTAAACAATATTCTATCGTTTATCCGATATGTTTTTTCTCACCGACTGAGGCGAGAAAGTGTTTGTAAGATTAATTTGATTAGTCCATCAGCCGTCAATCTGTGGGATATGGCGGGACTATTGTAGGATCCTTGAGTTAACTGGTCCATGTGTACAGTTTTCCTCGGACAGTAAACACATGCTTATTCTGAGATTCCATGGTCCCAGGTATGGACCAGAACACAGTCGCAATATCAAAGCCTAAGATTATATCTTGTGATTTCAATCCCTTAAACCGACCGGCAGCATTCATTCCCTTACGATACTGTTTAGTGGTAGATTTATTTCGGGAGATATAATCAATCATGAGTGGGGATAAGCTTTTCCCAGCTTCTTTGCATTAGTCTGGGATACTGTCAGTATGACTATTTCCTGCTTCTCTTCATCTTATTGTCACAGTTATTCCCTCAATGTGAAGATGCTGGTGCTGGACTGAGGAGGGCAAAGTTAAAAATAACACAACATCCTGTCTTGCTGCCTCATCTGCCCCAGCATTGATGGGATCCTATAGTTGGAGAGTGAGAGAGCATCGATCTAGATCGGGTTTACAGATAATGATCCACATTTCTGTTTGAGTTACCCATACTGCTGAGTGGGTGAGAGAGACAAAATGATATACACATCGGAAACACATACTTTGGCCCAACTCGTCCATGCCGTTCAGACATTCTAAATTAATCCAGTCCAGTTTGGCCCATACCTCTCTAAATCCTTCCTATGCATTTGCCCATCCAGATGTCTGTTCAATATAAATATACCCATCTTCACTCCTTCATTTGGCAGCTCATTCCATACACGCCCAGCCCCGACCACTGAAATACTGCCTTCGATTCATTTCCAGTCGCAGTGTCCCTGCAATTTTGCTAATCTGGAGATGTCAACTCACCATATCTTCTGCTCCAAGTCCTTGTCTAAGATTTCCCATGTTATTGTTCGGTTTTATGCGTCAATAGCCCTCCGATTTCACGAAAATGTCACTCGCAGATTTGTTCCTTTCATAATTTCATTCAACCATATCTGAATATACTTTGTCATGCTCCCGATCTGGATCAAGACAAGTTCACATCATCCAGCTTCCTTAGTTCCACCTCTACCTGCTGTAATTTTATTAGGTGAGGGGAGAGATGTAAATCCATGCTAGTAACTGATATAGATGCTGCTAATTTAACATCGTTCACTGCTGGCTCCATAAAATCAGGTCAAAAACGTTGATTGGCTCCTTCCCTTCCATTTCCCACCCAACTCCCTACAGCATCTTGGCTTCAGTGAGGACATGTACATCATCGTCAGTGAGATTATGTGCCTCGAAGTATTCACCCATTTTCACTCTGTAAGGCACGTTATCATCATTTCTTTCGAAGGCTCGAAGCTTACTCACTAGTTTATCCATCTCCTCCATGATTTTCCTGACATCTCTAAGACTTCCCTCAGCCTCTGAAGCTCCAGGCAAAATAGACCAGCCTATCAAACCTCTCCCTGAAGCTCGAACCCTCCAATTCAAGCAACATCCTTCTAAATATTGCTTGAACCTTTCAAACTTTCAGGATATTAGTTATCTGTTCCTGCTGTTCAAACAGGCAACATGTTTGTCAAAACAGTCAGATGTTGAATTTCGGACACGTGTCTGTTTACTCGAATCTGTTCTGTTTTCAGTACACCAGGCTGTCTTTGCTGGGTGCCATGGACTGTCAATAATAATGTAACTTACCTGACAATCCCTGACAAGTTTCACTTTGTCTGTAAATCAGGCAGCCAATGAACTACATCTCTGCTTTCATAAATTGAAACAGAGGAGCACTTCTCATTGAACAAGTGGCAGATCACAAAGTTCTTTGACTGTGAATGTTTTCTACCACTCACCACCAACCAGTCTATCTGGAAAATGGTTCTTCCTGAATAATCCAGATCTCTGTCTGTAAATATGACAGTCTGTGCTGCCTGATGAGGAATCAAACGCTTGCTCCTGAGCTCTTGAATGCAAAAGTTAACATGAGCCACTTTTACCAACTTACTGCCTCACTGTATTGTATTTGCTTTAGCAATATATTACCAGAAAGTCATTTTATTAAAGAGAGAGGGAGTGGACGCTTCATATGAAGTTTTCTGCTTTATATCTAATAGAGGTATAACTTGTGATGGTGAGACGGTGTTGTTGCTGTATGTAACAGGCTGATAATAATACCATTATGTTCACAGAACACAGATTTCCTTCGGCTACAAATTACACATGAACTGACTTGAACACGTGAAAAGGAATATCTCCATTTTCATGTGATTTTCAAATAGTGGAACAACCCGAGGGATACAGTTGTGTGCAGACTTTGTTTCCTCACTTACAGAAGCAGATATTCGCATTGGAGTGATTGTAACAGACGGGCAGCAGACACATTCCTGGGACTGGAGACTTTTTGTGCAGTGCAACTATGAGGATTAGATTTAGACATTCTGGATTGCATGAGAATCAGAGGTGTTCTCATTGACCTGTAAAATATGACAAAAGAAGTTGTCAGAAGTCATGTTGTCTCATGTTATCAGCTGTCTGTGCTGACAGGAATCGAGAACAATCGGTCACATTCTCAGACCTGTGGAGCAGCCTGAGTGACTCAGGTGAGGAGCAATGTCTTCACTCAAATTCCTCTGAATCTGTAATCATTTCCATCTCAAGAAATGAATCACTTGACTACATTCCCTTGGTGGAGTCGGAGGGGGAGTTGAAGTGTTGGGCCACAGGGTGGTTGGGTTGGTTGATCCGAGTTTCCCAGAGGTGTTAACAAATTTACCTGCACCTCCACAAACATAATTTACTGCATCCGCTGCAAGAAATGCAAAACTTGAGCCCACACCGCCACCCTCACTTCCCTCCAAGGCCCCAAGGGATCCTTCCATATCCGCCACAAATTCACCTGCACCTCCACACACATCATTTACTACATCCGCTGCACCTGATGTGGCCTCGTCTATATTGGGGAGACAGGCCGCCTCCTTGTGGAACGTTTCAGAGAACACCTCTGGGACACCTGGACCAACCAACCCAACCACCCCGTGGCTCAATATTTCAACTCTCCCTCCCACTCCACCAATGACATGGAGGTCCTTGGACTCCTCCATCGTCAGACCATAACAACACGACGGCTGGAGGAAGAGCGCCTCATTTTCCACCTAGGAACCCTCAAACCACAAGGGATGAACTCAGATTTCTCCAGTATCCTCATTTGTCCTCCCCCCACTTTGTCTCAGTACCAACCTTCGAACTCAGCACCCCCTTCCTAAACTGCAATCATTTTCCTGACCTCTCCATCCCCATCCCCACTCCGGCCCATCACCCTTACCTTTACCTCCTTCTACCTATCGCATTTCCAACGACCCTCCCCCAAGTCCTTCCTCCCTACCTTTTATCTTAGCCTGCTTGTCACACCTTCCGCATTCATGAAGAAGGGCTCGTGCCGGAAACGTCGATTCTCCTGCTCCAGGGATGCTGCCTGACCTGCTGCGCTTTTCCAGCAACACATTTGCAGCTCAGGAAGATCACGAGCAACTGTTTTATTATCGGAGGGATTTTCAGGCAGTTTGTTCTGACTCAGACGGTCAGAATGAGGGTTCCACTGCGTGTTGAGCGTCCTCGGGGTGAGAAGAGTCCTTTCTTGGATTCTCTGGGAGTGGGAATAAGTCTTCGAGGAGAAAGTGAGGAGTGAATCAGTATTTATACGAATAGTTGGCAATCTCTCAGTATTTATTGGGTGTGCTGAGTTGCAATGTACTAATTGGTGTGTCTCCCCAGGAAGTCTATCAGCATTTCTAGATCGTCCCAAGTATGTATTTCAGTAGTTAGTGCATTCATGAGATGTTTATCAGTGACCCCGGGGATTGTGTCAGCTTTTATAGTGGCTCTCTACAGTGGGGAAATGCATGGCAGATTAATTGTGATGCAGATAAATGTGATTTTATCTACTTTGGTCCCAAAAACAGGAAGCCAGTTTCTTGGAAACGGAATGTTGGCCTTAACAGTGAGAGGGTTCTGGTACAGTGGCACGCATGCTTTGTGGCAATTGTACATTGAACCTACCCCAGATTGTTAAGTGCAGAGTCAGTCTCCTTTATCTCGGGAAGGATGCCCTGGCTGCAGAGGGAGTGTAACAAAGATTTACCAGACTGATTCCTGGGATGACAGGAACAAGGTATGAAGAGAGATGAGATCAGTTCGAACGATATTCACTGGAGTTCAGAAGAATAACGGAGAGGGGATCTCAGTGCCTCCAAACATGTAACAGCGACACACAGGAAAGATGTTCCCGATGTTTGTGCATTCCGAAGTCAGGTTCACCATTTTAGAATATAGTGTGAGTGATTCAGGGCTGAGATGAAGAGAAACCTTCTCACCAAGGGATCGGTGAGGCTGTGGAATTCGTACCCACAGAATGCATTGGACGCCAAAATACTGAATGTTTCACGAAGAAGATGGATACTGTTCTTGAGGTTAAAACGATTAAAGCAGATGGGAATTAAACAGGAACAAGGGACTGAGCTGGATACTTAACCATGTTTGAATTGAAGACTGAGCAAATTTGACGGGCTGTATGACCTTCTCCTGCTCCTGTTTATTCTGTTTCGTTATTCCTCTTGGATAGTTAAATGTAGTCAATTAGTCACAAACAATTTGGTTGCATTTCACATCATCTTGTTTTCAAATAATCTTTCCCTTCTGAAACTGTGACACAATATTGTGGGAAATCAAAAACATAGTAACTACTGGACATACTCAGCATGTCTCAACCACAGGTCGTCTGTGCAGAGACAAACTCCGTGACTGTGTGAGTTGGTGATATCTTCAAGACTCAGCCTGGGATTGGATGTGTATTTTTCACCAACATTCATCGTGTGAAACACTTTATACATTATGTGATTTCGACAGATCTGTTTTCACTCTTATGCACCGCAAGGTATATAGGACGATGCATATCGGAAACGGGATATGGTTATTGGACGTCAATCATCTCAGCTCCAGGTCATCTCTGCAGGAGCTGCTCTGGGTAAGGATTTAACCAACATGTACAGAGATGCTATGGTGCTCAACTGCTACAGGTGAGACTTAAACTTCATAGATGCCAGAAAGTTGCCTTCCAGGTTGGTACAGCCAGGGCGGTTATGAGGGTGCATAGAGTGTTGGCTTTCAGTTTAAAAAGGAAGTTGAGTTTTAGAGCCACGAGAATATGCTGCAGCTCCATAAAGCACTGGTCAGACAACACTTGGAATATTGTGTTTAGTTCCAGTTGCTTCATTATGGGAAGAATGTGGGACCTATAGAAAGGCTGCAGAGAAGATTTATCTGATTGATGCAATGGACTGGAGGGCACGTTTTGTGAAGAATGTTTGATAATATCAGGACTTTTCTTATTGGAGTGAAGAAGGACGAGCGATGACATGATATGTTTTCCCAGCACAGAAATAGTACAGCGAGGGGTTATAATTTGGAGGAAAGTTAAAGAGAAATGTCAGAGGTAGATTCTTCGCACAGAGACTGTTGGGTGCATGAAATGCACTGCCAGCAGTGGCAGCAGAGTCAGATATATTAGGAATATTTAAGGGACTCTTGGATCCGCACATGAATGACAACAAATTAAAGGGGATTTGGATTGATTTCATCTTTGACAAGGATGAAAGTTTGGCACAATATAGAAGCTGAAAGGTCTGTATTGTGCTGTATTTTTCTATGCACGATGTACTTCCAGGACACTATCACTGTATCACAA
The DNA here is from genome assembly GCF_047496795.1 of Chiloscyllium punctatum. NCBI lineage: Eukaryota > Metazoa > Chordata > Chondrichthyes > Orectolobiformes > Hemiscylliidae > Chiloscyllium > Chiloscyllium punctatum. Next base: position 61,144,962 of record NC_092752.1, read on the forward strand.
GAACCCTAATGCACCAGGGTAAACTCTTAGGCCCAACCATTTTTAGTTGTTTTGTCAATGATCTTTCTTCCGTGATAAGATCAAGTTGAAAATATTCACCAATGGTTACGCAATGTCCAGAACCATTCATGACTCCTCACATCCTTAAGCAGACGCATGCCAAACGCAACAAGACCGAAATAATACCAGGAATAGCGTGCTGCTGGAAAAGCACAGGTGGTCAGGCAGCTTCTGAGGAAGAGGCAAATAGACATTTCGGGCAAAAAACCTTCATCAGAATTGGAGACAGGGAGCCTCCGTGGTGGTAAGACAAATGGAAGGGGGTAGAACTCGGGAGAAGGTAGCGAAGAGTAGAACAGGTAGATTGAGGTGATGATGGAGATGACAGGTCAGAGAGGAAGGTGGAGCAGATAGACGGGAAGGAAGATTGGCAGGTAGGGCAGGTTATGAGAATGGTTCTGAACTGGTTGGTTGGAACTGGGGTACGGTAGGGAAGGGGAAAAGAAGAAACTGATCATGTTCACATTGAAGCCCTGGGATTAAAGTGTTCTGAGGTGGAAGAGGAGGCATTCTTACTCCAGCTGTTGGATGCTGAAGGAGTGGATGTGGAGGAGGTCCATGACCTGCATGTCTTCGGAAGCGGCCGTTGAAATGTTCGTTCACGAGCGCTAGGGTTGATTGGAAGCCCTTCCTTTAATCAGGTAGGATTCCAGCCCGAAATGTCGATTGTCCTGCTCCTCGGATGCTGCCTGACCTGCTGTGCTTTTCCAGCACCACAATGATGTTGACTCTCGCTCTCGCCCTCGCCCTCTGCCTGACTGTCTCTACCAGTATGACATTTTCTCACTCTCCGCCTCCCTCTGGATGCATCCCTCTCTCTCCTACTCCCTCTGCGTGACTCTCCCCCACCTCTGTGTGACTCACTCTTTCAGAATACCTGCCCCTTTTCTTCCTCACCCTCAGTCTGATGTTCTTTCTCTCTTCTCGCTCACCTCTCTTACTCGCTCTCCCTCTATCCGGTTCCTACTCTCCCTCTCTCTGACTCATTATTTCTTTACATCCCTTCCTTTCCATCTGTCTGACTGTCTGTCTCCCTTCTTCTCGTGGTTTCCCTCAAACATCCCCCTCGCGTCTGACAAACAAGCTCTCCTACTACCCCTCTCTCTGTCTCACAATCTACCACTACCTCTATCTGACTTTGTCGCCCTCCCTCTCGCTTTGTCTGTGCCCCTCTAACTGATTCTCCCGCTAATTCTGTATCCCTCCGACTTTGTCAGTCATCCACTCCCTCTTTCTGACACTCTCTTTTCTCTCACTCTCCCTCTGTTTGACTCTTTTTCTCTCTCTCCGTTTCCTTCTGTCAGACTGTCTCCCTCTGCCTGAAACAATCTCACTCCCTCTCCCTCTCGATCCATCAGATTCTCAATCATAACATCCCCCAATATCCGACATTTTCCCTCTCTCTCCATCCCTGTGTCGGAGGTTCTACTGGCCTCTCCCTCTCCCGCAGTCTGAATCTATGCCTATCCCTCTCCCTGTGTCTGAAACCTTTTCTCACTCTCCAAATCCCTGTAAACCTCTCTTCGTCTCGTTCCGACGGACTCACTCTCTAGTGCCCCTCTGTCCGAAAGTCTCTGTCTCCCCCTCTTTCTGTCTGACTCTCTCTTTCTTACCCTCTCTCTCTGTCTGACTCTCGCTCCCTTCCTCCCACTATTTCTGATTCTCTGACTACCTCAGTTTGACTCCGTTTTCATTTCGATCTGTCTGACTCTCTCTCCCTTTAACCGAATATCTATTTCTACCCTTCTCTATGCCTGATTCTCACCTCATCTTCATCTGTTTCATCGGAAACTCTCTCACTAGCCTTTCCTTTGTCTGGCACTAACTCCCTTTTCTTCTTCTGATTCTCTCTCGCGCTCATTTGTCTGTCTGACTTTTCTCCCCTCCCACTGTCTGACTCTCTCTCTCTCTCTCCCCTTCCTGGACCTCTCCATCTCCATTAATGACGACAGACGTGACACCGACGTTTTTTTACAAACACACCGACTCCCACAGTACCTGGACTACACCTCATCGCACCCTACCTCCTGCAATGTTTCGGAGATGCCGGTGTTGGATTGGTGTGTACAAAGTTAAAAATCACACAACACCAGCTTATAGTCCAACAGGTTTAATTGGAAGCACACTAGCTTTCGGAGCGACGCTCTTTCATCAGGTGATTTTGGATGGCTCGATCGTAACACAGAATTTATATAATTTTATATATAAATTTTGTGTTACGATCGAGCCCTCCACAATCACCTGATAAAGGAGCGTCGCTCCGAAAGCTACTGTGCTTCTAAAATCCCTGTTGGACTATAACCTGGTGTTGCGTGATTTTTAACTTTGTACCTCCTGCAAAATTGCCATCCCATATTCCCAATTCCTCTGCCGCTGCCGTATCTGCTCCCAGCAGTAGCAGTTCCACCACAGAACACACCAGATGGACTCCTTCGTTAGAGACAGCAATTTCCCTTACCACGTGGTTAAATATGCCCTCCAATGGATCTCGTCCATACCACGGACCTATGCCCTCAGACCCCTCCCCTCCAACCGCAACAAGGACTGAACCCCCCGGTGCTCAATTTCCAACCTTCCAACCTTCGCATAAACTAAATCATCTGCCGACATTTCCGCCACCTCCAAACAGACCACACCATCATGGATATATTTCCCTCCCCACCCCTTTCCATCTTCCGCAAAGACCATTCCCTCCGTGACTATGTGGTCAGGTCCACTTCCCCCACAACCCACTCTCCCATGCTGGCGCCTTCCCCTGCCACCGCAGGAATTGCAAAACATGCGCCCACACCTCCTCACACAGCTCCATCCAAAGCCCTGAAGGAACTTTCCACATCCATCATATTTTACCTGCACATCCAGTAATATCATTTATTGTTGTTCCCGATGCAGTCTCCTCTATATTGGGGAGACTGAACGCCTCCTCGCAGAGCACTTTAGGGAACATCTCCGGGACACCCGCACCAATCAACCACACCGCCCTGTGGCCCAACAGTTCAACTCACATCCCCACTCTGCCGAGGACATGGAGGTCCTGGGCATCCTTCACTGCCGCTCCCTCACCACCCGACGCCTGGAGGAAGAACGCCTCATCTTCTGCCTCGGAATACTTCAACCCCAAGGCATCAATGTGGACTTCAACAGTTTCCTCATTTCCCCTTCCCCACCTCACCCCAGTTCCAAACTTCCAGCTCAGCACTGTCCCCATGACTTATCATACCTGCCTATCTTCCTTTCCACCAATCCAATCCACCCTCCTCCCTGACATATAATCTTCATCCCCTCTCCCACTCACCTATTGGGTTCTGTGCTACTTTCTACCCACTCCCACCCTCCTCTCATTTATCTCTCCATCCTTCACGCACTCTGCCTGTTTTCCTGATGAAGGGCTTTCGCCCGAAACATCGATTGTACTGCTCCTCGGATGCTGCCTGAATTGCTGTGTTTTTCCAGCTCCTCTAATCCAGAATCTGATTCCCAGCATCTGCAGTCGTTGTTTTTACCTTGTTCACCCTCTCTCTGACTCGCTCTCTCAATGTCACCGTATCTCCCTGTATCTGTCTCTCTATGCCTCTCCCTCTCTCTCCGACTGTCTCTTTCCTAATCACCGTCTTCCTCTGTAACTCTCTCACTCGCCCTCTACGTTTGTCTGCATCTTCCTCCCCCACCAGCTCCAGTGTGTGTGTGTCTCTCACCCTCTCATTACATCTGACTCTATCCCCCTTTCTCTCTGTCGGGTTGTCTCTCCCCAACACCCACTGCCTGAATCTCACTCTATCCCTCTCCCTTCCCCACTGACTGTCGCTCACTCTTCACTAACTCTTACTGTCTGTTTCCATATATTCGTCCTTCAACCTCAGTCTGACTGTCTCTCTCTACCTCTGTCTAACTCTCTCTCTATCCGTCTCCCCCTGTCTGACACTCTCCCTCCATCACTCTCCCTCCTACTCACTCTTGCTAACTTTCTCTCTGTCTGACTTTGTCTTCTCCTATCAATCTCTCTGACCTTCCCTCTCTCCCCTTCCCCGTCTAACTCACTCTCCCCCTCTCGCTCTGTCGGAATTTGTCACACTCCGTCTCTCTTCGATGTGAATCTCTCTCTATCTCTCTACCTCTCTCTGAACTTCTTTCTCTCCCTTCTCCCTCTGGCGGACTCATTTTATCTCTCCTCCCCTCCCCCCTGTACGAATCGCTCTGTCTTTCCCTTATCCATTTGTATGACAGTTTGTCTACATCCCTGTCCCTCTCACTCTGACTCACACACTCTCTCCTTCTATCTGACCCACTATTTCCTTATGTCTGACTGTCTCTCTCTCCTTCTCCCTGTCTGACTCTCTCTTTCTGCATAACTTTCCCTCTGCCCCCCTCTCCCTCTTCCACACTTTCCATCTTGTCCACTCCCTCTATCTGACTTTGGTACTCTCCATCTCACTTTTATCTGAAACTTTCCCTCTCCCTCCTTACCTCTCTCTGACTCTCTCAACACCTCCCCCCCCCCCCCCCCCCCACCCGTCCAAACTCTCTCTCACTCCAGCGTTACTCTCTCTTACACTCTATCTTACCCTTTCCATCTGTCTGATTCTTTCGGTCCATCCCATTCCCTCTGTCAGACTCTCTCCCCCTCCCTCTCTCTGTCTGACTCTCAGTCGCTTGCCCTCTTCCTTTGTCTGATTCTGTCTCTCTCCCTTTACCTCTGTCCCACTCAATCTCACTCCGCTTCCTTCACTCGGACGCTCTGTCAGTGTATCGCCTCCCTCTCTCTGACTCTCTGTTCATAGCTATCTTTATCTGACACTCCCGCTCTCCATCTTACTGACTCTCCCTCTCTTTGTTCTCCTCTCCTCCTGGTACTCTCTCTCCCTCCCGCTCCCTCTCTCTCTCTGACTCCCTCTCCCTCTCTCGGGCGGCACGGTGGCACAGTGGTTAGCACTGCTGACTCACAGCGCCAGAGACCTGGGTTCGATTACTGCCTCAGGCGACTCACTGTGTGGAGTTTGCACATTCTCCCTGTGTCTGCGTGGCTTTCCTCCGGGTGCTCCAGTTTCCTCCCACAGTCCAAAGATGTGCAGGCCAGGTGAATTGGCCATGCTAAATTGCCTGTTGTGTTCGGTAAGGGGTAGATGTAGAGGTATGGGTGGGTTGTGTTTCGGCAGGGCGGTGTGGACTTGTTGGGCCGAAGGGCCTGTTTCCACACTGTAAGTAATCTAATCTGTCTCTCTGTCCCTACGCCGACTCTCTCATTCTCCATCTGTTTGACTCTCTCCCCTTCCTCTATCTGACCTTCCCTTTCTCCCACCTGCCTCTGTCTGATGTCTCCTCTTTCCATCTCCCTCTGCCTGACTCACTTCCTCCATCTACCTTTGTCACTCTCCGTCATTCTCTCTAACTGAAATTCTCTCTCCCTGTCTACCTTTCCCTGGCACCTCACAATCTGGTGGACTCATTTTGTCTCTTTCACTGTTTCCCTGTGTCCGAATCTCTCTCTCCACAATCCCTCTTTCTGACTTCCTCTCCACGTCTGAATCTCACTCCCTCGGCATCTGTCTGATCTTCTGCCACTCTCTCTCCCTCTGTCCAAATCTCTCTTTTCCGCTACCTCTCCCTCTGTCACACTCTCTCCTCCTCGTCCCTCTGTCTGATGCTCTGCCGGTTTCTATCTCCTTCTGTCTGACTCCCTAACTCTCTCGCACATGCGCTCTAACTCTCTTTGGCACTCTCGATCTCGCTGTTGTGGACTCTCTCTCTTTCACACTCTCTTACTCTCTCTGACAATCTCTCTCCCTCGCTATCCATCTGTCTGCCTCTTTGTCTCCTTCTCACTATGTCTGAATCTCTCTCTCTCTGTCTCCTTCTCCCTCTGTCTGACATTTCCTCTTTCCCACTCCCTCTGTCTGAATTTTCCTCTCCCCGATCCATGTGACTTACTCTCATACGCTACAAATCTCTCGCTTTGTCGTTTACACATGTCTCGATCCGAATCTCTCTCTTTGCCACTCTCCCTCTCTCTGATTCTCCCTCTTGGCCTCTCCCCGTGTCGGACTCTCTCTCTCTCCTCCTTCCCAATCTCTCTCACTCTCTTTCCCCTGTCTAACTCCCATTCTTTCTTCCCCTCCCTCTCTTTGACTGTCTCAGTCCCTCCCTTACCCTCTGCCAGACTCTCTCTTACCCTACCCCTCTGTCTGTCATCGATCCCTCGCCCTCTTTTAGACTCTCTATATCTCTCTCCCTCTCCCTTTGGCTGACTCTGCCTCTCTCCCTCTGTCCGATTTCTGTCCCCACTCCCCCTGTCTGACGCTCTCCCTCCCCCTCCTCTGACTGGCACTCAATCCCCCTCCCTCTGTTTGTCTTTCTTTTCCATCCACTGGCTGACTCTTTCTGTCTCACCCTCTCCATCTGTCCTAATCTCACTCTCTCTCTCCCAGTCCCCGGACTGAGTCGTTGTCCCTCGCCCTCTGTCTGACGCTGTCTCTCCCTGTTGGGGACTCTCTCTCTCTTTCGTTTCCTCCTCCTCTGTCTGAAAATATCTCTCACCCTCTCCCTCCCTCTGACTTTTCCTCTCTCCCCGCTGCCTCTCTCTTTCTCACTTTCTACATCTATCTGATTTTGTCACTCTGTCTCTCTCTATCTGGAACTGTCTCTCTGCTTTACCTCTATCAGCCTCCCTTTCTCTTCCTCTCTCGCTTCGTCCGAATCTCTCGTTCTGTCTTCCCTCTGCCTGGCTCTCTCTCTCTCTCTCCTTACCTCTCACTCTGTCCGACTTTATCTCGCTCTGTTGACTCTCCCTCTCCCGCTGTCTGATTCTCTCCCACTCCCGCTCCCTGTCACTGAAATTCTCCTTCTTCATCTCTACTTCTCTATGACTATATACCCCTCCCACTGTCTGACTTTCTACCTCCAGTCTCCCTCTGTCGAAAGTCTCTCTCTCCCCCTCCCGATATCTGACTGTCTCTTTCTCATCCACTCCCTCTGACTGACTCTCTGTCCCTACCTTTCTTTCCTCTGTCTGACTCTCACCCTCTCTCCCTCAGACTGAAACTGTCTCCCTTCTTCTCTGTCTGCCTGTCTTTGCCCCTCCCTCTGTCTGACTCTCCCTCTCCATCTCACTCTATCTGTCTCTCTCTGTCTCCCCGTTGTCTGATTCTCCCTCCCACTCACTTTGTCTGAATTTCGGTTGTTCTCATTCCCTCTGTGTGACTCTCTCTCTCCTTCTCCCACTGTCGTACTCTCGCTCCCTCAATCTCTCCCCTCCCTCTCTCATACTCTCTCGTTCATACTCACCTCCCTCCTTTTGTCTGACTCTCACTGTCCTCTCCATATTTCTGTCCCTCTCTCCCCGTCACCCTCTATCTAACACTTTCTCCTCCCCTCCAACTGATTATCTCTCCAACTCATTCTGACACGCTATATCTCTCTCTCTCCCTCTGACTTCGTCACTCTCCCTTTCTGACTGAAACAATCTATCCCTCCCTTTTCCCTATATCTGACTATATGTCTTTCCCTCTGTCCCCCTGTCTCATTCCCTATCACCCAAACCTTCTGTCGAATCCTCTCTCTTTCTCTTACAGTCCGTCTGTCTCACTCTCTGCCGTTCTCTCCCTTTCCCTCTGGCTGAATATTTCTTACTCCTTCTCACTCTCCACCAGTCTGACTCTATGTCCGTCTCTCCCCCTCTCTCTCTCTCTCTCTCTCTCGCTGTCTGGCACTCTCTCTCCCTTTCTTTCTCACCCCCACCCCGTCTGACTCTCTATACCTCTTCCTCTGTTTCATTCAATCTCCCTTTCCCTCTTCCACTGCCTGACTCTCTCTCTCTCTCTCTCCCCCTGTCTGACGCTCACTGTTTCTCCCTCTCCCACTAACAGGCTCTCACTCTCTCCGCTCTGCCTCTTCCTACCTGTCTGTCTCTATCATCCACTCCGTCTGCATGACTCTCTCTCTCACTCTCTCCCATCTGAATCTCTGTCCTCGCTCCATGAGACTGACTCTCTCCCTCTCCCGTTTCCCTCTCTGTGACTCTCTCTCTCTACCCCCTCCCTCCTCCACTATCTACATTGCACTTTGATCTCTTACTGTCTTTCTATCCCTCCATCCTGCTGTCTCCTCTGTCTGACTCCCTCTTCGCCACCCTATGTCTGCCTGTCTCTCTCTTGCTCTTCCTTTGTCTCACTTTCACTCCCTTTCTTTCTGTCTGGCACTCTCCTCACTTTTTTTCTGTCTGACTCTCTCTCTTCCTCTGTCTGACTCTCTCTCCCCGTCTCCCTCGGAGTATATCCCACTTCTTCTGCCAGAGTCTCTCTCTGTGTCCCTCTGTCTGAGTCTCTCTCACGCCCTCTGCACCTCCATCTGTCTCACTCGTCTCTTTCCCTCTCTATCTGCCAAACTCTCTCTCCACCCCTCTGCCTGAGATTGTCTCCATCCCTGTCCCTCTGTCTGACTCTTTCAGTGTCTCCTTCCAGTTCTAACCGACTCTCTGAGTCTCATTCCCCCTTTTGTCCTGTCTCTCCATTAATCTCTCCCCTTCTGTTGCACTCCCTCTGCCTCACTCTCTCTATCTCTCCCTGAGTCTGACACCCTCTCACCTTCTTTCTGACAATCTCATTATCTCGCTATTCTTCTAACTGACACTCTCTCTACACCCTCTCTTTCTGACTGACTCAAGTCTCCGCATTTCCATCTCTCTGAATATCTCTGTTTCTCCTACACCCTCTATCTGACTCTCACTCTACCACCCTCCCTCTCCCTCAGTCTGACACTCACACCCTCTCTATCTGACCGACTCTCTCCGTTTCCTAAAATATCTCTCTCCTCCACGCTTGTCTCTTACTCCATGTCCCTCTGACTGACTCTCTCTGTCCCTCTCGTTTTCTGTCTGACAGACTCTCCCCCTCAGTCTGACTCTGTCTACCACTCTCTGTCTGACTTTCTCACTCCAACTCTGTCTTAATCTGTCCCTCCCTATTCCTCATTCTGATTTTTCCTCGCTCCCTCTTCCTCTCCCTCTTTCTGAATTTCCCTCTCTCCCTGTCCTTCTGTCTGACTCTCTCTCACACACTGCCTCCTCCTGTACCTCTCTCTGAGTCTCTATCTATCCTTCTCCCTCTCTTTCTGACAGTATCACTCTCCCTCCCCCTCTGTCTGGCACTATCTCTATTTTTCTTCCCTCCCTCGTTTGACTCTTCCTTCATCTCCTTCTGTTTCATTCTCTCCCTTTTCCTCTGACTTATGCTCTATCTCTCTCCCTCTCCTCTGTCTGACTCTCTCTCTCTCCCTCTCCCTGACCCTGTCTCCAACCCAACTCCCTCTGTCTGCCTCCATCTCTCTACATTTCGACGTGTCAGAATTTCACTATCTCCCACTCTCTTTATCTGACTGTCTCTCTCCAATCCTCTCCCTCTATCTGACACCCTCTCCCTCTCCATCTGCCTGACTCTATTTCTACTTCTCCCTATGCCTGACTCACTCTCTGTCCCACTCTCTCTGCCTGACTTTCTGGCTATCTCCCTATCCCTCTGTGTGTCTCTCTCACTCCCTCTTCCTTTGTCGTGCTCTCACCCTCAATCTCTCCCCCTCTCCCTCTTTCGTACTCTCTCTTTCTCTCTCACTGTTTCCCCCTTCCCTGTCTTTGACTCTCTCTGTCACACTCCATCTCCCTGGGTCTGACTCTCCATTCTTCTCTCTCTATCTGACTCTGTCTCCCTCTCTCTCCCTCCTCTTATTCTCTCTACACCTTTCCCTCTGTTTCACTCACTCTCTCTCTTTCCTTCTGCCTCTGTCTGACTCTCTCTCTAACCCTCCGCCTCCCTCTAAGTGTGAATCTCTCTCTCTGCCAGTCTGACTCCCTTTGTCTCTCCCTATCCCACGAATTGACTCTCTCTCTATCTGACTCTATCTCATCCTCCCCTTCTGTCCGACGATCTCCCTTAACCTGTACATTTGTCTGTCTTTCACTCACCATTGCCTCAGTCTGTTTCTCTCTCCCCGTCGCCCTCTGACCTTCTCTCTCCTTCCCTCTACATCTTGTTGATTCTCTCTTCCTCTCTTCTGTCATACTTTCTCTCTCCCTCCATCTGACCTTGTCACTCTTCATCTCTCTCTCTTACACTCTCTTCTGCTCACGCTCCTTCAGTCTTTCCATCCCTCTTCCTCTGTCTGACTCTGTCATTCACCCACTCCAAATGTCTGACAAGCTCTTTATCCCACGAACTGTCTCTCTCTACCCCTCTCAATTTGTCAGTCTCAACCCCCCCCCCCTTCCTTTCTCTATAATGTGGTCACTCCATCTCACTCTCGATCTGACTTGGTATCTCTCAATCCCTCTCCCTTTGTCAGATTCTCTCCCTCTCTCGTCTCCTCCCTCTGTCTGACGCAGTGTCGTTCTTTTCCAACACCCCTATGATTCTTTTTCCCTCCCCATGTATCTGACTCCCTCTGTCTCACTCTCTCATCCTTCTCTGTGTGATTATTGCTCCTTCGCTGTCTATCTGACTCTATCTCGCTCTCTCTCAACCTGTCCCTCTGTCTGACACTATCTTATACTATTCTCACTGTTTGACTCTTCCTCTCTCCCACAGTCCCTCTGTCTGACACTATGTCTCTCCCTCTCCCTCTGATGTCATCCTTCCCCTCTCCCACTTTTTGACTTTCTCTCCCTCTACCTGTCTGTCTCACCATTCTCCTTCTGTCTGACTGCCTGTCTCCCTTTCTGTCTCCTCTCTCCCGTCTGACTCACTTTATTTCTTCCTCTGTTTCATTCATACTCTCTCTCCTGCCCCCGCCTCTGTCTGACTCTCTAACCGTCCCTTCGGTCTGTATCTTTCCCCCTGTAACTCGATCTGTTTCTCACTCGCCTCGCCCTCTGTCTGTCAGTCTCTCTCCTCCTTCACCCTCTGAAACTCTCTCTCTCCTTCCCTCTTCCTCGAATTTTCTCTCGCTCTCATGCTGTCAGACCCTCTCTTCCTCTGTCTGACTTTATAACTCTCCGTCTCACTCTCTCTCATGCGCTTTCTCCCTTCATCTCCCTCTGTCTAATGGTCTGTCTTACCCTCCCACTGCTGCGCTCTCTTTCTCTCTCTGAAACTGTCACGGTCTCTCCATCTGCCTGACACGCATTCTCTCTCGCCCTCTGTCTGACTCTTTCTCACTGCCGGAAACTCCATCTGTCTGACTCTCTGTCTCCCTCTCCATCTGCCAGTCTTTCTCTCTGTCTGAATGTTTCTCATTCCATCTCACTCTCCATATTTCTGAGTCTCTCGCCCTCCCTCCTCCTCTGTCTGACGCTCTGTCTCTCCTTCTTCCACTGTGTGACTCTCCCTCTCTCTCAATGTCCCCCTGTCTGACACGATATGTCTTCCACTCCCTCTGATTGTAGTCTACCCCTCTACCACTTTCAGACTCACTCTCCCTCTCCCTCTATCTGACTCTCTGCCTCTCTATCCCTCTGTCTGACTGTCTTTCTCCTTTGTCTGGCTCTCTTGCCCCTCTTTCTAACTCTCTCTGTCTCTCTCTCTGTCTGACTCCCTGTCTCTCTCTCTCCCCCTCTGTCTGATTCTCTCATTCCCTTTCCATCTGTCGAACTTTCCCTCACTCCTCTACCTGTACCTGACTCGCTCTCACACTCTCTCTCTCACTCTCTCTCTGTCTCTGAATCGCTTTCTATCCATCTCCTCTACGTCTGGTTCGTTCTCCCCCATTTTTTTTCTTACTATCTCTCCTTCTCCCTCTCTCCCCGTCCCTCGTATGACTTCCTCTACTTCTCCCAATATCTCTCTCTCTCCCCCTCGTAGTCAGTGTGAATGTCTCTCTATCCTTCTCCTAAACTTTCTGTCTGGCTCTCTCTCTCCCCGTTAATCTCTGCATGACTCTCTCTCTCTCTCTCTGTCCCTCTCCCGGTCCCTCTTTCTGATGCTGTGTCCATCTCTCCCTTTGTCTGATACTGCCTCTCTCCTTCTTCCTATATCTGACTCCCTCTCTCCCCCTGTGAGAAACTGTCTCTCTCCCTCTTTCTGAGTCTCTCCCTTCCTCTGTCTGTCTGACTCTATATTACTCACACCACTACCTCTGACTCTTCACCTCCCATTGTCTGACTGTTTCTCTCTCTCTCCATTTTCCTGCCTCTTTCTGTCTGTCATTCCTATCCCTCCGCCTGATACACTCTCTCCCTCTCCCCTCTGTGTGACTCCGTCCCTCCCTTGCCCTCTGACTGACTCTCACGATCTCTCCCTCTGTCTGACTCTGTCTCTCCCTATGCCTGACTCAGTCTCTTCCTCTCCCTATGTCTGACTGGCTTTCTTTCCCTCTAGCTCTGACTAAATCTCTCTCCCTCCCTCTCCATCTGTCTGACTCTCACTCGCTCTCTATCTGTCTGACTGTCTCCCTCTCTTCCGTCCAATTTTCCTGCATGCCACTCTCGTTCTTTCTACCTGCATTTGACTCTCTCTACCTTTCTCTATCTGTCTAAATCTCTCTCACGCTCTCCCGCTGTCTGACTCCCTCTTTCTGTCTCCCTATGTCTGACGTTTTTCCTCTCTCCCATGACTTACTTTCTGTCTCTCTCTCCCTCTCTTTGACTGCCTGTCCCTCCATCTGCTTCTCCCTCTCTTTCCCTATGCCTGATTCTAACTCCCTCTCCCTCTGTATGACTCCCTCTCTCTCTCTCTGTCTGATTATCTCACTCTCTCCCTCTCCCTCTGACTTACTCTTTGTCACTCTTCCTCTCCATTTGTGTGACTGTCTTACCCTCCGTCTGCTTTCCATCATTCTCCGTGTGTCTGACTCCAACTCCCGCCCCGCTGTCTCACGTTCTCTCTCTCTCTTCCCCTCCTTCTCTCTGCCAAACGCTGTCCAACTCCATCTCCATCTTTCTGTCTCTCTCTGTTTGACCCTCTGTTTCTCCAAATCCCACTCTACATCTGGCTTACTCTATCTGACTTTCCCTATCTCTCTTCTCACTCTCTGAGACTCCCTCACTCTCTCTCCCCCTCTCTCTCTCTCGCTTTGCATCTATCTAGCTGACTCGCTCTCTCTCTCTCACACACACACATCCTCTTCCTACATATCACAATATCTCCCTCTCCCTATGTCTGACTCTCTCTCTCCATTCCTCCCGCACCTGTCGGTCCAATACTCTCTCTTTCGTTTCACTTCCTATGAGACTCTAACCCTCATCTCTCCCTCTGTTTGACTTTCTCTCACTCTGCGTCTGTATCTCGCTCCCTCTCCGACTGATAAACACTGTCTCTATCCGTCTCCATTGCTGCTTTCTGACTCTCTCTCTCTATCCCTCAACGTTTACCTGACACTCTCTATCACTCTCCCTCTCCCTCTGTCTAAATCTGTGCCCCCCCACACCTATCACCATCAGACACTTTCTTTCCTGCTCTTTCGGTCTTGCTCTCTCTCCCCCTCCATCTGTATGACTATCTCTTCGTCTGTCTCTCTCTCTCTCTCTCCCCCTTACCCTCCTTCTGTCTGAAACTCTCTATCTCTCCCTCTCTCTGTCTGACTTACTCTTTCTCTCCCTGTCGCACTTTCTGACGCTCTCTCAGTCTCTCACACCCCCGAATGACCTTTTTCTCCCACTCACTCTGCGCAATTCTATTTCTATCGCCCCTCCTTCTAACTGACTGTCGCTCTCTCTCCTCCACCTCCGTCTGATGGATTTTTACCTCCATCTCCCTCTGTCTGACACTCACTCTCTCAGGTCTTCTTCTGCTTGACACGCCTTCATTCTCTCTTTCCCACTGTCTGACTCTGCCTCTCTCTCCCTCTCACTCTATTTGAATCTGCCTCCCTCTGCCTCTCTCCCTATCATTCATCACCTCTGTCTGCCTCTTTGTCAAACCCTTTCCCCTCTATCTGACACTCTCTCTCATGCGTCCCTCTATATGACTCTCTTTCCCGCACTCCCTTCGTCTGACACACTCTCTATTTTCATCCACTTCTGTCTTATTCTTTTCCTCTCTCTCTCCCACTGTCTGACTCTCGCTCTCCCTCTGTCTGACTCTCCCCCTCTCCCGCTCCATCTGTCTGCCTCTCCGTATCTTTCCCTCCCTCTCTGTCTGACTCTCTCTCCCTCCCTCTACTACTGTCTGACTGTCTGCTCTCTCTCCCTCGCCTTCTGTCAGAATGTCTCGTTCTCTCTCCCTCCCAATGTCTGACTGTGTCTCACGCTCTCCCTCTGCCAGACTCTGTCTCTCCTTCCCCGTGTTGGACATCCTGTCTGCCACTCCCTCCACCTCTTTCTCACTCACTCTCCTTCGATCTGTCTGAAACTCTGTCCATTCTTCCTTCTCCCGCTGTCTGACTCTCTCTCTCTCCCTCCCTCAACATCTGCCAGATTCGGTCACTCTCTCTCTCCCACTGACTGACTCCCTCTCTCGCCCTTCCTCAGTCTGAAATTCTCTCTCCCTCTCTCTCTGACACTTTATCTCCATCTTCCTGTGTCTGAATCTCTCGCTCTCCCCCTCCTTCTGTCAGACTCTCTCTCACTCTTCTCCCTGAGTCTGACTCTCGCTCTCCCTTTTTCGGACTCTTTATCTCTCACCCGTTTCCTGTCTCTCTTTGTCTCTCTGTCTGAAACGTTCGCTCCCCTCCCTCTGAGTGACTCTGTCCCTCTCCCTCTGTCTGACTCTGTCTTTCCCTGTCTCTCTGTCAGACTCTCTCTTACTCTACCTCAACCTCTGTCTTTCTCTTCGTGTCCCTCCCTCCGCATTACTCTCACTCCTTCTCCCTCTGTCTGACTCTCACCGTCTTCCCCCGCTTTTCTGTCTGACACTCTCGCTCCGTTTCCTGATGTCTGACTCTCTCCATGTTTTTCCTATGTATGACTCTCACTGTCACCCTCCCTCTGCGTCAGTCCGATACTCTCTCTCTCATTTCTCTTTCTCTGTCTCTTTCTATACCCATCTCTCCCTGTGTATGATTTTCTCTCTCCCTCTGTCTGACTCTGTCAGCCTCTCTCTTACTCTGAATGACTCCATCTCTCCCTTTCCTCTGCCTGGCACTCTCTCTGTCTTAATCTGTCTGACTCCCGCGCTCTCTCTGGCGCTATGACTCTTTCCCGCCCACCCCTACATCTATCTGAAACTCTCTGTCTAAATCTCTCTCTCTCTTTCTCACTCGCCATATGTCAGTTTTTCACTCCTTCCATACCATTCCCTCTCCCTGCCACTCTTCCTGGCACTCACTCTATCTCATTCTCCCTCTCTCTGGTTCTGCCTCTGTCTACTCTTACACTTTTGGCACTCTACCTCTACCTCTGTCTGAATCTGTCTCTGCCACTCTCCCTTCTCTTGACACATTTTGTCCGTTGCTCAAGGTCTGGCTCTCTCTCTCTCTTCCTGTCCCGCTGTTTGAATCTCTCTCTCTCGCTCGCCCTCTCCCTCTCCTTTCCCATCTATTACCTTCTCATTCTGTCGAATCCCTCTCCTCCCTTTGTCTGTCTTTCTCTCTCTCCTACCTTGCCTGACTGCTTCTCTTGCTCCCTTGCCCATTGTTCGCACTCCCTCTGTCTGACGCTCTGGCTTTCCGTCTTCCTCTCCCACTGTCTGAATCTGACTTTCGTCTCCCTCCTTCTGTCTCTCTCTCTCGCTACATCCTTACCCTCGCTCTGACTCTCTCTCTCTCCTTCTGACTCTCCCTCCACCTAACTCTATTTCTCGATCTCGCTCTTCCTGAGCTTTACTCTCTCTTCCTCTCCCCTGTCTGACTTCTCTGTCCTTCTTTCTGACACTGTCGCTCTCTATCCCTCTCCCCCTCTGTCTCTCACTCTCTCTCTGCTCTCTCTCTCACTCACTGACACTGCCTTTCCCTCACTCTCCCTTCCTCTCAATGCCTGCCTCTTCCACTTTGCCATTCGGGCTCCACCTCTCTTACTCGCTGTCTCCCTCTCTCTCAGTCCGACTGTCTCTCTCGCACTCTCCGTCATATTCTGTCTGGAATTCTCTCCTGCTCTGACGCTCTCTTTCCTTTTCCCTCCGTTTGACTTTGCAACTCAGTCTCTCTCTCTCTCTCTGAAAATCTCTCTCTCCCTGTAGCTGACTCTCTTGCTGCGACACTCTCTGTCCATCATCTTCTGTCTGAAAAGTTCTCCCTCTACCTCTGCCTGACATTCTCATTCCATCTGTCACACATTACTTGTGTCTGACAGTTTCTCTTTGCCTCTCCATCCGTCCTACTCAGCATCTCTCTTCCTGTCCACTCGCACCCTCTCCCTCTGTTTGACTCTTTCCCTCTTCCACTCCCGCTGTCAATTTTTCTATCTCTCTTTCTCCCACTTGCTGACTCTCTCTCTCCCTCCTTTCCCCTTATGTCTATCTCCCACTTCCCCTTCCTCTGCCTAACACTCTCTCTCGCTCCAACTCCCACTCACTGAGTCTGCCTCACTTTCTCTCTCTCCCTCCCCACCCCCCGGTTAATGCTCTCTTCCTCTGTCTCTCTCTCACTCTCTCACTCACCTACACGCTACCTGAGTTGCTGTTTTTCCCCCAACCTATATCTTACTCTCTCAATCTCTCCCCTTGTCCCTCTGTCTGACTCACTCTCTTTCACTGTCCCTTTCCCACATTCTGAGTCTAACTTTCCTCTCCATCTGTTTGTCTGTCTGTCTGGCTCACCTTCCTCTCCCCCTGTTGTCTGTCTGCCTGACTCTCTCCCTCCTTACCCTATATCTGACTCGCCCCTTTTCCGTCTCCGTCTGTCTAACTCTCTCACTCGCTCTGCCTCTGCCTGACTTTTACTCTCTCCATCTCCCCACCTGACACTTTCTCTCCCTCTGTCCGTCACTGTTTCTCTCTCTCCTTCTCGTGCTGTTCGCCTCTCTCCCCCTTGCGCTCTATCAGCATGCCTCTTGCTCTTTGTGTCTGTCCCTCTTTCTCCCTCTCCCTCTGTCTGACTCTGACTCTCCATTTCACACTCTAAATCTCTGAGACTCTCTCTCCCTCACTACGACTCTCCCGTTCTGTGACACTGTGTTTGAAATTCTATTCACCTTTCTGACCCTTTCTCCCCCTTCGTCTGACTCTAGAAGTCTTCCTGTCACACTCCATCTCTCTGCCTCTCTCTCTCCCTCCCCCTTTGTCCGAATCATTCTTTGTCTCTCTCACTCTCTCACTCTCTCTGGAAGTCTCCTCCGCTCTCCCTCTCCCTGACTCTTTCTCTCTCTCTCCCCCTTTCCTCTCATTTCTCTCTCTGTCTCTTTCACTCTCCCATTCCATCCATCTAACTCAATCGCTCCCTTTCTCTTTCCATCTAACTGACTCCCTATCGGTCCCCCACTCAATCTGACACTGCCTCTCTTTCCCTCTGTCAGAAACTCTTCTGTATCCCTCTGTCCAATTCTCTCTCTCTCCCCCTCACTCCCTCCCTCTCTGACTCTTTCTCTCTCTCTCTCTGCCTCTCTTCCCCTCTCCCTCTTTGGAGTCATTCTCTCTCTTGCTTTCCATCTGTCAGATTCTCTCCCCCCAACTGACTCTATTTCTTGCTGTCCCTTCCTCTGTTTGTCTCTCACTCTATCTCAGTCTGTCGGACTCTCACTCGTTTCCTTTACTCTGCCTGACACTCCATCTCCTTCCCTCGTCCACTTACTGTGTCTGCCTCTATCCGTTCCTCTCCCTCTGTTTAACGCTCTCTCTCTTTCTCACACGTGCACCTCTCCATCTGCATCTCTGTGTCTTCCTCCCGCGGATCTGATCTCTCTCTCTCATGCACTCTTCTCCCCTCTATCCATTGCCCGCCTCTCTCTCTCCCACACTCCCTCTGTGTAACACTCTCTCTTTCCCTCTCCCTTCTCCACTCTCTGAATCTCACTTTCCTCTCCCTATCTGAAACTCTCTCTCCTTCTCCTTTACCTCTGTCTACCTCCATTGCTCCCACTATGTCTTTTTAACGCACTGTCATTCTGTTCATCTCTCTCTCGCACGTGCACACCAGCCGTCTGACTCTCTATCTTTCCTTAGTCCTCTGTCTGACACATTCTTCCACTAAATTCTTTCTGACTGTCACTACCCCACCCCCACTGCCTGTCTCTCTCTTTATTCCGGCTACCTCTCCCTATGTCTGAGTTTCACTTTTCTCTCCCTCTCTCTCTCTCGCTCTCTTTCACATTTACCCTCCCTGACTCTTTCATTTCCTCCCTCTCCCTCTGCATAAAAGTCTCTCTCGTTCTGTCTCTGCCTAACTTCCACTCTGTCTCCCTGTTAACTTGTCTGACTCTCTCTCCCCTGTCTGAAATTATTACTCTCTCTCCCTCTCCTGCAGTCTGCCTCCCTCTGTTCGACTCTCTCTGTTTCTCTGTCAGACGCTCTTTCTCCCTTTCACACTCCACCTCTATGACTCTTTCTCACCCCCTCCCTCAGAACGACTCTCTCCATCTCACTCTGTCTGAAATTCTCTTCCCCGACTCTCTCCGTCTTCTTCTGTCTGACTCTCTCACTCTACCCTTTCCAGTCCATTTGTCTGACGTTTTCTCTTCTCCCTCTGTCCTACTCTGTCTCCCGTTCACTCTGTCTGAAACTCGCTCTCGCTCTCACTCCCTCGTTTTGACTCTCTCTCTCTCTCTCTCTCTTTCTCTCTCTCTCTGTCAGTGTCTCTCACGCTCTTTCTCAACCAGCTCTGTCTGGCTCTGTCACTCTCCCTCACTCTCTCTCTCCCGCACCCTCCCCCCTTGTTTGGCTCTCTCTCTCTCTTTCCCTCTAGACTCCTCTGACAGTATCTATCCTCCTCCCTCTCCCATGGTTGTCTCACCCTCCCTCTCCCTCTGTCTGACCCTCTATCCCTTTCCCTCTCCCGCTTCCGATACTCTCCCGTCTCTCCCACACCTTCTAACTGATTCTATCACTCCCTCTCCCTTTCCTCGACTCTCTCACTGCATCATCTTCTTATGACACGCACTCTCCCTGATCTTCTGCCTGACCCTCTCTGTCTCACCATCTCCCTGTCTGTATCTCTCTTCCTCTTCCTCCTTCTCCATCTGCCTGGCACTCTCTTTCGCGCCACTTCCCTCTATCCGATTGTCACGATCTGTTTCCCTTTGTCTGACATTCTCTGTCAAACCCAGTCTACTGTCTGACCCTCTCTCCCACTCTCCATCTGCCTGACGCCCTCTTGCTCACCCTCGATCCGATTCTCTCTCTAAACTACTCACTCTGTTTGACACTCTCTCTCCCTCCCTCTCCCTCTTTTTGATTCTCACTCGCTCTAGATTTTGACTCGTTTCCACTCTCTCCCTCTCCATCTGTGTCTCACTTTCTCTCTCACTCCTTCTGTCTGAATCTCTGTCATCCCTTCTCTCTTTATCTGACTCTTTCTCTCCCTCTCTCCATCTGTCTTTCTTTTTCTCTCTATGATCCCTTCCCTCTATGTGACACGGTCTATCCCTCTCCCTCTCCCACTGCCTGACTCTGTTTCTCTTATTCTACCTGTGTCTGACTCTCGGTCTCTCCCTCACTCCCCTTCTGCCTGACCCTCTCTCTTTATTTCCCTCAACCTCCATTTGAATTCTCTGCTGTCTCTCCCTCTCCTTCTGTAAGAATCTCTCTCCCCCGACTGATTGTCTCTCACTCCCTCTCCCTCTGCCCGATTCTCGCTCTCCCTCATCCTCTATATGACTCTGTCTCGTCCTCTGCCTGACTTTCTCTCTCCCTATCCCTCTGCCTGACCCTTTCCCTCCCTCCGTCTCCCTGCCTCTCTCCCTGTCTCTCTCTCTCTCTCTCTCTCCCCATCTCCATCTGTCTGACACTCTCTCTCTTTTCCCTCCATCATAGGGACACTGTTACACACCCTCTCCCTCTCTCTAACTGTCCCATTTACTCCCCATGTGTCTGACTGTCACACTAATTCGCAGTCTGTTCCACTCTCTCACTCCCTCTAACTGAAAGTCCCTCTATCACTGTCCCTGACTCTATCTCTTCCTATCCCTCTGACGGACTGTTTTTCCATCTCTCGAACTCTACATCTGCGTGACACTCTCTCTCTTCCTCACCCTCTGTCCGATACTCTCTATCTAACCCCGCCGTCTAATTGACTCTCTCTAAGCTTCTCAAGCTTCATTTATCTGATTCTCTCAAACTTCCTTCCCTCTGCTCGACTCTCTCTCTTCATTTACCTCCTTTAAAAACTCTGTCCATTTCCCCATTTCCCTTTGTCTGACTCTCTCTTCCTCCCACTCCCTTTTGCCTGAAACTGTCCCTCCTTCTCTCCATCTGTCTGATACTCTCATCCCCCGGTCTGATTCTCGCTCTCCCACTAATTCTGTCTGCTTCTCTCTCTCTCCCGCTGCCATGGCGACACTCTCTCTCTCTCTCTCTCGCTTTCCCCCTTCCTCTATCTGGCTCTCTCTCTCCCCCTGCACTGCTTGATTATCCCTCTCTCTCCGTCTGCCTCTGTCTCACACTCCCTCCTCCATCTCCACATGTGTGACACTCTCTCTCTCTCCGTCCCCTTCTTTTTGACTCTCTCTAGCTCTCTCTGTCTCTCAATGTCTGACTCATTCTTCCACTCCCTATGGCCGACTCTATCTCCCTCTTTCCTTCATTCTCTGTCTGATTATCGTTCTCTCTCTCCAACTTCTCTCTGCCTAACTATCTCCCTCTCCCTCTTCTTGACTCTCTCTCTCTTCCTCTAACTCTGTCTGTATATCTCTGACTTTTGCTCGCCTTCCCTCCTCCTTCCCTCCTCCTTCCCTCCTCCTGACACTCTCTCTCATTCCCTCATACCCAATTTGACTTTCAGTTGACTCTCCCTCTCCTGTCAGAATGTCTGTCTCTCGCCCTACTGATTCTGTCTCTGGCCCACTCCCTTTGCCCGAATGTCGCCCTCCCTCTCCCTCTTCCTGACCCTCTTCCTCCCTCCCTCTCCCTCTCTCCGTCTCTCCGTCTCTGCGTCCCACTCCATCTCTCTGAAACTCTCTTTCCCTCCCCCATTTGTCTGAGTCTGTTACACTCCCTCCCCCTCTATTTTAACTCTCTCTCCCTTTTACTCTCCATGTATCTGACTCTCTCTCGCTCCCTCGACCTCTGTTCGACTCTCTCTGTCTCTCCTCCTCTGTCTAAAAGTTTCTTTCGCGTCTTTGTGACTCTCACTCTTGGTGTCTATCTGCCGGACTATTTCTCCCTTTCTGGAACTCTACTCCAGTCTGACTATATCTCTCTCTCTCTTCTTCACCCTCTGTCGAGTTATCTGTCTCCCTCGATCTGACTCTCTCTATGTTTCTCTCTCTTCATTTACTTGACTCTCTCTATCTCCCTCTCCCTGGACATGACTCTCTCTCAGTCTGTCCATTTGTCTGACTCTCTCTCCCCCTTCTGCTTGACTCTCTATCGCCCTCTCCCTCTGTCTGAAACTGTCTCACCCACTCCCTCAGCCAGGTTCTCTGTCTCGAGCTGGCTTTCCCTCTCTTCCTCGCTCTGTCTGATTCTTTCTCCTCTCCCTCACCTGGAGTACTGCGTACAGTTCTGGTCTCCAAATTTGAGGAAAGACATTCTGGCTATTCAGGGAGTGCAGATTAGGTTCACGAGATCAATTCCTGGAATGGCAGGATTGCCTTACGCGGAAGGACTGAAGCGACTGGGCTTGTATACACTTGAGTTTAGAAGACTGAGAGGGGATCTGATTGAAACGTATAGGATTATGAAAGGATTGGACACTCTGGCAAGAGGAAACATATTTCCGCTGATGGGGGAGTGCCGAAACAGAGGACACAACTTAAAAATACGGGGTAGACCATTTAGGACAGAGATGAGGAGAAACTACTTCACCCAGAGAGTGGTGGCTGTGTGGAATGCACTGCCCCAGAGGGCAGTGGAGGCCCAGTCTCTGGATTCATTTAAGAAAGAATTGGATAGATCTCTTAAAGATAGTGGAGTCAAGGGTTATGGAGATAGGCTGGAACAGGATACTGATTGGGAATGATCAGCCATGATCATATTTAATGGCGGTGCAGGCTCCAAGCGCTGAATGGCCTACTCCTGCATCTATTGTCTATTGTCTATTGTCTATTGTCTGACCCTCTCGCTCCATCCTCATATGTGAGACCGTTTCTCTCCCTCTCCCTGACTCTCCATTTCTCTCTGCTTCACCCAATGTCTGACTCCCATTTTTCCTCCCCTATGCCTGTCTCTGTATCTCCCTTTTTTCCCCTCTGTCTTTCCCTCTGACTCTCTCTTTCCCTCCTACTCTTTTCTTCCTCAACTCTCCCTGTCCCTCATTCTCATTCTGACTCTCATTCTCTCTCTCCCTCTCCCTCTCTCCCTCTCCTCGACTCCCTCTCTCACCCCCTCTCTCTGTTTCTCCCTCCCGCCTAAATCTCTTTCTCCCCTCCCTGTCTCTGACACGTTGTCACCCCATCTCAATCTGTCTGAGTCCATATTTCACCCTTTCTCTCTGTGTGACTCCGTCTCCCTCGCCCTCTGTCTGACTCTCTCCCTCATTCTGACTAACTCTCTTCGTTTCTCTCTATACCCCCTTCTATCTGTCTAACTGTCTCCTGCTCCATCTTCCTCTGTCTGCTTCTCTGTCTGAATTCCTCTCTCTCCAACTGTCCTTCTCCCTTTGTCTGACGCTGTCTGACCACATCCCTCACTCCCTCTCTTTGACTCTTTCTCTACCCTATACACTCTCTCTCAACCCCTCCCACTCTCTCTCTATGCACCCTCCCATTCTTTCGACCCCATCCCTCTCTGTGTCTCTCCCTCCCTTGTCTCCACTCCCTCTTTCTCGCTCTGTCTCACTTCCCTTACAACTCTCTCTTCCTCCATCCCACACTTTCTCTCAGCACCCCATTTCACTCCATCTCTCACGACCTCCGACCTCTCTGTGTGTTTGTCTGTCCCCATCCCTCTCCCACTATCCCGCTTCCTCTCTATCTCGCTCGAAACTCCTCCTCTCACTCAACTCTGTATAAAACCGACTTTCTCGCTCTCCACCTATCTCGCACTCACTTGCTCCCTCTCGGTTACGACCTCACACTTTTTCTCTCTGTCGCCTCCCTCTCTCTCTCTTTCGAGCTCCCTCACACTCTCCCTTTAACACCATTCCACACTCGCCCTCTTTCTCTCTCTTTCTCTTCTCTTCCTCTCTTTCTCCATATCGTCCCTCACTATCTGTCGATCTCCTGCCTCCGACTCCCTCTCTCCAATCCCCTCACACTGGGAGAGCCTTCTCCCCCTGCACTTCCTCTCCAGCTTTCCCTCACACTCTCGTTATACACCAGCCACTCTCTCTCCAGCTCCCCTCACCTTCTCCAACCCACACCCACCCTCTCTATTTTAAGCTCTCTCCCACTCTCTCTCTCTACTGCCCCTCCACACTCAGTCTCTCTCTCCATCACACTCTCTCTTTACCCTGGCCCACATTCTCTCTCTACCCCGTCCCATTTTCTCTCTCCAACACCCTGCCACTCTCCCTCAAGCTCACTCCCACGCCCTCTCTACCTCCTCCCACTCTCTCTCTATAAATGCTCAAACACTCTTTCTACCCTCCTATCAGTCTCTCTCTCTATTTCACCATCAATTCTCTGTATCTCTATCCCTATCTCCTCTCTGCCTCACTCTGAAACCTTTCCACTCCCTCTCAACCCCTCCCTCCCTGTGTCTTTGTCACTCCTCCCACTCTTTCTGTAGTCCTTTCCACTTCTATCTCTCTCGAACCCCTCCCTCTCACTCTCTGTGTCTTATTCCCTCCCCTCACATCCTCTCCCTCTCCAAACACTCCCCTCTTCAATCCTCTCCGACACTTTCTGTCGCTCCCACTCTGCCGATACACATTATGTATTCTCTCATTCTCTACTACCCCTCTCTATTGCACTATCGTTCTTCCTACTCCCACTCTCTCGACACCTCTCCCATACTCTTTCTAATCCCTTCCCACTGCATCACTCTCTCCAACTCCCTCGCGCTTTCACGCTTCCAAACTCAGTACCACTCTCTCCCCACACCCAAATCTCTCTCCCCATGCCGCTCTCACTCTCTCCTACTCTATCACCTCCCACTCTCTTTCTCTACATCTCGACCCTCTGCCTACTCTCTCTCTACCCCTTCCATCTCTCACCCTCTCCACTCCCCCACAGTCTATCTCACCTTACAGCCATCCACCTCTCTCTCTCTGTAAATCTCTCATGTTTTCTCTCTCGACACCTCAATTTGTCTCTGTTCCACCCCCTCCTTCTAACTTTCTCTACCCCCTCAATCTCTTCCCTCCCCATTCTCTATCTCCAATACTGCCCAACTCTGTCTGTAACATGCTCTGACTCTGGCTATCTCCTTATATCCCCTTCCACTACCTCATTCTCTAATCCCACATTCTCTTTCTTTACCTCTCCTTCTCTCTCACACCCTCACCTCTCTGTCCGAACTCCCAATCTCTCTCTCTCTCTGTGCCCTTCTCACACTCTCTCTCAAACCCCCCTCACTATCTCCCTGTATTCTCCCACGCGCTGTCTCAGTCTCTCCCTCTTTCTAATCCCTCTCTCGCTCTCTCTCTCACTACACCTCTCCCACTCTCTGTCTCTTCCAATAAGCCTGGCCCACTCTCTCTTGACACTCGTCCTCCCTCTCCCTTTCTCACTACCTTCTCCCTCTCTGTCTTTCTCTGTCCCTCCTCCCTCCCACACTGTCTTTCTCTACACCCACTCCAACTCTCTCTCGACTATCTCCCACTCTTTCTCTCTATACCTTCCTCACAAACTCCCTCGACAGACCTCCAAAAAACGTTGTCTCTCCATTCCCGACACACTCTTCTCTTTCTCCTCTCTACCCCGCCCCATTCTCTCTCTTTTCACGCCTCTCCGAAACGTTCTCTCTCTCTTTCTCTGCCTTTCTCACAATCATCCTCTCTGCCGTTCTCCCTCTCTCTCTGTCTATACCCTCCTCACACTCTGTCACTCTGTGCCCTCTCAGGCTATCTAACCTTTCCACTCTGACTGTATTATCCCAATCAACTTTTTTTCTCTCAATAACCATCTACCTCTGATTCTGTCCTTTCCAATTCTCTCTCTCTACTCCTCCCCCAATTTCTTCCTCTCTTTTTCATGCCCACTCCCGCTCTCTCTCCATCTATCACATCCCAATCTCTTTCTCCCGACACTCTCTCTCTTTGTTTGTCTCTCTCAACCCACTTCCAGTATTTCGCTCCCTGCACGAACACTCAACCACTCTCTCCACTTCCCTCCCTCTCCCTGTCTGCCTCTCTCACCGCTCCACTCTCTTTCTAAACCCCTGTCACTCTTTCTCTCCCTCTTCAGATCTCTGCTAATCTCTCCCTCTATCTGCCTCCCACTCTGTTTCTCTATGTCTCCACCACCTCACCCAGTGTCTCCCTCTCCATTCCCCCACTCTTTCTCTCTCTCGCTCCCCATCCCACTCTCTCGTTATCTATCTGTAACCATTTGTTTCTCTCTCTCCAACTCTCTCTCTCTGTGACTCTGTTTCTCCAAACTCTCACTCTATGTCTGTACTGCACACTCTCGATCTCTCGCGAGCCCTTTCCCTCTGTATCTCTCTCTTCCCGTTTCTCTCTCTCCCCTCCTCCCACTCTCTCTGTTTCTGCACCCCTCCCACTCTCTGTCTACACCCTCCTCACACAATCTCTTTACACCCTCCCATTCTTCCACTCTATTCCGCTCCCCACAATCTCTGTCTCGCTGTCCCCTCGCTCTCCCTCTCTCTCTGTAACCCTTCCATGCTCTCTGTCTCGACCATCCTCTCTCTGTCTCTCTCTCTGTCTCCTCTCCCACTGTTCTCACAACCACCCTCCACCTCTCTCTTTATTCACCTCTCGATTTCTCTCGAAACTCCCGTCTCATTCTTTCTCTTTACCACCCACCCAGTCTATCTCTAAACCACATTCTCTCTCTCTCTAACTCGCTCCCATTCTCTCTGCATACTCCCCCACTCTCTCTCTGCCTTTGTCTCTCGACCACCCCAACCCCAAGAGTTCTCTCGCATTCCCAATTCTCTGTCAATCTCTCTCTCTCTCTAGCCCACTCCAACACTCTGTCGATACACCTAGGCCTCTCCCTCTTCCTCCATCTGTCCACAGACATCCCATTCTCTATCACTGTAACTGCTCCCTCTCTACCCTCCTACAAACCACTTTCAACACCTCCACCCTCTGTGACTCCCTCCCTGTCCCTCCCTCACTCCATTTCTCCCAACCCATGCCGCTCCTGCTCTCAACTCCCGCACTCTATCTCTCCCCCTCCCTTTCTCTCGACCACTCTCCCACTCATTTTCTTACTATTTCTACACGCTCCTCACACTCGGTCTCTTCACTCCACACACAGACTTACTTTCTCTATTCCCCCATCCACTATCTCTCTCTTTCCCTGTCTACACCCTGCTCCCAATCTCTCACTCTCTCCGACTCTCCCTCTCCCTCTCTGCCCTTCTCCCACTCGCTCAATCACCATTACCTCCACACACATCTCTCCGCACTCCTCTATTCTCTCTATATTTAAGCCTCACGGTCTCACTGAGTTCCCTCTCACTCTCTCGCTCGATACCTGTCTCCCTGTGTCTCTCTCCCTCTAACCCCTCCGATTTAATCTCTTACTACCCCCTGTCAATCCCTTCCCCTCTCTCTAGCCCCTCCTACTCTCCCTTTTCCTCGACGATCTTTCCATTTCTCTTTCTCTCTCTCGATGCCACTCACTCTGTGTCTGTCTCTCTTCCCCTTCTGACGCTGTCACTCCTCTAACTCCACCCCACTTTATATCGCACTCTACCTCCAGCTTACTCCCACTCTTTCGCTGTCTACCTGCCTCCCAATTTCTTTCTTTCTCTCCAACATCTCTCCCAGTATCTCTCTGTTTCCCCACCACTCTCGCTTTTACTATCGCCATTCCTCTCACTCGCTCTGTTACTGTATTCCCCCTTCACCTAGTCCCTCTCTGTGTCTCATTTCCTCTCAAATCCCACACACTCTCCTCACCCTTGCTCTCTATTTCACTTTCTTCCTCTATCCGTCACGCTCGACATCCTCTTCCCCCTCTCTGTCTCTGCATCCGTCACACTCTCACTCAGTAACTTTCTCACAGTCTCTCTCTATACCCCTCCCAATCTCTCTCTCTATCAACCACATCCTCACACAATCTCTTTGCTTATCTCTTCTATCTGTCCCTCTCTGTAACCCTCCCACTCCTGGAATATACAACATCGAACATAGAACATTACAGCGCAGTGCAGACCGTTCGGCCCTCGATGTTATGCAGATCTATGAAATTAATCTGATGCCCATCTAACTAACATCATTCCATTATTATTCGCATATTTTTCCAATGCCAATTAAAAACCCTTAATTTCTGCGAGTCTACTACTACTGCAGGGAGGCCGTTCCTCATCGCTACTGTACCCCGATTGAAGAAACTAATCGTAATATTTTTCCTAAATCTATCACCTCTCAATTTAAATTTAAGTGCCCTCATATTGGTCTTCACCATCCGGTGCAATACGCTCTCACTATCCGCCCTACCTAATTCTGGGATTATCTTATACATCTCGATCAAGTCACCTCTCAAATTCTCCAACAAATAACAACCTCACTTCCCTCAGTCTTTCCTCATAAGACCTTCTCTCCACACCAGGTTACATCCCAGTTAATCTCCTCTGAATCTTTTTCAAAGCTTCCACATCCTTCCTAAAACTCGGCGACCAAAACGGCACGCAATTCTCCAATTACTGTGTTGCCTCCCAGGTGCCAGAATGAGCGATGCCTCTAATTGTATCTTCTGGATCGTTTTCTGCATGGGGAGGGGGAGCAGCCACAACTCGTGATCCACAAAGGCACTAACGGCGTCGGGAGGAAGAGAATGGAGATCTCAGTCAGAATTCAGAGACGTAGCGTGGAAACTGAGAGCAAAAACAAACAGAGTTGTTACTTCTGGTTGGTTGCCCATGTCATGTGCTAGTGAAGCGATGAACAGTGAGGGAGAGTAGTTGAACACGTGGTTTCAGGGATAGTACAGTAGTGAGGGTATTGGTTTCTTGGATAATTGGAGCTCTTTCAAGGGAACGTGCGACCTCTACAGCAGTATGGTCTTTTAGCAGAACCAGAAGGATACCAGCATCCTTGGGAGAGATATGTGAATGTTTTTCAGGGGGCGGGGGTGTTCAAACTCGTTCAGCAGTCGGTTGGGAACCTGAATTATAGTTCAGTGTGCAGGACGTTTAGGGTAGTGAGATCAGGGATAGGTTTACATGGTCGCAATAAGGCACCGGCAAACAGGATGTTGGATTGAAGTTTGTTTATTTCAATGCCAGGAACATCCGAAATAAGGTAGGTAGAATTGTAGCATTTGTTGCTACCTGGGATTTCGATGTTGTTGACATTTCAGAGACATGTCTGGGAAGGGACAGGAATGGTTGCTGCAGATTACAGGATTTAGATACTTTAGTACGAACAGAGATGATGTCAAAAGAGGTGGACGGCATTATTTTGTTAATCGAGGGTAATATTACAGCAGCACAGAGAACGTTCGAGGACTCAACCACTTATGTAGTTGGGCTGTGGTTTGAAACAGGTCACATCCTGTTGCATGCTTTCTACAGGCCTCCGAATTGTTCCATGGATTTAGATGAAAGGATATGAGCGAGATTAACAGCGTAATTGTTATGGGAAACTGTAACTTCCCCAATAAAGATTGGAAATACAAGAGTTCCAAGTAGTTTAGATGGATCACTTTTCATACAATGTGTGCAGGATGGTTTTCTGACACAGTATGGAGACAAGACAACAAGGTGCGATGTCATATTGTTTGGTAATGAACATCACCAGGTGGTAAATTTACTGGTAGTGGAACACTTTGGCGTTCGTGATCACAATTCGGTTATGCTTCCAATGGCAATGGGCAAGGATATGTGAACACCGCAGGGAAAGAGTTGTAACTGTGGGAACGGCAATTATGACGCGATTGGGAAAGATGAAGGAAGCGTAGGATGGGGAAGGAAACTGCAAGAGATGGACACACGTGAAATGTGAAGCTTATTCAACGAACAACGAATAGGTCCTTGATAAGCAAATAATTATTCGGCAGCGAGGTGGTTATTGATAGACTGAACCATTGTTTACCAAAGACGTTGACGGTCTTCTCAAGAGGCAGAAGGCTTGTGGGAGATTGTGCAGTGAAGGCTAAGTTAAGAGGGCTTGAGAGTTATAGCTTAGCCAGAAACGATCTAGAGAGAGACCTAAGAATAGCCAGGATGGAACGTCAGACATTGTTAGTGGATAGGGTCAAGGAAACCCTAAGTCCTTCTACGGATATATCAGGAATAATAGAATGACTAGAATAAGATTAGGGCCAAACGAATAGAGTAGTAGAAATTTGTGTGGAATCTGAGGGTATAGTTGAAGCGCTTAATGAATACATTTCGTCAGTATTCAGATTGGAATAGGGCAATGCTAGTGAGAATTCGGAGATACATTCTCTAAGATCAAATGCGATTCAAGTTGGCAAAAATTATTTTCAGGAATTTTGGAAGATCAGAAAGTAGATAAGATCCCTGGGCAGTAATAGATTTATCTTCGGATTTTATGGGAAGCCAAGGAATGCATTGCCCAGCCATTGAGTTTGATTTTAACGTCATCATTGTTGACAGGTTAATTCCAGAAGACTGGAACACAGCAAATATAGTTCCTTTGTTTAAGAATGGGAGTTGGACAATTCTGGTAATTATGGGCGAGAGAGCCTTACTTCAGTTGCGTGTAAGGTGTTTGAAGGGCACATAAGTGATAGGACTTGTAATCATCTGGAATGGAATAATTTTATTAAGGAAAATCAATTGGGTTTTGTGAAGGGTAGGGGGTGCCTCACTATGCTTATTGATTTCTTCGAGAAGGTGACAAAGCAGATGAGTAAAGGTAAAGTGATTGCTGTGGTCTGTACGGCCTCCAGTGAGGCGTTTGATAAAGTACCACATGAGAGGCTATTGCGCACAATCTGGAATTTTGGAATTGAAGGTGATTTAGCGGTTTGGATCAGTGTTGGTTAGCTGAAAGAAAGCAATTTACGGTAGTTAATGGGAAATATTCATCCTGGAGCTCTGTACCAGTGTTGTGTCACAAGGATCTGTTGCGGGTCCATTGCTGTACGGCAATTTTATAAATGATCTGGATGTGGGCCAAGAAGGATGGGATACTAAATTTGCCGAAGGCACTTTGGTCGGCAGATTTGTGGATAGTGCTGAAATATGTTATGTGTTACAGAGGCACATCGTTAAGATGAGGAGCTGGGCTCTGAATGAGCAAATGGAGATAATGCAGAAAGGTGTAGGGGAGTTCCTTCAGAAGAAATAACAGGAATGCAGAGTACTCGGCTCGTGGTAAAGTTCGTGACAATGTAGATGAACGGAGATTTCTCGGTTTCCTGGTGCATAACACCCTGAACATTACCAGCTAGGTTGGTAGGGTTGTTACGAAGGCATATGGTGTAAAGGTGTTTATTGGTAGGGGGTTTGAATTTTGGAGCCACGAGGTCATGATTCAGTTGTACAGGACACTGGAAAGGCGGCAACCGGACATTTCTCCTGATTCTGTTGCTCAATGTATTCACCGTCAGAAATATTTTAGTGACCAGCAAAGCGCGCAGAAGACTCCGAGCTCACAGCAATGGGGACGCTCAGTCTGACACAGAAATGAAAAATAGCAAAAAAAATCCATCGTTTTACTGTTTGTGATCTCAGTCAATTTCATCGTTTTGTGGTCAATATACATGATGTATTCTATATGGTACCGTATGGATGATTTGCGTGAGAAGTCTATGTTTTTCCATGGCTTTGTGCAGGAATTGGGCTTCATGCCGCAGCTCCTCAGTTGCTGTACAAACACCGCAATTTATACCGTTACTCAGACGAAGTTCAGACAGCAGTTAAAGCATGTGCTGAAATATCCCTTTTTCCAATTTTTTCATTCAATGAAATTCATTCGTTAACCAATCCATCCATGATTTTCTTATTTCACTTCAAGGTTTCAGAAAGGAAGCAGTTGTCGCTATGATAACAGACTGGGGTCGTGCTGATGTGTGCAACGTTATCACACATAGGGTACAGGAATAGATTTTAATGATGTTTTTCTCAATTTAGGGGCCAGTGAGAAAAGACTCCACCTCACTGACTGTATCTATAATTTCAGTTCGTAAATAATATAAATTT
Source organism: Chiloscyllium punctatum (assembly GCF_047496795.1). NCBI lineage: Eukaryota > Metazoa > Chordata > Chondrichthyes > Orectolobiformes > Hemiscylliidae > Chiloscyllium > Chiloscyllium punctatum. The sequence continues at coordinate 61,176,155 of NC_092752.1, forward strand.
TCATTATGACGTCCCAAGCCGCAGAATGAATTTTTGTTTTGTTTGTGTTTGTGTTGAAGAAGCTGGTTAGACAGAGGTAGTCTCTGCCCCAATTCTGGATGCTCAGGGAAGGGGACAGGACTGGGATGAGCTCATGAGTTGTTTGAAGACGCTCTGTCCTTCCTTTCGCCCTTGGGTCACCCACTCCGACTTGGTCTCTGCAGAATTAATCTGTCTCCCTTTCTCACTCGATCTTCAAATCTCCCTTCAACTATTATATTGTCCCTCTCTCTCTCCTCCTCATTCCATTTCTATTTCCTTATGCTGATATCTCAGATGCGTCATCAAATGGACAAAACTGCTCTTCATCTCCAAAGATATTCTTTGAAGAACGAAACAGCTTTGCAACCTGAGAGATTCATAGTATGATTCCTGCAAAAATCTGCTGCTTGTGGAGTGCTTTTTAGAGACCAACACAACGTGGCACCATATCACTTTAAAGACGAGAAAGGGAGGGAGGCTCTCAGCCTTTGATTTATTACTTTTTAATTCATCCATTGATTCAAACCCAGTGAGTCCCATTCCAGCCAGAGACGGACACAAAGGCAGAAGCACCAAGAGACACACATAGAGAGATACATATCATTGTGTATCTTTGAAGACAAAACGGAAGGCAGACACAACCGGAGGAGGATTTAACCCAATTTTATTGGATGCACCCCCAAAGTAACAGAGATCTGACTGCACAGAGGCACGGGCACAGAGATATGCAGACATGGAAACATACACGATGAAGTAGCTGTATTCAAGGTAGAGGGAGTTGGGAGCTCACTGAATGAACTGGGGTTGGGGAGGAGATGTAGCTTGACTGACGGACCCTGGGGGTATTTAAACCTGGCTCCGTATTTCCATTATCTTTTTGCCTTGTGGACTCATCAAGGGTGAGTGTTTAATTGTTTGTGCGTGTGTGTTTGTGTGTTTGTGTGTGTGTGTGTGTGTGTGTGTGTGTGTGTGTGTGTGTGTGTCTGTGTCTGTGTCTGTGTCTGTGTCTGTGTGTCTGTGTGCGTGTGTATGTGTGTGTGAGAGAGAGAGAGTGAGAGACAGTTGGTTCCACTAGAATCTCAATCCCAGTGTTAACCATTGAAACCTCCCAAAAGCAGATTATGTCCTTGGTGAGACATCAAAAGAATCAGAGAGAAGCCATCGCTTGAGTCCAGCCTGAAATTCAGATTGGCCTGTGTCTCTCGATTTCTCTTATTATGTCCAGTTAACTCTGTCTCACTCATCCCTTTTTGTATCATTCTCTGTCTTGCTCCCGTAGTGTGCATCTCGCCCCCTGTCTGTCTCTCTTTCTGTCTGCCTGTCTGTTTCTCTCTGTCGTTCTCTCACCCACTGGCATGCTTGCTTTTCTCTTCACCATACTGTCTTTCCGCCTGGTCTCCTGAATTTATTTTTGTTTTTGTGTCTAGTCTTTCTTCGTTTGCAGTTTTCAGTTTTGTATTTAGATCTCTCTTCTCTTTCTCTCCCTCTTGCTCTTCTCTGTTTTCTCTCTCCTTTGTCTCTGTCTTTCTTCTGCTTCTCTACTTTCTCTCTTTTCTCCAAACCATTTCTCACTTTTTTCTCCATTTTTCTCTTTTCTATTTCTCATCTTTCTTTTCCCATGTTTCACTTTTCTTTTTCTTTCTCTCATTGTCTTCTGCTTTCTCTTAACTGCCCGAATTTCTGTTCGCCCCCGTAACGCTCACCACCCGAATTAATCCAATGATTGATGTATACAAACCAGAATTTAATAAAAAGTAAAGCTTTATGTTCTGGAAATTGAACCTTCTTGGAGATATCACTGAGTAATTTTATTTATTGACAAAGCAAGGAATTCGTCTCACGAGGTATTATATTGTTTTACTGATCTTTACTCTGAATCTGAACAACGCTGCTGAATAAATAAATATGTTTGTGCAACTACTAAGGGTCTGCAACATACATCACCTGCACTGAAGTCGTCTGGAAAAGGTGATACACGTCAGGATTGACTCCTTAAATGACATAACATAAGATATCTATTTCACTTAGTTTTCTGCCAGAGGATGAATCTTCCAGATATTGCAACTATATTTTCACATCGATCTCCGTCGAATAACCCACCCAAACCCATTCCCCTCCCCCGTAATCCGACGTTGACCCCTGACTATTGTATATATATATAACCCACACACCTAACACGATAGGCAATTTAGCTCGCCAATTCACCTGAACTGCATAGCTTTGTACTGTGGGAGGAAACTGGAGCAACCAGAGGAAACCGAAGGAAACACAGGGAGAATGTGCAAACTCCACCCATACAGTCACCGAAGGGTGGAATCGAACCCGGGTCCCTGGCGCTACGAGGCAGCAGTGCTAAGAATTGAACCCCTGAGCAACCGAAAATGAACTGGCACAATGTATCAGAATTAGAATCCCTATCGTGTTAGAACATGCCCTTCAGCACAATAAGTTAACACCGCTCCTTCAAAGATTGACCCACCCAGAACCATTCCCTTATCCGATATTTACCTCTGAATTATGCACCTAGCCTACACATCACTGAGCACTATGGGCAATTTGCATGGCTAATTCACCTAACCTGCACATCTTTGGATTGTGGGAGGAAACCAAAGCAACTTGATGTACCATACACAGTAACGGGGAGAATGTGCATCTCCACAAAGACATTCATCGGAGGATGGACTTGAAGCTGGTTCCCTGACACTGTGACGCAACAGTACCAACCACTGACCAACCGTCCAATGATGAATGGCAAGATTTCTTCTGCTTTCCATCCCTGCTTCACTGGGATTGTCTACTCAGCTCTCACACTTCAATCGCTTGTAGACTTGACTGGTAAATAAAATCTGTCCGATTATCAAAGCAATGAAAAACAGTATGAAAGTGATTATCAGTAAAGCTGTGCAAGCCATATCAAGCTAATCTAATGCCACCCAACAGTTTCGAGAAATGTTGCTTGACTTTGGTTTGTAGTAGAATTAAACATTGTTGATAATCAGGCGAATCTCACAATGAATAGAAGAGGATGTTTCTCAGACGGAATAACATGCAAGTTATTGCTGGAACCACAGTCGCAGTTTCCTGAGTGCAGGATATTGTTTTCAACTTCTGACAACAAATGATTACAAATCCCTCAAAAGAGAAAGTGATGGGAAACCAGACAGCCTGTAGTTGGCGTAACAAGACCACAATAGCACTATCCGCTGGAGTGATGTGCAGGAAAGGCTTGGCGTCATAAAAACAGGGAAGTCTCCAAGATCAGTTGGCAATGCGATTGGAAACTGCCATCACCACCATGTAATTAGACGTGCAAAGGGAAACACTGCACATTCCCTGGGAAGAAACTAACAATATCCAGCAAATTAAATGTGCATTATAAATGGGAAAATAAGTAGTATAACATTGATCAGAAATTGTTTTGCCTGTTTCAGAGAGCAACAATAAGATTTTACCACGAAACACCAGTACACATTCAGAGTTAAAGTGGTTTGCGTTGAGTGCTTTTTAATTTTAAGACATTCACACACGTCACAGAATTGTTTTTGAGCCCAATCTCTCCACAGATTATGGAGTTTGGACACAGACTGATCTCGGCCCCTCCTTGAAGAGTAAAAGTCAGTAATTTGTTTTGGCTGCAAGCCAACTATGTGCATGAGTGTGTTAAATTCTTAAAGTTTTCAGCTCCAACTGTGGCAGGCACAGACCTTCACTAAAAGTCTCCCTGCTATCTCAGACACATGTATGTATATTGCACTATTAGAAAATCAATCTCTTCCATTATCTTTGGATCAGATTATGCCCTGCCCTTGACGTTGACCAATATCTAGACTGAAGACATAGGCAGACCAGGACAAAAAGTCATCAAGCACCTTAATACCATTTCAAAAAAGGCGAGTGCTGTGTCTTACAGAAGTGAAGCATATCAGGTCATGCAGGGCTCCCTTAGTTACAATATATAAGTATTAGAGTTGCTGTCATATTTACCTTGTAAATATACGCATCTGTACATGACAAACCTCTCGGGATGCGGTGGTTGGGAACGAAATCTGTCAAGTTTGGAATTCACTGAACGGAGATGGTGAGGACCAAAGAAGTTCCAGAAGTGATGACAGTTAGGTAAAGCTTTACCAATAAAAACAACGGTCCATATCTATCAGTTCCTTTGCATAACAATAAATAAAATACCATCATACTAAAACTGTACAACTGATCCAGCATCCTCTGCCGTTTGTGGAAGACAGTGCCAAACCTCTCCGACTCTTTGTGTGTAAATGTGACATTTTAGCATCTCTCCTGGACGCTTTGGACGTTTTCTCAGACTTTGCTTCCTGATCTTTGAATCTCCAATAAATAGAAATAATTTATCCTTTTCTACCTTTTCCAGTTAATGTCTTGTAGCACAGATCATTCCTTAATCTTCAAAACCTGTGAAGAAACAGACACCATTCGTCCTTGTAAAACAGAAATTACTTAGCAGGACAGGCAGCATTTGTGGAAAAAAAACAACTAAGTTAATGTTTTGGGTCCAGTGACGCTTCTTCACAACTAACTTGCCTTACCTAAAAATGTTGTTCAGTAAATTACATGTTACTGTTCTCGTGTGTGGATAAGGCTGGCTAGTCAGTGAGCGGGAGACATTATTGTTGAAAATGTAAATTCCGAGAGCATATCAGGAGCACATTGAAACTAGTTGAATTGTCATAACAACGTCTCGGGGATGCCTACAGAGGCCAGTATGATGCAGAACAACACGTGTTGAAATAGTAGATGCATTTTTAATACTGTGCGTGTTCATCTGTCCCCTGAGGCAGTTGACATGCTCTTTGTTTGAAACTCTGAGCTGGTGCATTCCTGGTGATGCTGCCTTATACTGTACAGAAGCTTCTTGGGAAGATCGATGGTTCAGCATTGCTAATCTTTGTTGCTGTTTGTCAAATTTCTGTAAATGAGCAAATTAAATACAATAGCAAGTTGAATGCAAATGATGAAGGAGCGTTGGTTCTCAGTATATCAGAATGAAATAACAAATTCAGAATCTGTAATCTGCCAGGAGTAATTCTGCCCACTCAAACACCTTTTGCCGCATCTTGAGAACATAAATCATTTCAATCGATGTTGCGTCGAGACAGTTTATTCCAAGTACGAAAATGCATGTAAAAGCTGACCTTTTGTAATCTAGTGTGGGGCTGACCTCTCTAAGCTGAAACATTTCATTCAGTGATTGAAATTAGACTTTTCTCACACACTGAAAGCGTGCATTGCAGCCGTTGTGAGCATTTATTCATCAGCGCCAGTGTCCCGGGATCTCAAGTCAAATGAACAAGCAAGTGAGGAAAGCATACCGCCTTTCCTGAGGGAATGCAGATCAGGACTTCCAAAAATCACTGATGTCACTTTCTTTTTACAGTCCATTCAGATACATCTCTCACCTCCAACTGAATGTCTCTGTCCAATCAGGACGATTATGAACTTAACCCTTATTGTCCAACCCAAACTGACCTCGCTCTCACATTGTAGGGCCGAACAAGAAAATACATTGGAATTTGGACAATTATTATAAGACGAACAGAGTATAGAATTCGGGAAGTGTTGTTGCAAGTTTAGAAGGTATTAGAGCAAACACAACTGGAGTATTGCAAACAATTTAGCCGCCTTATTTGAGAAGGGATATAATTGCATTGGAGATAGTTCACAGGGAGCCCAGGAGGTCATTCCAACGATAAATGTGTTGTCTACTTCAAGTAAAACAAGTTTGACAACTTGTGTGTTCTGAATGAATATACCTACATGTTACACTATACTTAAACGTCAAACTAGGACACACTCATGCTGATACCAAGATAAATATACCCTCCTTTATTAGGACTAATATTAGTATACGTTTTTCATGAAGCACATCACATCGCTAATCCTATTCATCCCTTTAGGCATACAACAATTCCCTGGACTCTTCTAGATTTACACATCTGTCCCTCTCTGGCTCTTTCTCAGGGTCTTCAAATCTGTTTTTTATTTTTTTCTCTCTCTCTCCTCTCTCTCTCCTCGTCTCTCTCTCTCTCTCTCTTTGGATTGTCAGCTGGTCTCTGCTTTTTGCCATGTTGGTCTCCTCGGAAGGCAGCCAAAATATACAAGAAATCAGTGTACAGATGAGCTCTGATTCTGTATCTTTTTCGATGACTGTCTAACACTTTCTACAGTATTGGCTAATCAGGAGAAACGGATAGCAGTTCGAAACATTTGAAGTGAGTGTTATTCTTTGCTTCTTTATGCAGCAGAACCCGGTCCTTTCTGTATGGGCCCTCATTTGATCGGTGGATAAACTGTTAGGGATATATCTGTCCAGAATAACTGTTGTCTATTACATTATACTGATATAAATAGCAGTGCCTCACCATCAGAGGGTCAGCCTGGGGTCATACCTCACCATCAGAGAGTCAGCCAGAAGTAGTGCCTCACCATCAGAGGCTCAGACTGAGGCAGTGTCTCATTGTCAGAAGGTCAGCTTTGAGGTAGTGCTTCGGCGTCAGAGGGTCAAACTGAGGCAGTACCTCTTTTCAGAGATTGAAGCTGAGGCAATACCTCTTAAGAGTTAGCCTGAGGCAGTGTCTCACCGTGCGAGGAACAACTCCTTTTCAACATTCCTCCGACTTACAGATTCCATGCCTGTGTTCTCCCATTTACATATACTCTTACTACCACCCTGCACAAATTCTCTTATTTACTGATGCCATGTACCAATTCTCCAATTCCCTGTTGCCAAACACAAATTCCCCCATTTCCTGATGTCATGAACACGTTCTCCACCCAGACATTAGTGAAGCCCTAGCCCAATTGTCCTATTTAGGAATGTCCTACTCTAATTCTCACATTCAGTATTGAACTTCAGTAATTCTCCCATTTACTGCTACACAGCACCCATTCTTCCACTTCATCCTACTCTGCACTAATTCTGCCATTAAATACTACACGCTCCAATTCTCCCATTTAGTGCAACACTGCCAAAGTTCTCGCATATAGTGTCAACATTAGCTCCTTTTTGCATGGAATCCGTAAGTCGGAGAAATTTTAAAGGTGCAGTAGAGCGGAGATTCGATGCAGAGCACAAATAAATGAAAACAATTTGAGTAGGGCACCATTATGGGAAAAATCTGTGTCAGAATACTTAAGTGGGAGAGCTGGTACAGTTCACCACAAAAGGCGGGATTTGTGCAGGATCAGTATTGGGAATTTGATATAGGTGACGCGAAAAGTTGACAAGCCTGACACTAAATGCAAGAATTGGGGCATTGTAGCACTAAATGGGAAAATTGGGGCGTGTAGCATTAAATGTGAGAAATCGTTCATGTTAGGTTGTAATGGGAGAATGGGTGCAGGGTAGCACTAAATCGAAGAATTAGGGAAGGTCAACACTGAGTAGGAAAAATAAAGCAGGGCACTCCTAAATGCGACAGTTGGAATGGGGCACCAGCCAATATTTGTTATAGGGCAACACCGAGTGTAGAACTTGTTCAGGTTATCAAGTAATAGGGAATTGTTGTTGGGCAACAATTGATGCATGGCCTAATTAAATAAGATAATTAGTGCAGGGTCTAAATAAGAGCACATGTAAATCGGAGAACACAGGCATGAAATGCATAAGTCAGGGAAATGTTGCAGAGATGCACCACTTTACTCCACGTGGGGCACCACTAAATGAAAACAGACATTGAGCAGGATACCATTGTGTTGAAGATGTGTACCAGAGCATAAGAGAGAATTTGGGCAAGACAGCAATTATTTGGATGTGAGCATAAGAGGTACAGTTAGTTCGTTTGCAGATGAGGTGTAGTGGACAGCGAAGAAGGTTACCTCAGATTACAAAAAGATCCTTATCGGATGGGCCAATGGGCCGAGAAGTGGAAGACGGAGTTCAATTCAGATAAATGCAAGGTGCTACCTTTTGAGAAAGCAAATCTTAGCAGGACTTATGCACTTAATGGTACGGTCCTAGGGAGTGTTGCTGAACAAAGAGACCTTAGAGTTCAGGTTCATACCTCCTTGAAAGTGGAGTCGCAGTTAGATAGGATAGTGAAGAAGGCGTAGGTATGCTTTCTTTTATTGGTCAGAGTATTGCCTATAGGAGTTGGGATGTCATGTTGCGACTGTACGGGACATTGGTTAGGCCACTGTAGGAATATTGTGTGCTATTCCGCTCTCATTCCTATCGGAAAGATGTTTTGAAACTTGAAATGGTTTAGAAAATATATACAAGGATGTTGCCAGGGTTGGACCATTTGAGCTCTTGGAAGAGGCTGAGCAGGCTGGGTCTGTTTTCACCGGAGCGTCGGAGGCTGAGCGGTGACCTTATCGAAGTTAAAAAAAATTATGAGGGGCATGGATAGGATTAATAGAGAAAGTCTTTTCCCTGTGGTGGGGAAGTGCAGATCTAGAGGGCATATGTTTCGGGTGAGAGGGGAAAAATTTAAAAGATACCAAAGGGGCAATGCTTTCACACGGCGGGTGGTACATATATGGAAAGAGCTGCCAGGCGAAGTGGTGGAGGCTGGTACCACTGCAACATTTAAGAGGTATTTAGATGGGTATATGAATTGGAATGGTTTGGGGGAATATGGGCCAGGTGCTGGCAGGCGGGACTAGATTGGGGTGGGATATCTGGTCGGCATGGACGGGTTGGATAGAAGGGTCTGTTTCCATGCTGTACATGTCTCTGACTCTATGACTCTGTCACAATACTCAATACTGAGAGTTAGTGAAATGTATCACTAAATGGGACAATTGGGCTGTGGCATCACTAATAATTGGTGGAGGGCAACACTGAGTGGAGAACTTGTTCAGGAAATCCGAAACGGGGAAATTGTTCTTAACAAGAATGAATTGGAGACTTCGTGCATGGCGTCAGTAAATAAGAGAATTTGTGTACAAGTAAACTGGAGAACACGGCATAGAATCCGTAAGTTGTTGAAATTTTGAAAAGGAACTGGAAAGTGGAGATCCAATGCAGGGTACACTAAATGATCACAATTTCTGCAGGGGATAATTATGTGCAAATGTGTGCCATGGAATACCTAAATGGGAGAGTTGGTACAGTTCGCCACCAAATGTGGGATTTCTGTTGGATTGGCTTTGGGAAGTTTGATACAGATTACGCCAAAATGAGAGAATTCTGACAAGGAATGGGAGAATTGGGGCAGTGTAGCATTAAATTAGAGAAGTGGGATGTGTAGCATTAAATTGGAGAATTGGGGTCTGTCGCATTAATGGGAGAATTGGTGCACAATCGGATGAAATAGGAGAAAAGGTGCACTGTAGCATTAAATGGGAGAATTATGGATGTTCAATACTGAATGGTAGAATTCCAATAGGGCACCCCAAAGTGGGCTGGGGCATTAGCCAATATTTGGTGTTGGGGTAACTGAGTGGAGAACTTCATCAGGACATCAAAAATGGGGGAATTGTTGTTGGGGAACAGTGAATTGGAGAAATTGTGCATGGCATCAGAATATCAGGGAATTGGTACAGGGTGGTAATAAGCTCACATGTAAATTGGGGAACACAGGCATGGAATCAGTAAGTCTGAGGAATTATTAAAAAGAAGCAGTAAAGTGGAGATTCGATGCAAGGCACCACTAAATAAATCAATTTGAGCAGTACAAAATCATGTCGAAAAAGTATGCCAGGGAATAACTGAATGGGAGAGTTGGTACATTTTGCCGGAAAAGGCAGGATTTATGCAGGATCGGTTTTGGGATTTTGATATAGATGACGCCAAAATTAGATAATTCTGGCACTAAAAGGGAGAATTAGGACAGTGTAGCACGAAATGGGAGAATTGGCGTGGTAGCATTATATGCAAGAATTGGTGCAGTATAGGATGAAATGGGAGAATGGGGCAGTGTAGCACTTCATGCTAAAATTGGGTCATGCCAGTACTGAATGGGCGAATGACAGTAGCTCACCTGTGTACTCCAGTTGATAGCCAACCTGATCTTACATAGGGAGACGCTTAATGTTTGTCCATCTATCCCACACATTACCACACTTGCCGGTAACAGATCAAAAAGAGGCCATCCTTTACTCTCAGCGACTAGTTAGATCATGTACCTGACAAAATTATAACATCTTGACCCTTTCCCCCGCTCTTTCTGAGTAAGCTTTACCACAGAGGCGAATCATGTGCAGAGATCAGGTACTAATTGTGTACCCAGCCATTGCCTATGCCTATCCTGCAGCTCCTCGAATCTCCTTGGCGTTTCCATTACTCCCTTCACTAACACAACTGATTTAGCTGCTTTTACCACTTCTTTTCCCACTGTGCTTTTCTTTAATGACCAGCACTATGACATTACGTGTCCCACCTCCTGGCAGTGAAAACACGTTTTCCTCGTGCCCTTCTGAAATCACTGGCACTGTAATTTTATGGTTCCCACTCCATTACGTTTTAAACACTTGAGGCCTTTCGCCTCCTTTTCACACTCTTCAGCTACTTTTTTATTCTGTGCTGTACTGTAACCAGAGCTCTTGACTCTTAGTTCCTTCTGCCAACTTCTGTCCTTCATGGAAGCTTTTGTAATGCACCAACATGTACTCACCTAATAATTCTGCTTTCGTTCTAACATCCTGATGTTTCTGTCCCTACACATGAATGCTTATCATCTCCGGAAGTGGGTTTTTTGCATCTTACAGAAGAATAATCTCTCGTATAGCCTTAAAGGCACTGTCTACTTTTAAAAGCACGCACCCATCTATAAAAATGAATATGTTTAATGCTTTCGAACTAAGTCTGACCTGGTTAGTTCTTAATATTTATGAGCAACTGTATATGTGCTTCTGTTACCGATTCATAAGCACTAAAAATGCCCTGTTTCAACTCTTCATAATCTCTGATCCTTCATCTGACAGTGCGCAAAGTACCTCACTAGCTCTGCCTGTCAGTTTATTAGGATCTACGGTTACACATAAATCTTTGGACTACGCCATCTGCCCAATTTGTCATATGAAGCAAAGAACACTTCAGCGTCTTTCTCATCAAAATGCGGCAGAGTTTTAACAAATTTCTGACTGGAAACGTTCTCTTTTAATGCCCATCCTGTTAACATTCCTTGGCTGACTACGTGGCAACCTCTCCCTATGTTTGCACAGCTGAAAAACGTCTCTCTCTCTTTCTTTCTAATTTCTTTCTCGAAATGTCGCTTCTCTTTCTTTTTGTCTGTCTTTCTCGCCCGTTTCTTCTCTACCTTTTGCTCAACCAAGAAGCTTCGCCCTCTTTTCCCACCCTCTTCCATTCTTATCTGTCTCTGTTTATCTTCTAATACGTTTTCCTCAATTATAATTTTGCATTTTTTCTACCTTTATTGCACTTGTCTGTTTCACTGATGCACGAAAGTATTTCCAACTTTAGTCTTCTCCTTGGTTTCACCCAAATCGAACTTCTTTGCTAATTCTAAAAATATGGTATTTTTCTTTCGTAGTTCAGCAATAAAGAGAGGATTTGTACAGCATCGGTAAATTGTGGAGTTCATGCAGGCACGCCAACATTAGAGACGTCAGGCAGCATACCATGAAGGAGGAGATTTGTTGCAGGGAAATACTAAATGGAAGAACTGGTGCAGAGTGGAACTAAGTTAGTGAATTGAGGCAGGGCACTATTAAATGGAGGAGGAAACAGAGACGCCGCTCCTGCTACTTTAGTTTCAGAAGCACAGGAGGAAGAAGAGACCCCTTCCTGAAATATTGCTTTCCTTAATGCAGGAGGAAGCAGTGAGCCGCTGCTCCTGCTAACTTACTTTTTGTGTTGCAAAATGAATCAGAGATGCTGCTCTTGCTACTTTCCTTTCTGTAATTCAGGAGGAAGCAGTGACCTTCTTTCTGCTACTTTACCGTCTATGATACAGGAGGAAGCAGACACGCTATTCCGGGTTCTTTACTGTACATGATACGTCAGGAAGCAGAGACCCTGGGCCTGTTGCGTTACTTTCTATGATACCTGAGGAAGTCCAGACCCTGCTCCTTCTGCATTACTTTCTGTAATTCAGAAGGAATTAGAGACACTGCAGTTGCGATTTTACTCTCGAATGATGCAGCAGGAAATAGAGTTCCTCCTGATTCCAATACTAAACTACTTCCTATAAAACAGGAAGAAGAGACGCTGGTCTTGCAGCTTTACTTTCTACAATGCAGCATCAATCAGAGTCGCTGCTCCTGCTGCTTTCGTTTATATAATACTGTTGGAAGTTGGAACGATGTTTCAGCTACTTTACTTTCTATGATGCAGTAGGAAGCAGAAATGATGTTTCTGATGCGTTACTCTGCATGATACATCAAGAAGCAGAGGTCCTCGTCCAGCTGCATTACTTTCTATGGTATCCGAGGAAGCACAGACAATGTGCCTTCTGCATTACTTTGTACTATACAGAAGGAATGAGAAAAGCTGTTCCTGATGCTTTGGCTTCTGTAATATAGGAGAAAAATTGACGCTGCTCCTGCTACTTTACTTTCTCTCACACAGGAGGAAGCAGAGACGCTGTTCCTGCTAGTTTACTTTCTATGATACAACACAAAGCAGAGAGCCTGCTCCTCCTTTTGTTATATAATGCAGAAGGGCACAGAGATGCTGCTCCTCCTCCTTTTGTTATATATTCTATAAGGACACAGAAACACTGCTCCTCCTCCTTTTGTTACATAATCCACACTTTACTTTATATAATGCAAGAGGAAGCCGATTCGCTGCTGATTAGATTACTTACAGTGTGGAAACAGGCCCTTCGGCCCAACAAGTCCACACCGACCCGCCAAAGCGCAACCCACCCATACATTTACCCCTTACCTAACACTGCGGGCAATTTGGCATGGCCAATTCACCTAACCTCCACATCTTTGGCCTGTGGGAGGAAACCGGAGCACCCGGAGGAAACCCACGCAGACAACGTGCAAACTCCACACAGTCAGTCGCCTGAAGGCGGGATCTGAACCCGGGTCTCTGGTGCTATGAGGCAGCAGTGCTAACCACTGTGCCACCGTGCGGCCCACACTACTGCCCTGTTTGATTTTCTACAAGAGAGGTTGAGGCAGAGCCGCTGCAGATACTAACTTTCTTTTTATGATAAAGAGGAGCAAGCAGAAACGTTCCTCTTGGTAATTTAATTTGTATGATACAGTAGGAAGCCGAATCTCTGCTCCACTTCTGTATCTTCCATTATAAACGAGGAAGCAGAGAAGCCCTTCATTCTCTTTTACAACCTTTCATCCAGCAGGAGGCAGAAAAGCTGCTCATGTTACTTATTATCTGTGATACAGGAGAACGATGCTACATTGCTCCTCCTACTTTGCCTTCGGTGATAGTGGAGGAAGCAGAGATGTTTCTGCTGCTATTTTAGTTTTTTGATACAGGGTTAAGCAGAGACACTGCTCCTGCCAGTTTACTCTCTAAGATATAGGAGGAAGTAGAGATGCTACTCCTTCCACTTTGCTTTCTATAACTCATGAGGAAGCAGAGACGGTGCACCTGATAGTTTCCTTTGTATAATACTAGAGTGAACAAAGATGCTCTTGCTGCTACTTTACTTTCTATGTTACATGACGAAGCAGAGACGCTGCTCCTGCTACTTGCGATTCTGCGATAACAGGAGGAAGCAGAGACAATGTTCCAGCTTCTTTACTTCCTATAAACAGGATGAAGCAGAGACGCTGCACCTGCAACTTTACTCTCTCTGATACAGGAGAAAACAATAAAGCTATTCCTGCAAATTTGCCTTTTTTAAAGGAAACACCAGGAAGCAGAGACGCTGCTTCTTCTCCTCTACTTTCCATGATACAGGAAAAAAACGGAGAGGCTGCTCCTGCTGTTTTAGCTTCTGTGATACAGAAGGCAGCAGAGACGTTCGTCCAGCTAGTTTACTTTGTATAATACAGGAGGAAGCCGAGATACTGCACATCCTAATTTACTTTCGCAGACACAGGAGGAAACATTGACGCTGCTCCTGCTAATTTAGTTTTTATGAGACACGAGGAAGAAGAGACGTTGTACCTTCTCCTTTACTTTCTATGATACAGGAGGAACCATGGACGCTGCTCCTGCTAATTTACTTTCTATGATACGGACGGATGCACCCGTTACTTTACTTTCCATGATCAAGGAGGAAACATGGACGCCATTTCTGCCACTTTACTTTCAATAAGACATGAAGAAGAAGAGACGATGCTCCTTCCAGTTCACTTTCTATGGTACAGCAGGAAGCAGAGACGCTACTCCTGCTGCTTTACCAGCTATGACAAAAAAAGAACAAGAAGCGATGCTCTTGCTTCAGTCCTTTCTCTAACACAGACGGAAGCGAAGACACTGTTCCTGCTACGTTAATTTCTATGCTGTATCATAGAAGGTACAGCAAAGGGTGCACTTATGTTTCTACTCCTATATTTTCAATAATACAGGAGGAAACAAAGACCATCTTGTTGCTACCATACATTGTATGATACAGGACGAAGAGGAGACGCTGCTCCAGCTTCTTTACTGTTTAAATAATGCAGGAGGAAGCCGAAACACTGCTCCACTACTATATTTTCAATAATGCAGGAAGGAGCATAGTCGTTGGTCCTGCAACTTCTCTTTGAATAATACAGGAGCAAGCAGGGGCACTGTTACTGCTACGTTAGTTTCGCTGAGGCAGGAAGAATTAGAGACGATGCCTCAGATAAATTGTTTCCTATAATTCAGAAAGAAGCAATGACGGTGCTCCTTCGACTTTCCTCCATGTTATACAGGAGCCATTATAAACGCTGCTCCTGCGACTTTACATTGTATAATACAGGAGAAAGCAGATACACAGCATCTGCCAATTTACTTGCCAAGATAGTGAAGGAACAGTGATTCTATTGTGCTAATTTAATTACTATGAGACACTAGGAAGCAGACACGCTGCTCCATCTCAATTCCTTTCTCTGATACAGAAGGAAGCAGAGACGCTACTTCTGTTACATTGCTATCTATAATAGAAGAGCACGCAGGGACGATGCTCTGGTGACTTTACATTCCACAACACAGGAGGGATCAGAGACGCCTCCCCTGCTACATTCCGTTCCATAATACCAGAGAAAGCTGAGACGCTGCACCTGCCAATTTTCATTTTACAATATGGGAGGAAACAGTGACGCTGTGCCTGATAATTTACTTTCCACGAGAAACGAGGCAGCAGAGACTCTGTTCCTGCTGCTTCTCTTTCTATTATACAGGAGTTCACAGACACGCTGCTGCTATTTCAGTTTCTAAGATTCAGGTGGAAGCAGTGACGCAGTTCCTGCTACTTTACATTAGATGATGCAGGAGGAGACAGGGACGTTGCACCTGCAAAATGTAATTTCTACGATACAGGAGGAAACAGTGACGCTGTTCCTGCTAATTTTCTTTCTATGAGACGCGAGTAATTAGAGTTCCTGCTCCTGCTACTTTACTTTCAGTGATACCGCAGGAAGCAGAGATGCTCCTCATGCTATGTATCTTCATATATTATAGGAGAAGGAAGATGCGCTGCTCCTGTAACTTTAGTTTCTGTGATACAAGATTAAGCACAGACGGTGCTCCAGCTAATTTACTTTTGGCAATTCACGAAGAAGCAGAGACGCTGACCCTGCTATTTTACTGTATATTATGCAGGAGGATCAGAGATGCTGCTCCTGCTTCTTTAGTTTATGCTAATGGAGGAAGCACAGATGATACACAAGTTGCTTTACATTCTGTACTACAGGAAGAGTCAGAGATGCTGATCCCGTGACTTAAGACTATACAGGAGGAGGAGAGACGCTGCCCTTGGTAATTTACTTTATCTAATACAGTAGGAAGTAGTGAGGCTGCTCCAGCTACTTTATTTTATATAATACGGAGGAAACGGAGACGCTGCTCGTACTGCTTTATTTTCTATGACGAAGGAGTAACTAGAGACGCTGCTTCTGCGAATTTACTTTATATTTTGCACGAGGAATTAGAGACGCTGCACTTGCTAATTTGCTTTCTACAATAGAGGAAGAAACAGTGACCCTGTGCCTGCTAACTTACGTTCTCTAATGCACGAAAAAGCAGAGATGCTCTTGCTGCTACTTGAGTTTCTAAGGTACAGGAGGGAGCAGAGATGCTGCTCCTGGTACTTTTCTTTCTGTAATAGAGGAGGAAATAATTGCATTCTTTCTTCTACCTTACTGAACTTGATACAGGATGAAGCAGAGAAACTACTGCTCCTTTACTTCATTGATACAGGGAGAGAGAAATGTTGCACCTGCCAATATGCTTTCTATGATACATGACGAAACAGTGACGTGAGAGCTGTTAATTCACTTTCTATGAGACACGAAGAAGTAGAGACGCTGCTCCTGCTAATGTATTTTCAGTGATATAGCAGGAAGCAG
Source organism: Chiloscyllium punctatum (assembly GCF_047496795.1). Lineage (NCBI taxonomy): Eukaryota > Metazoa > Chordata > Chondrichthyes > Orectolobiformes > Hemiscylliidae > Chiloscyllium > Chiloscyllium punctatum. The sequence continues at coordinate 61,192,568 of NC_092752.1, forward strand.
AAACTCTCCTCGTGCTAATTTACTTTTTATAGTACAGGACAAAACAGAGACACTGTTCTTGCTACATTAGTTTCTGTGATACAGGAGTAAGTGGAGATGGTGCTCAGCTATTTCAGTTATGGTCATGCAGGAAGAAGCAGAGACACTGCTACTGCGGTTTAACTTTTATTAAGCAGGAGGATCAGAGACGATGCTCCTGCTATTTTAGATTATTACAATGGAGGAAGCAGAGACGATATCCCAGCTAACTTACTTTCAACACTACAGGAGGAAACATTGACACAATTTCTGTAAAGTTGATTTCTATGAGACACAAGGAAGCATAGACGCTATTCCTCCTTAACATTCTCAGATATAACAGGAAGCGGAGGTGTTGATTCTGTTGCTTTCCTTTCTATGATAGAGGAGGAAGCAGAGATGCTGCTTCTGCTACATTCATTTCTATGATATAGAAGGAAGCTGGGACACTTTTCTAGATACTTTACTTTCTACAATATAGGAGGAAACAGAGACGTTGCTCCTGCAATTTACTTTTTATGCAACAGAAGAATGCGGAGACGCTGGTGCTTCTACTTCTGTTTCAGTAAGACAGGAGGAAGCATAGACGCTGCTCCTGCTACATTAGTTAATGTCAATGGAGGAAGCAGAGCTGAAGGTCACTGTCCTTTACTCTCTACAATACAGGAAGAAGCAGATCCTGCGAAGTTATTTTGGACACGAGGAAGCAGCGCCTCTGCACCTGCTAATTTACTTTCTGTAATACAGGAGGAAGCAGTTACGCTGTTGCAGCTGCTTAGCTTTCTATGATAAAGAAGGAAACGGAGACGTTGCTCCTACTGCTTCACTTCCTGTGACACAGGAGTAATCAGAGACGCTGCTCCTGATATTTCACCTTCGATGATAGAGCAGGAAGCAGTGACTGTCCTGCTACTTTACTGTCTTCAATACAGGAGGAAGCAAACACGCTGCAGCCCTTACCTTCCTTTCCACGATATATGAGGAAGCAGTGACGTTGTTCCTGCGACTCTACTGTCGATGAGACACGAGCAAGCAGAAACGGTGCCCCTTATACCTTACTTTCTGTGACAGAAGAGGAAACAGAGACGCTGCTCCTGTTGCTTTTCTTTCTTCAACACAGGCAGAACCGGAGACTTTACTCCTGTTGCATCACTTTCTGAGACGCAGGAAGAATCACATACGCTGCTCCTGCTACTTTACTTTCTATAATACAAGAAGTAGTAAAGACACTGATTCTGCGAATTTGCTTTATATTATACAGGAGGAAGTGGAGACACTGCACCTTCTAATTTACTTTGTGCGGAACAGGAGGATACAGTGATGCTGTTCCTGCAACATTTCTTTCTATGAGACACGAATAAAGAGATGCTGCTCCTTCTACTTTACCTTTTGTGGCAAGGGAGGGGTAGAGATGCTGCTCCTGTTGCTTTACTTCCTATGACCCAGAGATCTCCTGCTGCCTTACTTTCTAAGACAGACGAAAGCGGAGACACTTCCATGATACAGGAGGATGCACAGTCGCTGCTCCTGCAGCTTTACTTTCTACAGTACAGGAGGAGACAGAGACACTGCTGCTGCCACTTTATTTTATCGTATTGCAGTGGCAAGCCGCGACGCTGCTGCTGCTGCTACTTTACTTCCTATGATACTGAGAAAGCAATTAATGATGCCCATTTAACTGTTCTCTGATATACTTCTTCAACTGATTGATTACCTACAGATATTTGTCCAATTGGTGACACACTGAATGAAAACTCCAATTTTCTGATTCTTTCAGCATTTTTCTTTTGACTGATTTCTTGCCCCTATTCTCCCATTAAGACCTGCTCTGCTCAAATTCTCTAATTTATTGGCACAACCAAATTTTTTTTCTAATGTATTGTCTCTGTTCATCAAATGTCTCACGAACTCATTAGCACTAATTCCCCCGTTTACTCACAACCCTATAGCAATTCTTCCATTTACTTATACCCCAACCCAGATCTGCAATTTCGAGTTGCCTTCCTCTTAAATTCGTCTATTTACTGATGCCATGCCACAATTCTCCCATCAAGTTCCTCTGTCCGCCAATTGTTCCATTTAGTATTTCCTTGCAACAATTTCTCATTTACTGGTGCACTTCATCAATTCTCCAATCCAATGCTGGCCGATTAGAATTTTCCCATTTTCTGAAGAAGTTCTCCACTCACAGGTATCCTACATCATTTTTTTAAATTCACTGCTGCCGTAGCCCAAATTCCCAATTTTGGAGTGCCATACTCTAATTCTCTGATGTACTTCTGCCACACCGAAATTCTTCAATATACTTCCACTTTGCAGTTTTTTTTCAATTTAGTAGTTGCTGCACCAATTCTCCCATTTAGGGCTTTGCTTCCGTACACCAAATCTCCCTTTCACCAAAATTATACAAATTCTCATTGAGACGGCAACTCTCCAACTGAGTAATATCACACCCCAGTTCTCTCACTTAATGCAACAATTTAATGGTGAGCTGAAACGAATCTGCAATTTACTGATGCTTGCACCTTTTGTCCATTCTGACTGTTTCCGTATCCCTATTCTCATATGGAGGCGTGCTCTGCTCCAATTCTTTAACGAATTGGCGACCTGCATCAATGTTCTAATGTGATGTCAAAGTGCACAAAATCTCCTATTTACTGACAACCATGAATTCTCTACTTACTCTTCGCCTGACATCAATTCTCACACTTACTGATACCCGAGCCCAATTTGGTGATTTGGAAGTGACCAAGGCTAATTCTCACACTGACTGGTGCCATGCCCCGGTATGCTCATTTTCTTCAACACTGCACTAGTTTTTTTTTCATTTCGTGTTTTCCTACAACAATTTTACCATGTAGAATTCCGCTGTCAGAAATCTGTATCTTTAGTGTCCTTGGCATCAAATCTTCAAATTAACATATTGCTAAACGACACCAATTCTCCCACTTCGTGCAACACTTCACCAATTCTCCAAATTAGTGCTAAAATGTGCCAATTTTCCCATGAATGTTACACTGCACCAGTTCTCCAATTTAATGCTGCATACACCAATTTTCCCATTTAATATTATACTTCAACAACTCTCCCATTTTGTGCAACACTGAAACTCTACTGCTCCTGATACTTTACATTCTAATATACACGAGGAAGCAGAGACGCTGCTCATGTGAATTCACTTTCTGTGATGTAGGATGTATTTCGGAAAAAAATTGGGAAAGCCGATAGAGGTTAGCAATAAATGGGATACATTTGTCCGAATAATACTAAATGGGCGAATTCGAGTTGACAACCATAAATGGGAATATTATTAAATGGTATAATTGATGTGGGACAATACTTTGTGCAGCAAGTGTTCAGGACAGCAGTAAATGTTGGTGGTGGGGGGTATTTGCCAGTGCACAACTGACTTGGCGAAATGGTGCAGGCATTAGTAAATGAGACAACTATTGCAGTTCATGAAATGACACAATAACGGAGGGAATTGGAGGGCATCACGTGTAAATAGGAGAACATAGGCAGGGATCCATTAAATCGGAGAAACGTTGCAAAGGAGTAATCAAGTGGAGATTTGATGCAAGCAACGATGAAAATGTGATTGACACAACATTATGTGGAAGGTGTGCATCAGCTAGCAACGAATTGGAAGAATTAAGGAACAAAGGCTGGATATTTGCAAGTTAGTAATTTGGAGGTTTCATGAAGTGCACGCCAAAATTAGAGAATTCTTGAAGCGGACCGTGAAATGGGAGAACTGTTGCACGAAAATACTTAATGGAAGAACTGGTGCACATTGTAACTGAATTAGCGAACTGTGGCAGCATATTATTAGAAGGGAGATTTACAGTAGGAAAGACCAAAGTAGGAGGTTTGGGTTCGGGCATCAGGAAATGGAAGACTTTGAATAGTGGTATGAGAAAATTTAGAATTGGTGGGTAAACGTAAAGGAGAGATGTTGTGCAGAGTGTCATTACAGTCGGAAATTCGTGAGAGTGCCAAAGAATTTGAGTATTGGTGTAGAGCCTCATCTTAATGTGGTCAGATTTGAGAGAGTGATACCTTGTCAAAGGGTTGTGCTGAGGAATACCTATCTGTGTCAACTCTAAGCGCAATAGTAAAACAGGGTCAAAATTGTGCCTCATTGTAGTGAGGTCACAACTGAAATGGTGCTACACGATTTTGGTATCAGTACTGAGTAATGGCAGCTCGCTCAGACTGTATTAATTGAATGAGTATCTTATTGTCAGACATTCAGTCCTGGGAGGGTGCTACATTGTCAGAGGGTAATTCTCAGGTCGTGGCTCATTTTACAAGGGTCTGAATTGAGGGTGAGCGAAACTTTTAGATGATCTCCAAATTTGATATTAAAACTGGGAGAAATGTTGCTTGCCTCTATTTATTGGATATTCGGGTCAACGGTCATCAAAATGAAAAAAAAAATGAGGTCTTGGAAACAGAGACGTAGCTCCTGCTCCTTTAATTTCTTTAATGCAGCAGGATCAGTGACGTATCTCTGCTACCTTGCCTTGTGCAATACAAGAGGAAACAAAGACGATGATCCTGTTCCGTTACCTTCGATGATGTAGGAGGAAGCAAAGACGTTGATCCTGCTCCTTTCAAAATTGGAGAGGCTAAGAAGTATTTAACGAAAAATCAACAATTTTATTTATTAAAGTATTACTGAGAATAATTAATTGACAACTATCTCCAACTACTTTCTGTAGTCGATTGTTTTACTTTCCCCTCTGCAGTACTTGTCCGATTAAAATCTTAATTAAGATTTACGAAACAAATGTTTTTATCTGAGAAACAGGCTCTTTCCAGTTCTTCCCTGTATTCCTGCCTTCTTTACTTCTTCCTGGGGAATATGCATCATGGGTTACTTGTTGATAAAGGTACCTTAAGAAGAATTATCTTTTCGGCAGTCTTTGCATGTTTATGGCTTGGCCACTCTCCTCTCAACGTCCAATGTACCTCTGTCTTATATACCAAACATTGTATTGGGCCATTGGCTTTTACGATTGTCATATACTAAATTCAAACACGATTGGAGTTTTTTGGGGTATAACTTAAGATAATTGGCCTATTTCGAATCTGATTTTGTAGCCAATTAACCTGCGATGCTAACTGGTGGATCACGAGTTTACATTATGTATTTCGTTCAGAACACCTGATGCTGTCGGGCAGTTCACTTATGCGTAAATCTTTAAAGATAGAGTACACTCACAACACTCCATCCCTCTGAAGTAAAAATGAACCATTATAATGAAAGCATGGCTTCATTTTTTTTTAAAAATGACATTACGCTAACATACAGCTAACCTTTAGATCGGATAACCTGCACTTGCTCGCACATACCTGTATACATATATAACTTTAAATAAATACAAATCTCATCTAAACTTTATCAGTTAATTCCATGCTGAAACATCTGCGATTTTAATCTTTCGACCCACAACATGCACAATTTTAAGTTAAAAAGCTGCATCATAAGACTGCAAAAAAATCGCCTCATATTCTAGTCTTTATAAAGTTCTAAGAATGTAAGCGGATTGTCATCCGTGTAGACAAACATCCCCGTTACATTGTTGATAAAATAAGCATTAAATGTTGTAATACCAGTTTGCCAAAGACAATAGCCCCATTTCAATTGTGGAGTAATTCTTTTGGTGGATATTGATTTTCTTCGAAAAGTAACCAACTGGCAGTTCAATATCAATCTCACTTTCCTGCTGGTGTACAGATCCAAAACCATGTTGCTTACATCGATTGCGACTTAAAAAGGCTTTGAAAAGTTTGATGTAGCTAAATCTGGTGTGTTGGTTAATAATTTGGTGGTCAATAATTCTGCATGGATTATCGGAAGGACAATACCATAACAAAATCGCACTCATATTCAATTCGTGAATTGGTGGACTGTATCGAGAATTTGGCCAAGCCAGTTGCATTACCAATTTGGACTTAAAGCGTATTTACTCGCAGATACCTTTATCAGAGACGGCGAATGAAAATTTTGCTTCTGAAACCCGAATGTGCGATATCAGTTGAAAGTGATGGCCTGTGGAATGAAGAACGCACCCGCCACATTCCAAACAATCATGAACATAGTTGTGAAATTGTCGAATGTTTCCTAGCGTTGTTCTGTCCACTGAAACCGTGTGTTCTTCTTCAGCAAATTTGTTAACGTGGCTGCAACACTGCTGAATTTTGGAAATAACTGATGATAGAATTCACTGAGTCCCAAGATTCAAATCATTTCTTTCTTTGAGTTTGATCGTTGACATTCCTGGATGACCCTCCTCTTTGTGTTCAGTGGTTTCAACATTCGATGAACGGTGTTACGTCCCAAGCACATAACATCTGCATTCGCGAATTCAGTTGAATTTAAGTTTGTCACCAGATTTGCTTCTTGTATTTGTTCAAAGAGCTCTGACAACAGTACCGTGCGATCTTTACAGAGATCAGTACATCGCCCAAATAGTGTGCACAGTTTGCTAACCAAGTCACAGCTCTGTCAATGAATCTTGATTTATGGGCGCAAAGCAAGAAACTGGTGTTGAAATTTACAAGATCAGCGGTGATCTCATTCAATGGCTGAGCAGACAGAGGGTGAATGGAAGCTTCATGAGGACAAACATGTTTTCATTGTGAAACTCGCTGATTCACAAAGTGAAGCCTATTGGACTGAAGCAGTGGTGGTGATTTTCTTTCCTGGTTGTTAATTGTTTTAATATGACTGCTATTTCTCATGTCCATGTTAACATCACAACTCTGAAGCACGAAAACACGAAGCAAATATGGGGCAAGTGGCGCAAAATGTAACGTGTCTAACTCCAGATCAGAACATTGTGAAGTTTCACTCCTATCCAGATCGAAGTTAACGCAGGTATTTACACACTTACAACTTAATCTTTCTCATTGTTCTGAAGCCGACATGAGGTTTGAGTTCCTGATCTGCAGGCCTGACATTTCCATTCAGTAGATGTCGCAGAAAACATCACAGTTAATGTTGCAGCGTCATCACAAGTGAGGAAGAACAAAGAGTCCCACATGCTGCAGGTCGGCACCTTTCCATTTCAGGAGAAAGTGAGGACTGCAAATGCTGGAGATCAGAGCTGAAAAATGTGCTGCTAGAAAAGCGCAGCAGGAAGAGCCTATGTCCAAAACGTTGATTCTCCTGCTCCTTGCATGCTGGCTGACCTGCTGAGCCTTTCCAGCAACACATTTTTCAGCACCTTTCCATTTCACAAAGCCAACGACCAAATTGCTGCGTTTCCTGGAAATGGCACTGAAACGTAGTAAATATCCCTGTCTCAGCTTGGTTCTTGGACTGTCGAGGCACCTTCTCCTTATATAAGAGGCTGGAACATTGACTCTGATGTTCGTCTGGACATTAATAGATTCTAAGCATTAAAAGGAATCCTATCACAGATGCCCAGGCTGTTGTTGCTGAACAAAACAGCCCTGACTCAATTGAACCTGGGCAGCAGTGCTAAACACGCCAAAACAGGACCACAACACGACCTGGGAGATGCGCGGGGTGTAGTAACAGCCCTTAAACTTCTTGGACGTTTTATTTGCAGAATCAACCGCTTGACGATGTTAATTCCATTTTCTATCCCTTGGCCTTGTATGCCTTAGCATCACAAATACAGACCTGATTACCTCTGAAGAACGTGTGGATTTCATCACAATGAGTTGCAGAATTATCCACCACTGGTGGATGATGTATTTGCTGCTTATCTACTGAAAACATTCTGCATCTTACATTAAGTCTACATCCCTCGGTGTTTGACCAAGAGGAAACATTTCTTTCAGCCGACACTGCTTTTATCTCTTATTATTTTGCACAATTCAATCATGTCTCATCACAAGCTTCGCTACTACATCGAAATTAGATCAGAGCAACTGCTCGTTTCCAACAAAGCATCTGTTGCTGAATACTCGCTGTGTCCTGAGCCTGATGTTCCAGTGATCTCTGCTACATGACAGTAAAAACTGAAACATGAGGACTGATCTCACAACCGCAGTATGTGAATGGATCGACTGGTTTTAAGGTCCCGATTGTGGGATTGCGTCACGTCCATCCAACAACATTGACAGAAGCAACACAGACTGAACAATTGCAATGTGTGTGATAGATTGTCAAACGCCTCAGTGAAATTGGAGGTTGGACATAAAGCAGGTTTACTGATCTGTGAGGGAGAGAAATTTCCGAGTGTGGGTGGATTTGAATCCTGATGTGAAGAGCTTAGAGGTGTGAAATTGCGAGGGTTTCAAGGAACAAAATCATCACCTCGAAGAATATTTTCATGTAAAAATGTATTGATTCCCTACTGCGTTTATTAAGCAAGTATTACTTTGCGCAAAACAGTAACAGGTGACAAAACTGTAAGTCAAATTCGAGCTGATCTTTCTGCTGCCACAACGCAAAGCGCTAACCACTGCACGATACAAGCACCACATGGAATAGCATGATGTGAAAAGCAGTAAAGATAGTGGCAGAGGATATTTTATGAACAGAACCAGAGGCGCAACAGGAGTAATTGACAGACAGTGACTGGCGTATGCGAACTTAATGTGGGCTGAAACTTAACTTTGGTATCTCCAGAGCCGATGGCGATTTGATCACTGAGTTTGTTGAAGGCTAAGATTGATAAACTTCTCCAGAAGATGAAAGCATCAGGGAATAATGCAGTGTATTGGTGGAATGTAATTTCACAAATAAAAGGTTTACCATGGGTTATGTCAACAATTTCCAGATTCAAAGAAGTAACCACCGCTTTGGAAAATCGTGTAGTCGCAGATCCGAGGCCTGAAATCAGAGGAACTGAGTGGTGCAGTATCGAAGATCAAACTGGAAATGTGAATGCGGATGAGCCAGCAGATGTGGTTACAGTGATGAAATCAGTGATTGCAAAGTTTTTCTCTCAAAGTATAGAGTCACATGAAATGCCAGGCTGGGAGATCCAACGTCACGTGGAGCAGCTTCTGTTGACGTGGTATACGTCACATCAGGCAGGGAGCTCCAAACGCACCTGCAGTAGCTTCCGTTGAAGCACAGAGCATTGGGACATCAAGCGGACAGTTCCAACCTCACCTGGAGCATCTTCTATTAACATCTGCGCAGAGAGAAACGGAGATAATGTTTTCGCTCTCCGACCTTTCTCATAATGCTTACTCTTCTCTGGGTTAAAACGCACGAAGGGATTTTTTTCTTTTCCTCATTTCATATTATTCAAATTATTGTAAACTCGCACAGGTCGTTAAAGTACTCTCAACCTTCGAAAATTAGCGGGAACACGATGTTGTGATTAGGCACTAGATTACCACGAATGATGGAGCAAAATCAGTAAAGTGAAATTGAAAGTCATCAGATGAGTGGAGAAGCTACTGAATGGCTGACGAGACATAGGATGAATGGAAGCTTTATGAGGATGACTGTGGTTTCGTTACAAAACTTTACTGTGCACAAAGAGAGGATAATTGGAATGAAGCAGTAACAGTGGTTATCTTTCCGGGTTGATTGACTTTTGAACATGTGTACGATTGCTCATGGCCATGTTAAGATCATAACTCTGCAGCATGCCAAACTCAACACGCGCCAGCACAGTGTCACAATGGATAATGAGCTTGATTACGTCCAGAGATTATAGGTTAGGTTTCGATTTTGTTCAAGGGTAAGCCTGGCAGGCTTCAAATTCAAATACAAACTAATCTTGCGCATTGTTCCAAAGCTGAAATGAGGTTTTAATTTTTTACCTGCAGGAACGAAAGTCACTTCAGTAAATGTCCCCGAGAACATCAGAGTCAATATCCCAGCGTCTTCACAAGACAGGAAGCTGAAATCACATACTGCTAAAGGGTACCTTTCAATTTTCGAAACCTACCAACAGAACCATATCAACTAGAGGAATATTTGGAAAACAGTAACTGAGATGTGGGAACTCAGGTTCGGCAGTATTTTTATATTCAATGTCCCGCGAGACTGTGGACATTGTAACAGTGAATTTGTAGAATACTAAGACTGATTAATCCTTTAACAAAATTTCAAAGGGTCATGGAATACTGCAGGATATTGTTGAAATGTATTTCTCAGTAACAATGTAGTTTAGGTTCGGTTACTTCACCAATTTCCTTACTCAAGGATTTAATCACTGCCTTGAAAATCACATTATCCAACTTCAAAAGGTTAGAGTCAGAGAAATTGAGTAATGCATTGGAAATGAGGATAACAATGAGCGCGAAGATGTGGCTGCAGTGATGCAATCTGTGAGTACAATGTCCTTCTCTGATGATGCAGAGGTTCATGAAATGTGAGCTCCATCTTCACCTGGAGTATCTTCTATTGACATAGAGCAGGGAACATTGGGACAGCAGACTGGGGGAAAGTATACTCAGCTATTTTAATGTTAAGTGAAGTAGTTGTTTGGCAGAAGACATGCTTGCAGATTGAGGGAGCATTTGTCAGAGGGAACTATCTCAGTCACAAAAAAATACTTCTGCAAAGCTTAAACTCTCGGAGGAGCATCTGTGCAGAGAGAAGCAGAAGTAATATTTTGCGCTATCTGACCCCTCTTCTATGGCAGACTCTACACTGGGTTACATTGCAAAAAGGCTTTTTTAGCTCATTTCATAGTATTCAATTTCATGCATAGTCACACAAGTCGTAAAAAGTAATCAAAACCTCCGAAAGTTAACTGCTATATATGATCCGGTGATTAGGCTCGAGTCCACTTCTTTTCAGGAGGAAAAGCAGGAAAGTGGAATCGGAATTCATCACATCAACGTGATCCCATTGAATGGCTGAGCAAACAGAGAGTGAAAGGAAGCTTCATGAGGACATATGTGTCTTCCTTGGGAAATTCACCACTTCGCAAAGTGAGTAACATTGGACTGAAGAAGTAAAAGCGATTATCTTTATTATTTTTTTTTAACTTGTGAACATGACAGCTATTGCTGATGTCAGTGATAACATCACAACTCTGAAGTTTAAATGCATGCCTCGTGTCGCTGGCGGAATGTGTAATGCATCGAACCAAGTTCAGGCGTTTGTAGGTTTGAAACTGACCCGGCTCGTGGGTAGCGCTGACTTCACCTCGCATTCTGAGACGAAATGCGGTTTCAATTCCTCAACTGGAGGAACAAAAGTTAATTCATTGATTGGGAAGCTGAAATAGTCGCACACGCTGCTCTTTACAACTTTCCAAACCCACCATTAGTTTACTGTATCACCTGGGTCTGGCAAGGAATTAGGATACAGAGCCAAGTCTCAGCTTTGACAATGTTGGGAATGGGAATCAGAGAAGAACTGTCTGACTGATCAGAGATTGCCGATGAACCATTCATTTCTTTAAGAGGCTCTGCCATTGACTGTCATGTCTCGCCGTCATTAATTTATCCGAAGTCATTAATGCATACCTATTTCTGGTGCTTTGCTTTTGCTGATGTTGCTGTCAGGATCAAAACAAACGCCGAGTTCAGCGTGAGAATCATAGCCGGATCGTAGCGAAGAAAGTGGTAAAAAAAAAGGAACCACTAACCCACCAGGGACAGCAACATGAATAGCACGCATGCGCAGAGTGACAGCCCTCAAACTCGTTGCACCTGCTCCTTTCAAAAGCAATCTGTTGACTATCTTTATTCATTTTCCATCACTTGGCCTTGTGTGCATTAGCAGCTCAAATTCACATCCGAGTACGCTTCTGCGACCCTTTGCATACAGTGAAATCCAGATTCAACTGTGTGCTGACTGACGAACTTTTCTGCATATCTCCCCAACCCGTTCTACATCTTACTTTAAATCAGTGCCCCATTTGATCAGTCAAGATGAAACGTTTTTATCAGTCTGCGTTGTCCATGTCCTTCATGATTTAGTACATATCAAACATGTCTCCTGTCAGTCTCCTCTGCTCGAAAAGAACAATCCCAGTCGAACCAATCTCTCTTCATAACGTAAACTATTCAACTCGACAATAGCTTGGGAAATCTCTTCTGGACGGTTTCCAGTACTATCACATGCCTGCTGTAATGTGAATTGCAGAACTGCACGCAATATTCTAGGGTGAGCCGAATGAACAAATGAAAGAAATGACTGGACAAAGGCAAAGAAACTTGTCCTTTGCAGTAAAGTATATTTTGCTTAATACTGCGCTGTGTACTTTTCATGAACCCAATGCTCCAGCAATCTCTTGTCTTTGTCAGGAAAAGCTGCTACACGAGGATCAATCTCAGAACAGCTGCATCTAAATGGATTTAATTGCTTGAACGTCCCGACTGTGGAATTGGGGCACTTTCACCCAAAACAATGACCGCAGCAACACAAACTGAATAGTGTCAATGTGAGTGTGAAATTGTGCAATACCTCAGTGAAATGGAAGTGTGGACGTATAGAAGAGTTTGTACTTGTGGGAAAGAGAAAAATCTGGGATAACGAGTGGTTATGCTATTTGAAACGCAAATATGTGAGAGAGCGGGTGTTTGATGAAGCAAAGGTATCACCACGCAGAGTATTTTCATTTACAAGAAGTTGGATTTTTTTCCCGCGTTTGCTAAGCAGACAATACATGGAGTAAAATGGAAAAAATGCCGATTGCTGTCACTGCGATTCGAGCACATCTTGCTGTGGCCACAATTCCAAGGATGAACCATTTCATGATCCTGGCACCAAATGGAAAAAGCAATAAGGCTAGTGGCTGAGGTTATGTCAGGAACAGAACCCCATGTACAAAGGAATACTTGGCAAACATTGACTGAGATGTGAGAACTCACATTCGGCAGAGATTGCAGAGATTCCAACACTGAGTTGGTTGAAGACTAAATTTACTAGATTTCTATACAATTTCAACGAGTCACGAGAGACTGCAGGGTATTGTTGAAATGTATTTCTCAATAGCAATGTAGTTAAACATTGAATACTTCACCAATTTCCTCACTCATTGACGTAGTCACCGCTGTAGAAAATCGTATAATCCCACTTCCCATGTGTGGAGTCAGACAAATTGAGTCACACAGCTCAGAAAACCAATTGGAAATGGCGATGACAATGACCGCGAGGATACGGCTGCAGTAATGCAATCGGTGAGTGGCATGCCCTTCTCTGATGATAAAGTGGTGCATGAAATATCGAGCGGCTTCTACGGCCGTGCATCAATAAGCAGTGGAACAGCAAACTGGGAATTCCAATCTCACCTGGATTAATTCTATTGACATGGAGAGGGAACTTTGGGGCATCTGGCTGTGAGCTCCCTCTTCACGTGGAAGAGCTTGCATGGACATGGAGCCGGGACCATTCGGACTTAGCTGGGGGTAAAGGATAGTTAGTTGATATAATCTTACGTGAAGCAGTTTCCAGCAGGACATGTGTTTGTGGCTTGAGGGCATATCTGTCACTGGGAAATGTCTCAATTACAAAGAAGAGTTCTGCAAGAATTCAACTCGTGCCATCACATCTGTGCAGAGAGAAACAGAGGAAATCTTTACGTTATCTGTCCGTCCTTATATGGCTGACTCTGCACTGGATTAATTCGCATGAAGGATTTGGTTTTGCTCGGTTCATCGTATTCAATTTCCTGCATACTCCCACAGGTCGCTAAATTATTGAAAATCTCCGAAAATTTACTTGTATATACGATGTGATGATTAGCTTCGAGTTAACGTCAGTTATGATGGAGAAGGAGGAAAGTCGATTCGAAATTCGTTCTCTTAACACTGACCATATTGAATGTCTGTGCAGACAAAGGTTAAATGGAAGTTTAATGAGGACATATGCAATTTCTTTAGGAGATTCGCTGCTTCGCAAGGTCATGACCGTTGGTCTGAAGCAGTGACAGTGATTACCTTTATTGGTTGCTCAAATTGAGAACATAAATGCTATTACTCATGACCGTGCGACCATCACAGCTCTTAAAAGACTGTTATGGCTTCGGGTCAGTGGCGGAGCATGTAAAGCAGCTGGCTACAGGTCAAGCGGTTGTGGGATCGATTCCTACTTGCTTCAAGGTCAGTGTTGACTTTTATGATGCAGACAAAGTTATCTTTGTCATTGTTCTGAGCCGGAATCAGGTTTTAGTTCCGAATCTGCGGGAATGAGAATGGCTTCATTAAAAGTTCCCGAGTCACTGTTACATTGTCATTACAGGAGGTGAGCTGAAGTAGTCGCACACCTTGCTCATGGGACCTTTGCATTTCACATACCCACCAATCCAATCACTGCAGCTCGCGGTAATGGTCAGGAAACAATCTAACTCGCCCTGTCTCAGCTTTGAGAATGTTCGGAAACTCATTGGACAGTGCAATCAGAGGAGAATGAAGTGTTAATTGTCCAACTGAGCAGGGACTATCGAGGGACGGTCACCTTCTTTCAGAGTCTGGCGTATTGACTGATGTTCTTGGGGTTATTAATTGATCCGGGGCATTGAATATACTTCTGTCACAGATGCTTCGCTGTTGCACAGCTGTTGTCGCTGTCAGTAACTTCAAGGAAAACAAAATGTTTCCCTTGCTGGGAATCAAACCCAGCCCACTGCAGTAAAAGAAAAGTGCTGAATCCTACCCACTTGAACCATAGATGATGACCGGAAGTGAGCGCATGGATGAGGTGACACCCCTCAATCTCCTTGTCCGTGCTTTTGTCAGAAACCACCACATGACTAACTTCATCCCATTTCCCATCACTTGGCCTTGCATGCCTTAGCGTCACAAATTCGGATTGAAATACTTCTGAAGTTTATGTGGGTTTCCAACTCTGTGATCGTTATATAGAGTGAGTATCAATTTTCTACCTCCCCTGACTGAAAATGTTCTCCTTCAAATCTACTGAAAGCTTTCTGCCTCTTATCAGAAATCTACAATCCCTGGTGATCGAGTGAGAGGAAACAATTCCTTCAGTCTATAATTCCATGTTCCCCGTTATTTTATACACATCAATCACGTCTCCTCACAATCAACTCTGCTCTGAGAAAAACAACCGCTCTTTTGACGAGGTCAGGCCCCTCAAAACATTCACATGCAGGCAGCACAGTGCGTAATTTCACTATTTGTTTCGGTAAGTGCACCGTGAAAATTGTTCGGAGTACCTTCACTCGGTTGACTTCCAGGTTTTAAAAGAGAAGAAAATTATTCACAAAATTCGGAATGAAACACAAAGAACAAAATATTGAATACCCACAGATCTCAACTATCTAAACTAGACTTAATTATGTTTTTGCAAAAATACTCAACCTCCTGATAACTAAACACCATAAACACAGAGTAAAAATGAAACAGAGGTTGACTGGTCGAAATTAGAGGGGCAGAAGAAGAGAGACACGCACATCTCTGGCACCAATAGGCACCTTGAAAGCCTTCGTGTAATTAGGTGGTGGCTGATACATTGGCAATGGTCAACACAGCTCGTAAGCTGTCAAATATCTTTTGAAAGTCTGATGTTCACTGAAACTTCTTGCCTGCTTTTACAAATTCGGTGCGAGGAGCTGACATTCGGCACAAACTTTCGGTAAAATCCTCTCAATTCGGGGAACCGTAGTACGGCTCTTTTAGTCAACGGTGTGAAAAGAGTTCCCAGTAACCTTCGTTTTCGCATCCCGTGGGGCTATTTGTCCGTGTTCAATAACGTGGCCCAGGAAGGTGACATGGGCTTTGGTAAATTCAGTTCCGGCTAGGTTAACCACCAAGTCAGACTTTCGAAGTCGATCAAACAAGTCTGATGCTGAAAATGTTCAATAAATGAGTGATTAATAATCTCCACACAGTATGTGCCACACAGTTGGATATTCCGGCAATGACTTGTTAATTAGTCTCTGAAATGTGGCTGAAGTGTTTTCGTACAAATGGCATTACCTTAAATTGCTGCAGTCCAGTTGACGTTGCAAAAGCTGAAATTGCCTTTGATCTTTCTGACATTGTTCACTGCCAGTAACCTTTGAGCATGTGCAACTTAGCAGTGTAAGTTGCTCGTCCCACCATTTTCCATGCAGTCCTCCAACCACAGATATGTATATGCACCAGTCTTTCTAACAACATTGACTTTGTGATAGTCCACACACAACTGTTGGGTCTCAACTGGCTTTGGTATCATGATGATGGGTGAGTTTGACTCATTGAAACTCACTTAGATTATGCCACCTTGGAGCTTGCGTCTATCTCCTTGTGATTTTGTACCATCTTTCGAACTTTATACGGACAAGGCTATTATGAAATCAGAACAGCTTCCCTTATACGTACAAGATCGCCATGAACAACTTAACAGACAATTGCAGCTTCCACTCATCTGACAGCATTGTGAGATTGACACTGATATTTTTGCAGACATTTACTGATGTGAGAGAGTTAAATGATTCTCGTTCATTAAAAATCGGAATTCAAACTCATCTCGCTATAAGGGCGATGAGAAAGATTAATTTCTATGTTACAAGAAATTGTTAACTGCATTCGAGCCAGAGAAGAGCCCACTATTTCCTGATATAATTTCAGACGCGTTACCCATTGAATTTCTAGCCCTGTGCTGCTCCATATGGAGCTGAGGAAGTCGAATTTAGTTTCTTTGAAACCAAGAACATTAGGTTGCTCATGATCCAAATGCAGGTGTACAGTCAGTCACGTGTTTTGTCAATGTATTTGCATTTGTCATTATGTTGGTGAAACATGATTGAATACTTCTGAATGGGAAGATGTTCTCAAACCTAATTCGAGAACCATAATCGTTCCTTTCTCATTTTGTCTGGAGGAGGATCGAGGATAAAACCTGGATCCGCCATGAGACATCTTGACTAAAATCAATCTCTCCACTTCAGAACAGAATGTATTAAAGAGAAACATAAAGAACGAGAAGAGAGATGCTGCAACATTGAAGTGGAGACGAGAAGGATGAGGGAGACAAAAGAACAGACCAATAGAGAAGAGAGCGAAACGACGATTGCAGCCAGGCAAATAGAGTGGGGAGAAGCAAAATAAAAATCACACGACCTTTCGACTTCCTTTGTAATAATTTCTCATTGTGCTACAGTCACTTCCTTTACTCCTGTGCAACATGGAGTTGATGACTGTGAGCTTGTAGCGCATTGGTAGCACATGTGACTCCAGCTCAAAAGTATGGATCTTACATTACGTCAGGGTCATGCTGTATGAGGGCAGCTCAAAGCCCGCGCTTTTTATAAAGGTGGAGTTTGCGTTCTGGGGCTGCAGCTCCATCGTGCTTTTGGTTCCATGCAACACGTTTCTTTCACTTCCATATGGGAATAATGTGCCTGTGATATGGTCTGTCCATTGTTTGAGTAAATGCTCAGTGGCTCAACTGTGTGAAGTGAAAGACAAACGGATTTTCGTGGGGTTCAAGGACACACAGCCACCTCCCTCCTCGCAGCCTTTTCGTTCAGATTGTTGGAGCGCTTTCTTAATTACGTTGCAATGAAATTTTATTACTTAATTCATAAACACACAATCTTATTTCAAATCTACCAAAGATTCCCACTCGATCTGTTAAAACATGTGACCTTGATATCAGAAATAAATGTTTTCTGACATATAGCAATTCCTTTCCTCTCACAGTTAGAATGACCTTTATTCAACAGGATGAGAGGAAATTGCAGTTCCATGGCCCCTCTTCACATTAACGGTGAGGCTGAAATAATAAACTAAATCAGTAAAATCCAATGGCGGACAATGAGTACAGTTCCAATTTTGGGTGATGCTGTCCGCTTCCGCATTGTCATGTGAGTTACAGACAAACTTTCCAAGGGAAGGAAAAGGTGACGTGTCTTATTTCCAGGACAAGAGAATAACGAGTCTAAAGTCAGAAAACTGAAAATAGCACAATACTGGTATTCCAGAAATATCTCATCAAAAGTAATCTAAGTAATCTTCATAAAAGGATTGATAAAAGGCCTTTTGAAAACAATTGTCTTTGGGTCGCAATGAAGGTGCCTGCGCAGATGTCTCAGCTTTGTCTCAAAATATCTTTAGATGTTCCTGAGCATCACCCAAAAACAAGAAACTGGAGACGTTGGAATTATGACATTTTAAAAAAGCAAGCATCTGCAGAGAACAAAAAAAGAGTTCAGGTTTCCGATTTGCGATGCTTCATCACAACTGGAAGTGCTGACGACCTCCGAAGCATTTCTGGAATGTTCTGTTAGACTTCTTTCTGCCTTAGAGCAGTGATGTGAGACATCTTCAGGAGCAGTCTGAATGAAAAAAAAATGCAGATTGTATTAACAGAGGGAAGTGCAGTACAATTTCTGACAGTTTCCGAGGCATTAACGAGATGTCTGCAGAGAAAGCGTGAGATTCAACGCAGGTTTAATATTGCCACCATTCAGCGTTTTCTGCTTCTATCGCTTTTGCTACAGATACATTTCCCAGTCTCACAAGATGTAAACACCAAATAGCAAGACGGACGCTGTTCACCCCATTGTGTCTGCTCAGCCATTCAATGAGATCATCACTGATCTGACAAATCCACTTTCCAACCTTTGCTCCACAACTCGAGATTTATCAGATTAGCGTCTAATCCAATTACATTTCGGAATTGTGGATGACTGCAAACACCTGTCAAAGTTGAAGGGAGATTGAACAATATATAAAAAAAACTATAAAGCAATTCCCAGAACATAACCCATTGCAGTGTCAGGCATACAAGACAGATTACAGAGCTAAAACGTTACCTCAATTTCTCTCTGCGCAGATCGTCCATCACGAATTGAATATTTGCAGTATTTTTCTTTAATATTGAGACATTTCTATGGGACCTATCCTCCCTCATTCCACAAACATGTGTCCTACTAAAAACGATTTTATTTCAGATTAAACTTGCTAAGCATCCTTTTCCCCAGCTTGATGTCCCGATGTTTCCTGTTACATGCCCA
The DNA here is from genome assembly GCF_047496795.1 of Chiloscyllium punctatum. Taxonomy (NCBI): domain Eukaryota; kingdom Metazoa; phylum Chordata; class Chondrichthyes; order Orectolobiformes; family Hemiscylliidae; genus Chiloscyllium; species Chiloscyllium punctatum. The sequence goes on from NC_092752.1 coordinate 61,211,449, forward strand.
TAGAAACTACGCCAGCTGAGGTTGGAGCCAACAGCCTGATGCCCCAATGCTCTCTGCTCCATTTGAATGGAAGCTTCTCCAGGTGAGTGTCGAGCTCGAAGCCGATGCCCAAACTCTCCCTGCTCCACGCCAATGAAAGCTGATCCAAGTAAGGTTGGAGCTCCGAGCATTGATATTTCACGCGTCTCCATACTCTCTTCGGTGAACCGCGCTCTCACAGATTGCATCACAGTATCCACACGCTCCACGTGGTGATTCCCGTCCGCATTTCCAGTTGTATCTTTGCAGCTGCGCCGCTCAGTTTTACTGCATGCCTATTTGACATTGTATCCAGTTGCAAGCGTATTATCCACAACATGATGACCTAACCAAATTTTTAATAACCACCTAATCAACTTTTCTGAAACACAATTTTCCTTATATTTTATTGCATGTAAATATTGCAGCCATGCCAAAATCAGAAAATGATGGAAAACGCAATGCTATCAAAATTACATTGTTTGATTCAGGCTGATGAATGCTGTTGAGCAAAGTTCATGTTGATACGAAACATGACCGTTAGTTTCTTAGTGGGAATATGATTTCTGCTGTTGAAGGTGAAAGTGTTCACCGTGCAAGTTTACCATAACAGATCTGAATAATAAAATGATTTCATAAAGTGTTCATTCACCTGAAAATATTATGCATTCTTCCGTCAACCACACGGCCACTCTCACAGAGCTAATCACGTTAATTTAATTTCACTGTGAAAAAACGCTTATTAAATTATTTCTAATTTTAATCACTGCATTAATCAGCGTTTAATTCAAAGTTTAGTTTCAGTCTTTGCAGTAAACCAGCTCAGTGATCCAGTTTGTCTAACAGCTGGGTGCGATTTCTCTAGTGTAATACTAAAGTGAGGGATCGTGCTTCCTGTTTCGTGTATACGTCTGCTGCTCAGGGTCAATGTCACCGGTGGGGAGCAGTAATGCGAAAAAGAAAGACCTAGGTGAAATTAAAATGAACTGAATGTACCGAGGATTCTGAAATCAGAAACAAACACAGAAATTGCTGCAAAAATGCAGCAGTTTTGATAGTATCTGCAGACAGAAATCAGAGTTAATGTTTCCAGTTCTGTGTGACTTCCTTCCACATCTAGAAAAACGTTACGTTGTAACGTAAGATGTAGGTTGTGGGGAGGGTTTAAAAACAAAAGACAAGTGGCGATAGAGCTGATAGAAGGAGAAGTCGTGCAGAGCCAAAGGAAGGTACAACAATCATTCTGGGAGAATTAATCTGTATTAGTGGATATTTCGTGGCGAAGAATGAATGGTGTGAGATATCCGACGCTGTAACAACATAGCCTTTTGTGCAGATATTGGGGTAAATACACGTGAAGATGCGTCAAACCGTTAAATTGTTCATCGCAGATCTGAAGTAGAAGGCTGTAGAGTTGCCAAGTGAAAAATAAAGTCTTCGCCTTCCAGCATTTTTTAACCAGCGATTATCTCCTTCCTTGTGCATTCAAAGTATCTCCTCCTGCCAGTTGTGTGCTGTGATTGGGCACCTTGCTTCCTCTCGGCTCCTACCCATCCACATTATAAGTGTCCCCTTTATTTTGAGGTGCCCCTCTGTGCTCTTTCCATGAAGTTGAATTACTGATGCTTCCACTGTTGCAGGATTCGTCTGAAACATTTATGTCTGCTGGAGCAACCTTCTCATCCTTATTTTCTTCACTATCCTTGGTGCATCCCATCTGCTCTTCGTCAATATCACAGGTTAATGCTGACAGTCTATCCAAAATATTGTTATGTCAGTAATCAGTCTAAAGTAGAATTATAAACCGTAAATTTCTGTGGAGTGCACCTTCGAGTATCCAGCTGAAATATGAATGCATGAAATCCAAACTGTTAGTTTCTCCATCTGTCAAACTGTCTGATATTTAAGCTGGGATCCGAAATTTGCCGGGCGATGTTTAAATAAATTACACATATGTATAACCTCGGAGAAAATGATGGCTGCAAATGCTGGAGATCAGAGTTGAAAAGGATAGTTGAGGAAAACTGTAGCCTGACCAGCTGTGATTTTCCACCACCATCATATATATATATATATATATATATATATATATATACATATATATATATGTGTGTGTGTGTGTGTGCACGACAGCCTATGTATTGTCAATATGTAAATAATTATGTGTGTACATGTGTGCTTATATGCATTTTCGTATGTACATATATTTGTATTTATTTATATCACACGGATCCATTACAGTTACATTGTTAATGCTCTCCGGATGCTCTGCAAATGTGCTAGTTGTTGGTTCCAGAGAGAAAGCCAACTTTACTTAATTGGGGGAATAAATGACAAGTACAGTACAATGGCCGGATATTCAACGAATTTTGACATTTTAAAATGGTCAGATGCCATGAAGCCTTCGGCATTAATAAAACTGTTCAGGACAACCGAGAGCGAAAATTCACTTTTTCTAAGAGAATGATGATTCGTGGGTCTGCAGCAAAAAGAATTGAAGGGTGACAGGTCCGATTACTAAGCTTAAAGGAGAGAAATGAGGACAGTACGCCTGAAGATTCTCCAAAACACAGTGAAAAAAATTTCTTCCTGTGTGTTCTGTTTTGGTTTGATCAATGAAATGTTTGTTCTCGGGAATGGAGGGATATGGTTGTGAGTTTTCATTGTGGGACTGACGTGATCTGGTAATCCTGGATACTGAGAAAAGGAAGAGCTGATTTATGCAGAGGGCTTTCTCATCATCTTCCCTTTACTTGTTCCAGTCACATGTCCCTCTGGTTTTATTGATTCGCTCTTTCATACTGAATCTCTCCTGTTCTCTACTCTGTCACTAAGTTTATTTTTGGAACTTCCCTTCTCCAACACCCACCAGGCACTTTCCAAGTCTCGGGATTAATTTCAGGCTTGGTCTGTCTCTCATTTTTCTCTGTTTTCATGGTTGGTCATCAATCAGAATCCTTCACTTTATTCTCTGCATACAGATGTCATTGAAGCTGCGGGGTGTCCCCAGCAGTTTGGAGTAAGAAGAGATAATTCTGTAAAAAGGACAGAAGTGAAATTCTGTACACATTGTGAGGCAGATTTAAATCACTGACACAATGAATTAGGAATAAGACAGAAGAAGTGCTGACATTCCAACATTCACAGGTTGGGTGCAGTTCTTTAATGTTGTCGTGGTTAGCACTGAGCTTTCTGCACTGTGATCTTGGTTTAAAATCTCGATGGAGAATGACTCCGTGTTGTTGTATCGAGAGTAATCACAATGGAATGGGTTCTTCATGGAACCAGATCTGTTGCTCAGTCGTTCTGGAGAGGGACTGATGGTAGGTTTAACCCTGAATGACCTCGCTCATCAGTTTTAATAGTGCGAAATACATTGGAAGAGGAGTGAAAGGACTTCGCAGATCGACAAAGCATGACCGGGAAAATGACTGAAGAAATAATCAGTCAAAGGTATTAACGTGTCACAATTTCTTGTTGCGTTGTCATTCTCTTTCGGAATCACAAAGGAGCACGGTAGTTTCTTGGTTTTTACTGATGTTGTAATTCTACTGAAGATATCATGTAATGATGTAAATTCAAATCTGCTGAGGAGATTTGTCATCCTCCACACGAACCATGCATCAGGTGGATTAGATCAGATGTCATCCTCTAGAGTGGAAAAAGCCAGCCTTGCCCAGTGTTGCGGTGGCTGAGAGGTTAAGGCAGTGGCTTGGTGTTACACTGTGCTTTGTACATGTGGGTTCAAATTGCACTTTTGCCTGATTTAAGTAACTCACTGTTTGCAGGTATTGGAGCTCCCGGTTTTGTCATTTTAATTCACCACAGATTCTTGAACACTTGACACTGTAACAAACTTCGAAACTGTCTCCTTCTTTTCATTGACATATCAACTGAGTTTATATAGTGAAATTAAACACGATTTTCTTGCACTTCATTCCTTCCATCTTGACTTTCTCTGGGCTTACATTGAATGGGAGAGAACTGGGAAAATCATTTAAAACGCGATTGCCCAACCGAATTGTTGATGAGATTTCTAAAGCAACATTTGGCTCAAGGTTCTGATGAATATTCCAAACATTCTTCGTTACGAACGTTCTTCGTTACGCTGGTGGGGAGTTAATCACAAATGGTACAGCAAAGTAATTGTCAGACAAATCACAGGAAACAGGTATTTTATAGAATTTTCATTCACGCTATACCCCTCCTCTTGTGTGTGAGTCATGCAGTGATACATCATCTGTATGTTCATTGAGTTTTCAACTATATAAGATTCACCAGTTGCTTTGATGAATCACAGATTGGGCACATACCAATAAAAAAAACAAGTGTCGTGTGAGGAGTGCCTCTTTTTGTATCCAGGTCATAGAACACATTTTTTTTTAAAAATGCCTAATTACTGTTCTGTCTTGTCAGATAGTGATTATCACTTCATAAAAGTCCATAATAATTTTGATTATATAGAATAAATCAAGCCGTGGGAAAAAGGAAGTCAGAATAAATTAGAAGCAGAAAAGAGTCATCTAGTCTGCTCCAGTACTCAATGAGGTCTTGATTAATCTGGTAATCTTCAGCTCCATTCTGCTGCTTTAACTGGGGAAACATGGATAATTTATTAACCGATTTAGCATCTTTTTAGGTCACTTTGAAATGCTCAGCATCAAGCCCAAACAGCTCTCTGTGGGAAAAGAATCCACGGAATTAACGGCACCTGAGCAACGACATTCCAGCTCATTTCCAATTTAAATGGGAAACATCTTCTGAGATTATGTTTTCCCTCTTCCTCGAATCTCTTACGAGGAGAAATCAACAGGCCATATCTCCAAGGTCAAGTCCCCTCCGAATGTATGATTTTTTTATGAATTCTATATGACTTTAAATCTTCCCTCAGCCTCCTTCATTCGAAGGATAACAATCCTAGCCTAACCAAGAAATCTGCAGAGCAACATCTTATCCAGTCCTGGCAACAACCTCACAAATCTCCGTTGTACCCTGTGGAGTTCTTCAATATTTGTAAGGAAGGTAGAGAGAGATTGTGCCACCAAGCCGTTTAAAATTCATCATGTTGTGGGCGGAATGGGTTTTAGTGTGGAATCAGATTAGTTCTGATCTTATAGGATGCCGCGGCACTGAGAGTCACTGATTTCGGGACTGGAATTGAGATTATGTTTTCGTCTGCACCAGTGGTTATTCCTTGGTGTGAGGTAACCGCTACTGTTAAAAAAAAGTTTTAATTCAATGACATATTATACATGCATTGAAGGTTGTGCTCTAACAACAATGTAACGTTGCAAAGCTTCTCCGCATTCTTGTTGTCAAATCTCTGTCTGCTGCTTAACAAGTGTTCCTTTCCTGAGGAGAAGATGTTGCTCATGACAGTGCCTCGAACAATGCACGCATTTCTCTTTACCTGGTACCTCATTGTGCATTGGCTTGCTCTGATATAGTTCGTACTCTGTGTTGTGGCTGCAGCAACCTCAATGCGATACCGAATTTCGACAATGATTGACATCCCCAAATTTTCCTCATAACGTGTGCTAAAAAAAAGCACAGTAAGGGTTCAATTAGTATCGCAAGAGGACATAGACGCTTGTCAAGTGCCAAGGTGACGAGATCAAGCTGCATCCACAGACGCATTCATGAATGATGTTTGAAATCTGATACAGGAAAATGAAAGCCAACGATATTCAGCGAAATAGATACCGTGAAACACTTCAGTTCTTGTGATTTCTGTGATCTTTTGTTAATTAATATATTTCCCTAAGAGAGGTGATCCGAACACTGCGTCTTGGGAACTGCACTGTACACTCTCCTCAAGTCTGGAAAACAATTACCTGCAGAGAATGTTGCGCTCCCGCTGTCACGGGGCTTTTCATTCCATCGCCTTGAGTTCTTCACAGAATCTGATTCAACAGATCATGTCGCTAATTCATTTCTTTATTTGTGTTCAGCTCGTGGGCACCGTGTGTCACAGTTGGACTATCTCAAAGGTCACAACATACGCCTGAAACTTTGCTCTGTTTATCATTTCACTCACACTAGAGACAAATATCTGCTGCTCTGCTTCTGCTTACAGAAGCAAGATAAACACAAGTTCTATGACATGCCTGGCATATCGCTGTTGTATAAGGCCATGAGCTACGTGCATTTGTATTGTATCGTACCCGTTTGGGGTCGAATACCATTCTCATCGCTGTTTTCAACGATGCTTGACGTTGCCGTTCGTTGTATCTCGCCAGCATTCTATAATTTCTAACGAGAATTAAATTCTGTCAATTCATCTCATCAGAAATTCCTGAATAGTCGACACCACAGTAAATTATGTATCAGGAAGTAGAACTCGTCGTCGAAACGTTATTGAAATGATAACTGAATTGTTATAATTTAAAGGATCACGCTTTTTCTCCATCGTTGCTTCCAATTTTCCCAGCTAATGGAAAGGGTTGAGATGGGGAGTCAGGTATTGTAATCATCAAACCATTGATGGATATTGAACATACGCTGTCGGTATCGTATTGTTTTGCAA